>NC_139921.1:13321893-13696893 GCF_963514095.1 Eutrigla gurnardus | reverse complement strand
ACAGTAACAATGTCTCACACGCGATGGTGACCTTAAATGTATGGAGGCAGCCCTCTAGATCGACCCGCTGGTGAGGCTGGTCCTGCAAGTGCCTCTTGCAAGCCATCAGCGATCCTCTGGGTATGACCGGGAACGGAGTCCTGGCCCCGTGGAGAGGTGCTCCACTGTGGGAACTTGTGTATTGTAACACAGAGTGGTCTCTGTAGACCCACCATGGATGAGAAACTACCTTCACTGGGATCCCTCTGAACTAGGAAAACCCTCTTTCTCTCTCCCTCCATACCCCCCCATCAGCGAGGCAGCACTCGTCATCAGTGTGAGAACAGTTGTATCACAGCTCTCGCGGTTTGTTAGCCCCTGGCCCCTCTGTTTCTCGGTCAATCTGTGGGAACCCTGATTTTGGACGGCAGCCTCTGTTCCCACCACCAGTCTGGTTAGAAAATAGACTTCTGGTCATGTACTAGGCACCCAAACCAAGCCGGTTCTAGCCCGCTCCTTCTCACGGGTTTGCGGGGGGGTGGGGTGGAGAGAGAGGTCAGCCTCTGAAGAGGCCCTAATGGGTTTCGTATGCAGGTACCGCAGAAGCAACACGGGATACTGTGTTCATGAGAAATGAGAGGATTTTAACGATTCTGTGCTCTTTCCAAAACACTCCCTCTCTCCCTCTGTTTTTCTCTGACTCCTGCATCTCTTCCCGTCTCATTTGAATGAATAACGCCTTCATCTTTTTCATCATCTTCCTTTCAGATTAATTGAGGACAAAGTCCTGTGAGTGACATGGCTCGACTTTGTTGCAAGAAAAAAATCAACACGCTCTGCTGTTCACGAGAACAAATGTTTGACTTTGCCAACGTTTTTTTTTTCCTGAATGATTCTCATTGTTTTCGTTTTTCTTTCCTGTGACGTTCATAATCGTGCCTCCAGTTCTCTTTATATTTCATCCACTTAAAAAGCAATTTTCTTATAAACCAATTCATCATGCCTTTGACTACAATTACATCCAGACAGGCAGCCTCATCCAGGCAAAAGTTCCCCCTCTTTGCTGTAGAGTTACAGTTTTCAGAAGGACAGCGTAGCAGGAACAGAGAGAAGATGAAAAAAGCAGCTCGTCTCTTGTACATCCATGACAAAGACGGAGCCAGATGAGAGCTCCTCTGCTCCCCACATGTGGACAAGAGAGTCGGGTCTCACAGAGTGTGTGAAGACAGCTGGAAAATTCCCCTGAGCCCACTCTAATTGAAAGCTTATCATCTTCTCTTTGTGCTTCCTGAGCGGCGGGGTTTCGGCCGGGGGAGCGACGCAGCGAGCCACTCTGTGATGAGACCTGGAGTAAATAGTCGGGAATGTTTAAGACGGTGCCGATCTGTCATACACTCGCACTGTGAAGTGGAGCTCGGACTGTCTGGGTGGAGGGTGGTAGGAGATCTGTCAGCAGGGGATTGTGTGTGTGTCTGTGTGTGTGTGTGTGAGTGAGTTTCTTGTGCGTGTGTGGAAATGCTTTGAGTGTGCAGAGTTAATTGAATACAGTGTGTGTCAAGGCTGCATGTGTGCGTCCCAAGGCTTTGTTGTTCTGCCAACACTGCCCCCATAGAAGGCCTGACGCAGACACTGCAGAATCCATACAGGAGGAAAGAAAGGATAGACGTGAACGAGAAGATAAAAGGATAAAAGAGACGAGGAACAAGCGTAGATACACTACAGGAGAAGAGGGTGAATAAAAGAGAGACTAATTTGAAGAAGGGAAAACAACGTGTTTAGTGAAAGCCCTTTCATGGTACATCAACAGGTGGCATTAGTTTAAAAAAGAGGGATTGTGGGTATTGTATTTCAGGTTAACCACATGAGACATCTGAAATCAGACCACCCCACAAGGTAGCATCTCAATGTTTAATCTTGTGGCTCAGCTTCAAATGGGCCAAACAGATGCCATCAGCGCCGCATAAATTAACAACCGCATAGCTGCTAAAAGAGACGGCCGAACATTCCAAACTTCTCCCGTATTGTTTTTAACAAGTCACGACTTGCCGTGTGCACTAACATGGAGGCTGCCAGGGCGGTGTTGGATTCCTGAGCTGTGCTTTATTTACATTCTGGGTACCACCGTGTTGACAGGCAAGGCATTTTCAAACCCCTGAGAAGTGTGGGTAATTACCAGCCAGAGTCATACTAATGGAAGAGGAGAGGATGATTATTAAAGGAGGGTTATTGGGAATGAGTGAACTGCCAGGCTTATGAGACGGAAGCGGTGGCATGTGTGGCATTTACTGCACGAGGCTAAAGGAGAGGTTTGTTGGATCTGAATGTGCTGGCATGAAATTGGGTCCCATGATTTTTTATGGTATTTGATGTGATGTGATTTCTGGAAGTGCATTATAGCCTGTGCCTCCATGTTTAACATTTTCACCCTCAATCTTCCCATCAAACTACAGAATACTTCACAATCCAGGCTTTTGAGCTTTTGAGTGGCAAAATTAGAGAACTGTCAGGGCATGCAATATTTTTTTTTGAAGAATGTGGCTGTAACCTAAATCTAATTTGGGTATGCTTTTCCCTTGAAAGAAAATTGATGTGTTGTCATAACTCCCTCCTAGAGTTCCTTTTTAATTAAGATGTAATAAGTTATTTTGAGTAAATAAACAGCAGCTGTGAAGACAAAAGTGAGACACATGTTTTTTAATTAAAATGATTAAAAACTACATTATCCGCAAACTTTACAAGCACTCAATATGGAAGCATTAACAATATCATTACATACATAGATGAGATTCTTAAATTAACATATCAGTTACAGATGTACATGCTTTGAGCATAAAGAAAAACAAAAGGAGCAAGATGAATGAACATTTAGATACATGAAAAGGAAACGAGGCATCTTGCAAAAAAGAAATCAAAAGGGGAAAAAAAGTAACATTGTGCTCTTTGATCCAATATACAATAAAATACAACTCACTTGTATATTTTGGCTTACTAGTTTTCCATAAAGAATGACAAGGATCAATCAAGGCATCACTTGCAAAACATCGTTCCCATCATCCTGACAATATCACAGGCAGTTGTGAAGATCTTTGGTTTTTTTTAAGGAACCACACAATTATAAGTACACATGTGGTTTCTCTAGCTGCATGATTTTGCCCATAATAAAGTAAGGCCCCCTACTGTATGTAGACTCAGAGGAGAGAGCAGGCAAACATGCTTCTCCTCGAAATCAAAGGGAGATAGGAATGAGACGATGTTACCGATTGTTTAATAACAACAAAAAAGAGGATAAAGGCAGAAGGTCTTTATGTGAGATCTACTAAACACCTTGCATAACTTTTTTTTATTTTTATTTTTTTTACCTGAGCTGCAAATACAAGCCTTTTGGATTGCTATTCACCTTGAAATCAAATCTCACTTTTGTAGCAACTAAACACCCATCCTTTAGGGTCATGGATGCTTCCCTCTTGGAAGACTTTTCTAGTAGATATTAGACACCTGATAGTGGCTGTAAATGCCTTTACACAGCTTATACCCAGATGATCTGTGCAGGCAAATTAATTATTGGCAGAGCCCTGAGCCCCTGGCACCGATGATCAGTAAATAAGACCAGAAAAGACAGAAACAGGGCCATAAAGGCTTCAAAGCACTCTCTGATTATACAGAACAAAGGGACCTGCGCACAACAAGGGAAGTATTTTTTTTTTTTTGCATAACTGCCCTTGGTGTTGGTAAGAAGATACTACTCGACCCCACCTCCTTTTTCTATCCTCATACGCTTCCTCCTACAGGGATAGAGGGATCACATGTTTAACTGCGGGGAAAGACCCTCTGGACAAGGGGAATGTGCACACACACCTGTGCTGCAGGAATGTGTGTGTGTGTGTGTCTAGTCATGACATCATTAATTACTTGGCGAAGGATTTTTTTTAAAAGGACACTTAAAGTGTGTTCAGCAAATACATGTGGAGGAATATTTTATATTTTAGTTCGGCAGAGTTTCAGATATTTGTAAATACATAATAAAAAAAGAGAAATGAAAATTCAAACATAGTGCAAAAATTAAGCAAATGGCTTATTTAGCGCAGGAAGGCAATTTGGAAATTGTTTTAAAGGATTACAGCTCTAGATACACCTTCTCACTAACAGAATATGTTGGGCATGGTTCATAAGGAATAAAGGTTTTTAGTGCATCAAAGCTACATTGGAAGACAAAAATAATTACATTAAAGGTTTTGTTTTTTTCATATAATTTAGTAGCAATATATTACACAAATTCCAAATTTATACTTAACAACAAAATGAGGATATATATATATATATATATATATATATATATATATATATATATATATATATATATATATATATATAAGAAAGAAAGGTAGAGAGAAATGCGTAAGGATTTTGGCTATATGGGTGCATTTCCTCACAATTTGGCTCAAATAAATATCCAAAGTAAACCATGTTATCCAGTTCAAAAATAACAAAATAATCCAGAAAAGGGCTTGGATAAGAAATGTAAAGAAAAAGTAAAGAGCAGACACAACAGGACTTAAATATTTTTGCCGTAAAAGAAACCAGTAAACACCCCTCTGCGTCAGTCTTTTACATTCCTTAAAATATCAGGCATTGTCCTGTTGAAACTCGATACACTAATGACACAGCAGAGGAGAATTCATTTCTTAAACATGTGAGTCCTGACAGATAAAATGCTTTTTTCTCAAAGGTGTGACGATTGTGTTGAAACATCCACTGCATACCATAGCACCAAAGGCTAATGTGTCCATTTGGATAATAAATTAGGCAATACGATACTGCATAAGCACTATGAGCACATGAAACAGCCCTGGATGCAACTGAAGATGTTTTCACAACTTACGAATCCTTTTCGCAATATTCGACTTCGACAGAAACAAAAGGGCTGATTGCTACAGCAGAACAGCAATGCCTGGGAAGGATGCCGGAGTCACTCGGGGCCAAATATCCAGGCCGGTTGCTCTCTTCCACATTGACCAAGTGAGTCAGCCATGAACAGTCTCTTTGATGAATGTCTGCTGTCGTTTTATCAGTTCATCAGCTGTACTGATTGATCATTGATCCAATGTCTTCTGCTCTTTTGTCTTTAATGACATCAGACAAATGATCCTGAAATGTTACTATGGCTTCTCTCATTTTACCCTTGCATCTATTTACAGTTTCAGCTTAACATCTTCTCAACTTCTATGGCTTTTTATAGTCCTTTTTAAGAATACATGTTTTAGCACAGTGCAGGAATTTACTCAGAATGTAAAAAATCCATGGAAGTCTGAGAGAGTTGGAAAAACAACGTTTTTTTTAAAGGGAGTGCTGGAGAAATCAAAGACAAACATGCAGCAATTTTTTTTTTTTTTTTTTGCTTTCTGTGTTCATCTTTTTTTGTTCATCATCCTCTTTACTTTTCCTCCCTCGCATCTCCTGCACCCTCTGATTGTCTAGCTGTCTGTCAGTCAGTAAGGCCTCCAGACGGACTCATCCAAACGGCCTGAGGCGCTCATGGCAGTGGGTGAGTTGCTGTGACTGCCGTCAGCCTCCACGCCCTCACTCTGGCTGTTCAGGCCCGGGTTCATCAGGCTGTTGGTCCCTCCGGCTCCCGTGGCCCCTGAGCAGGACAGCAAGCGGGTTGGGGAGCGCTCACCCCCGGTGTTCCCCGGTGCCACCATGGAGAACTGGTAGGATCCAGAGCCTGTGCCGTAATACAGGTAGGAGTTGGACTGGAAGTTCTGGCTTTGGTTGTTTGAGTAAGGTGGTGGCAGATAGGTGTGGTATCTAGAAGAGGCTGACATGCTGAGGCCACTGATGCCGGTGCTGGAGGTGTTGGTGGAGTAGGGGAATGCCCCGGGGTAATGCATGCGGGGGTCTGAGAAGCGAGGGTCGGTCAGTGGCGACAGAGATGGGAAGGTGGTCCTCTGGTTAAAGAGGTCTGTAGTCCCTGTTGGCAGAAACAAAGCAACAAAAGGTTGGACAGTGTCAATAAACATTTAGTGTTGTATGAAAACTGTTGTTTTCATTATGAAACAAGGGACTCAGAGATTTTTCATTTTCTATTATTATTGTAATAAAAGCGATCCCCATCTCCAGACCAGCAAATCTCTCCAAACCCCCAATTCTGAGCTCAGATTTCCTGCGATATGTTCGTCCATGGAAATGTTTGCTCAAAGTAATGAACTGAGACATTTTTGCTTAATAACAGTCATCAAGCACTGACAGCACATCATCCCACAGCCTTGTGCACAAGACTGAAGTTATGAGAAGGCCCCCCCTCGCCACGGCCCTCCTACCCCTGCCTACATAGGAGAGCAATGTACATTATTCCGTCTTTCCCTGCGCAATGAAAAGAGGCATTGTCAGTGCTGACGGGTGTTTTGTACAAACACTGATGTCTTGTTGCTCTGTTTGCAACTCATAAATCATAGTTAGCAGCAGACAGTCACAATCGAAGACAGTCATGGAGACAGAGGAGGAAAAAGGAAAGAGGGAAGGAAGAGAAACTAATAGAATAAAAGTGTGTGTTTCTATGTAAATACCTTCTAAGTTGATGGGTATCACAGTCTGGGACCTGTCAGAGTTGACTGCTAAGTGTAATCTCACAGGTAACAGAGTGCTGTGAGCCCAGCTGTTAGGATTTCAATTTCACTGCACACTTTCTAATTTACTCAGCTGACAAAAGGGGAAAATAAATATTGCTTCAGGGTTTGACTTGGCAGTTTGCTTCTCTGAGATTTGAGGCCGCCACTGTCACCAACTTAGTTCCTTAACTCAAACACCATATTGCCCCTCTGAGGAGTTTTAGTGGCTGCTCTTACATCCTGAGCTTCAGATATGAACCCATTCACAGTTCAGTTGTGTAGGACTTCCAAATGCTGCCTGCTGCCACCTACCATAGTATGTGGATTTAGGACGATTATGTTTTCATGTCTCTTTCAAGTTTTTATCTATACAAATTGCACGGCATTCTAATGATCACTTTGAGGTGTGAAAAATCTTGCCTGACAAGTTATGGATGTCGTGTATGTATGCTCATGACACTGGTTCTGTAAACATCCATAACTTGCTTGTAATGACGAGGCGGTGTTCCTCATACCTGATGTCAACATGTACATGCTCCTTCCACACCTGCTGCTTGTAACCACAGTCTCTCTCTCTCTCTCTCTCTCTCTCTCTCTCTCTCTCTCTCTCTCTCTCTCTCTCTCTCTCACACACACACACACACACACACACACACACACACACACACAGACAGACACACACACCTTCATCCATGGTTATTTGTTTGTCTGCATGTGGCTTCCATGGGTCCAATGTGCCCACATGACTGCAAGTGTAAAATGTGGATTTGGATGGAAGAGAAAAGAAAGCTTGTATTTGGAATTAGCAAGCGCATGCACGCATAGCCCTAAGGGGGGAGAATGCCGAACTTGTGTGCCACAGTCTTGTTGAAATATCTTTTCCCCATGTCTGGAGAACTGGGTCCATTTCAACTGCAAAAAATCTGTTCCTTTATACACACACACACACACACACACACACACACACACACACATATATATATATATATATATATATATATATATATATACACACACACACACACGCACACACACGCACACACAGCTGAATTTCCTCATCTTTTTGTGATGAGGGCGTTTGGTGGTGGGGGGCTGTTTCTTTTTCCAGAGTCTACCAGGCATAGACAGGAGTCGGGCTCCATATCTGATTTCACGCAAGGAAAATCCGAGCCTTCAGCTGCTGTTGATTCGGGCAAAATGGAGTCGGTCCACTAATTCCTACCGGACCCCCAAAAGCCTTAGCTTTTCTCTTTCGCTCTCTCTCTCTCCTACTCTCTCTCTCTCCCTTTCTGTCTCTGACTCTATCTCTCTGTCTCCCTCTTGATGTCCCTGTGTCTTCCTATCCATTCATCTCTCTCTCTCTGTCCGTGCTAAATTTAGGCTTCAGGGTGTAGCTGGGAATGGGATCTGTGGCATGGGGACTTGATGGCTCTGGCTGCTGTGGCCCACCCCGCACATGATCTCCATTTAATTGGAGTCGGTGGAAACATGTTGGCTAAACTGTGGTGGGGATCGACTCCTGTGTTCTGTCAGGGGAAACTGGACTGGACACTTATCACAACACCTTAATGGGCTTGTGCAGTATCAAGCACTTGGCTCTGAGCCAGCAGGAGCCTGCTACCACCTTAAACTGTCGACAGTACAGTAGCTCCCTCTGGAGGAGAGGGCTGAACAAACTTTTGTAATTGAGAAGCAAAAGTTTTGCAGTGTGCTTCTTCTCTTTCTTAACCATGTTGCATACCTTCCTGCATCCCCACCCTGTATAAGTACAGGCCTCACTGTGGCTGTGGTAACCGTGGTGTACCTTTGGCAGAGAGGGTCTTCCCATCTGAGCCTGGTAGTAGCTGTCTGTAACCTCTGCGGCCCAAAAACCACACATGATCTCCATTAGGCTCATCTGAAAAGTGTTGACTAAATTGCAGGGACAGGAGAGGGGATGGACCCCAGAGGGCTAGCTGGCACAGTCTGCCGTCTGTGATGTTCCCGGTCTACAAAGCGGGAAGCTGGGAATCAGGGCTTTTATAGAGAACATAGTGTTCCTGCGCAGTCTTTCCTCCTCTAGCTCACAAGCATAGTACCACACACTTTTCTATGCGTATTCCTCATCACCAAGGTTGGATTCGCCCTCTTCCTTTCTGCTGAGCTCAAGAAGTCCACTAGTCCACAGTCAAGCGTGTAACCCAGATATGACTGATGGTTTGCCTGATTTGCGTATGGAAGAAACTGATTTTGGTTGTTAACATAAGGGCTAGTTTGAGGCCGTCATGTCTGTGTGTGTGTGTGTATAATTTTGCACAGAGTTATGCATGTGAATGCGTGTGTGTCCGCATGTGGTGGACCCGACAATGGGGAGATGCAAATACAGGTGCTCACCTGTGAAATGTTTACTCAGGTTTGATGCAAACTGACACCATTTCCCGGGGGACCGGCCGGAGGAATGGTGTCTCAGGCAAATAAGTGGAGGGAGAAACGAGAGATGGAGAGAACCCCAGCAAGCCCGCCGACATACTGACTGGTTTGGGTGGTTGGAACAGTGGATGCCATCAGGGAAGGCAATCATTGTTGATAAGAGGGCGATGGTGACAAGGAAACAATGCCAAGGTAGAGCTGGTGCTGACTGCGCAGACTCAAGAATAGGAGACCCAAATGAACACAAATGATCTCCAGGTGTTGTTTTAGGCACCGAATGCTTTGGGGCTAGAGCATCACGTCGGATGCAAATGATAATCACCTCTGTACTGTGGCACCATGGTCAACAGCCCCAAAGCTTCATCCATGTGAGGTACTTTATCATGTGAGTACAGAGGACTTTGCATGTCGCCAGCTGTGACATGCAATACGAGCATGGGTGAAGGAAATTTGTGATTCCAAAAAAAAACGAGAGATTTTCCTAATGCATTCAAAAACAAGGTGGCACGATTAATATGTTTGTTAAGTAAATCCAATTCTGTGAGAGATGTGATACTTCCTTGTAAAGCCACTAACACGATGCATGTTTTGCTGACCCTAGACTGTATGTACTATTATTGTAAGGATAAAGGTATTTATCATTTATTATACCTGTCCTAGCATTTCAAGTTTAGGCTGTAATGTCTCAAACATATGTTTTTTACCATCCATCGCTGTCACACCATTATAATGCCTCACACAAGCAGTCAAACATGTAAATGTATGAATCCCCTGTCTCAACACTCTGCTTCAGGCATTGTGTTATTTCTGCTCAACTGTGGAAGAGAGAGCAAGTCAAATCTGAAAGTATTTGAATTTTTTTCTGCTGTATGTGTGTGTTTGAATGTGTGACTTGACCACAGTGTGCGTGGATGACTCAGCATGTCTGGGGTGGTGGTTTCTGGGTAGGGGACGGATAGGAGACTATGGGGGCTGTTAGACAGCAGCAAAGATCCAAATTGCCAAGAAACAAATGAAAGAGTGTGAGTGGGAGGGAAGGAGGCAGGGTGGTGGCGTTCTAGGAATGTTCTGGGGTGTAGTAAGGCCCTACGGGCAAAAACGAAACAGACTCCAAAATTGTCACACCGAATGGCACGCCCTTCTTAGGCCCGCCTTTCGCGTGTCTCCTCTCCCGTATTGTTTGTTTCAATATAAAAGGCGGAATGTCTAATTAGAATAAATTAAGTTTGTTCTGAGATGTTCTTAAAGTGTATCATTTGAAAGGTGTGAACACTTTGGCAGTTCATAGCGCCTCAATTATCTCCTCTGTATTTTTCAAGCCTGTTTGATCGCACTTAGTAATTAAGGCCATTGCTAACTTGTGACCTCACCCCTCTTGCCGCTTATTGATTGGGCGGCACATGATGAATATGTCTCACCAACTAACACCCTTCAAAACAATTCTCTCATTAACACACACAAAGGAAAAATGTATGCACACACCTATGCACTTTCCCCAAATTCAGATTAAATGTGTGGTCAAAGTGTGAGGGAGATGTAAAAGCAAGGCTTGAATGTGTAGCCAAAGGCATAGTTACACAGACTATGTCTATGACATAGGAAAACAATTAGGAAAAAGGGCATGCGGCGTCTCACCAGGCCATGGTCTCAGGTCCTCCTCCACCTTGCATGTCTTCAGAGCAGGGGTGTCCATTTGCTCCTGCCACAGGGCTGTTGTAACACACAATATGAGCAACAGGTGAACACTAGAATCTGCTTATTATAAATAAGTCAAAGGCATTTCTGCAGGAATGCAAACATTTTAAGGCAGAGGAATGTGTGGGTTGTATATGTATACAGGGTGATGTAGCCACTGCCTGTACTATAGAAATGGAAAGCATGATCCAAAAAATCTCTTCATGACAGACTTGTCAAAACTGTCTTGACATCTGGCGGTTTGGAGATGTTTCTTCCTGTCACAGGTCGGCCTCTGCTGACTGAGCAGTGAAGATTGGGAAGAGGAGGGGCGTTTTTTTTCTCACCAGAGTGAGACCAGGCTTGGAAAAACATGCTTGATGGGTGCATGGGAGATATTTTTGGGTTTCTGGGCCGAGACACTGCAGGGCGGCGGAGACCTGTGAAGTGCAGGACACTTGCTGGCCTGTCCGGCCGAGCTGTCAGGAAGCGAAGGAGGGCCGAGGACCTACTGGCTCAACGCGTGGGACTCTGCTTCACACTCAACAGTCACACCGCAGGAGGGCTGACACAAATGGGGGCTGTTTGCTCTCGGTCTGAGACGGTGCAGTTGTTACAAGACAACTAGCACGGAGCTCTGTGGACATGGGCGGCCTCTACAAATCTACTCTACAACCTCGGTACAGTGTAAATATTGTTGAAAACGTTTTTTCCTAAAATTGTACATCAATATCTCAGACACAAACCTGCATATAATATAACTACATTATTTCTCATGGCATTTTAATGGCCACGGTAGTCCATCATGTGGTACTGCTATGACTCTGCCCTCAGCTGATACCGCAATATAGTAAACTCCTAACCTCCTGTAGTGGCAATTAGGATGGAGAAGGATGCCAG
The DNA here is from genome assembly GCF_963514095.1 of Eutrigla gurnardus. NCBI lineage: Eukaryota > Metazoa > Chordata > Actinopteri > Perciformes > Triglidae > Eutrigla > Eutrigla gurnardus. Next base: position 13,685,326 of record NC_139921.1, on the reverse strand, counting down.
AAGCAGAGAGTGTGGTGGTGGGGGGGGTGTAGCACTGGGCTGTTCACCTATAGCCACAGAGGGCTCAGCATGTGTAAGATCTGTGCTTCCCCTGGAGCTCCTCCACTTCCTTTGCAAAGGCCCAAATCAGCACTCAGTCACGGAGAGGTCCTGCACTATACCCCACAATGGTAAATTCTTACACGTAAATGGCCTTATTCAGAAAGGCTTGCAAGCAGCTGGTGCGATTCGCTCAAGAAAATAAACATTTCCTTCAAATATTTTGATTGGCCAGCAGACAACGTCAATACCAGAGGCACAGATTACCACTGTTAATAAGAGGACCTGCCCCGTGGGCGGAGCTGAGGAGAGGGGGCTGCAGGGGCGACTGCGTCACTAATAAGCAGCTTTGGGGTGGTGCCAGTGTCGTTTTGGGGGACGACACAAATAAACACATGCACTGCTTTTGAAGTGCATGTGTAGATGAAAGGACTGGCTGAGAAGATGTTTGAGCCAAAATGGCGTCCATCCTCGTGACTCCGGATCCAGCAAGGCCTCTGAGACATGTAATGCGCCTGCCGTAATGAAGCGTGTCATTGAGACACAGTGAATGCCGGTCCTTGTGCTGGCTTCCTGTTTCGCTTAGGCCTTAGGCGTCGCAACGGGGAGAGAATGTGAGAGAGCAAGCAAGAGAGAAAGAAAGACGCCAGCGAGGGAAGGAGAGGGAAGGAGAGAGAAAGAGAGCGTGTTAGAGAGGGGAGGAACACGGCCTTGGCTCAGCTATGTGGGACATTTGATATGTCTTTTGAGCCCTCACTTATAACGTGAGCAAAAACAAACACATGGGCTGAAAAATCCGATGTTCTCTTTGAGAGCTCGTCGTCCTCCCACCCTTCCCCTCTCCCCAGACTCAATAGAGACTGTTCATGGCAGACATGTAGTTTCTGTAATTGCTGAAATGTAAAACTCAGCCCGACTCTGATGTGAAATTATAACTTACACAAACAGTTGAGTCTGGTAAAAAACAACTTGCTCTCACTTCTCCTTTTCTTTCTCTTTTTTTCCAGAGGAGCGGCTTCAAAAGATTCTATTTTTTTTTTTGGTTGAAGAACAAAAACATTTTCAGTTTGAATTATTCATCTCAGGGTCACAAAAAGAGAGTAACCACAATTGAAGCTTTCAGGCACCATGACAAATAAACTCCGTGGCGGCTATTGACTTATTATGTAAATAGTGGAGTGGAGAAGTAAAACAGAGTGTCTAAAGGACAGGTTCAGATTCCTGCTCGTTTTGGTTGTATTGGCCTCAGAGGGCCAGCTTCCTGCTTGGGTTTGGCAGAAATCAGCATGAAACCCAACTAGCGTGACGGCTATACTCTAAAGTCCACACCGCAGCTACCTGACGGTGCTAATTTCCTGTCTCGCTCTTGCTTCTAATTGGCTGATCATGTCATTCTGGATGTGTGAATTAGTTTGAGCCCCTCGTTCGCGGCAGTAGCAGAGTGCCACCTCCAACTGGTGGTGGTGGTGGTGGGGGGGGGGGCTTGTTTATGTGGTGTAAACAGTGTGGTCACTGTGGACGAGGCAGGAGGGGCATGGCTGCATTGGCTGGTCCTCCATCAAACAGGACTTTCTCAAGTAAAGTCCATTCCAGAGGCCACAGTCTGAACATACTGGACAAGAGGGCCAAAGCACAGCTGCAGCAGATGTGTGCCAGTTGTGCAGGAGGAAGCCAGAGGCACCAAGTGAAGTGTCATTGACAGAAAAATCTGTTTTAATAAAGTTAAAAGTTAAAGTTGCATTTCAAAAAATGAAATGTGTGATTTATTATTTCTGCAAGATTTGACTGCTGTCTGTGCTGCACACACACACACACACACACACACACACACACACACACACACACACACCCACAGACTTTTGGGCCCTCATCAAAGCATCAAGCACTTGACTTGATGGCGGAACGTTATGCTAGTATCTGATATTCATCTTCAGAGAGGAACACACAGGTGTTGGAACAAGTAACATGTTAAATGATACCACCTCAAAAGTGCCAGGGCTTTTTTTTTTGGACGATAAAATTGATGCTGTATTTCTTTTTTCCCCCTCTCTCACTGTTAAAACACATTTAAGTTAAAAGAGCTGCTTTCGTCTCGGCTGTCTGTTAGAGGCTGTGCCAGGGGCTTGTTGAGTTTTGTCTGCATTTAAAATGGAACAAGGTAAAACTAGAATCTGTTTTCCACTTTGAGGAAAATCAAATTTTCTACCCCGGTTTGCTTTTCTTGAGTGTAAAGAACTCTGTCTGTCTGTGTGTGTGTGTGTGTGTGTTTGTGTGTGTGTATATATATATATATATATATATATATATATATAAAACGCAATGTCACAGCTAGACGTTAAAGGAGAAACATACGAGAGAAAGAAAAAAAAAACTGCCACCCACAAACACATAGTATACACATGTACCTCACTTGAGGTTTTGAAAACCAGAATAACAATTGATTGTCTGAGTGTCAGATTTGCTTTACTGCACTAGGTGAACCATGCAACCACACACACACGCTCCCTCCGCCCTTGCTGAGAATCATTCCACATGTCTAGCAGGCTTACCTGTGGCCACAGAAGAACAAAAACAAGCAAGCGAATGCAACGTCTGCCAGCGTGTCGGAATCCTGTCACTGCATGCACCGTAATGAGCTCTTAATTACCCTGTCTGTCTGGGGCACTAGGCGAGAACTTGCAACACAGTGTTTTGTATTTTCAATGTGCCTGTGGAGCAATCGTGTGTGTGTGTGTGTGTGTGTGTGTGTGTGTGTGTGTGTGTGTGTGTGTGTGTGTGTGTGTGTTTGTGTGTGTGTGATTTAAGAATCCAGGGTAGCATTAAGCAGATGTCTGGAGACACGTCTTGTTGACAAGAAAACTGAGACAGTATTTCATTGCTCACACAACAAGATGAAGCAAGGGGGCTTTAGGAGGAGATGACACTGAATTTTCTTATTTAGCTGTCTTTGACGGGAGAAATGCACAGTTCCAGCCCTGGAATAATGGAAAACATCTTTTGTAACAGCAAGGTGGGAATCCATTTAATTATAACCTGCTGATGGGCGATCTATCACCTGGCAATTCTCAAACAAACAGGCCCAAGGATTTAAAGTATCTGCAAAATACAAGAGTGTCTGGCAGGGCTGCCAAAAAAGCAGAGACGTGTGCTGTTGATATGTAAACACTCACTGTGTCTCTGAATGGGATTTATTGCAACAAGTCTATTTATGTTTGAGCTTCGCTTGTAATGCCGTGGTGTTGTTTCCACTGCATGATTCCTACACATGCGAGAGGGCTCTGTTTGACGCGTACTGCGACGTACGCCCGCAGTCCGCTGCTCAGCGACAAAGCGGGAGGGAGAAGGGCTCCGTGCTCTGTTATTTAATTATTTTACCACTTCTGCCCTGCGGTGTGCCGTCATGATGGTAATACCACAGATTAAGGTGTGTGGTTTTTACAGCCCTTTCCCTTGTCTGTCTCACTCTCACACACTTCTCATCGGCGGCTTCCAATCACCCCGGCAGCTGTAATGTGAAGCTCAAGGCCTTTACCGTCTGACGGTTCTAAACTGATTAAACTGATGTCAATGTCTAGTGTCTGCTCGTGGTGCATGTACTGTACGTGTGTGTGTTGCAACATCTCATCCCTTTGAAGACCGGCAAGCCTATGTCTCTGTAATTCTTGCCTTAATCCCAAGTGAGGCAGATGAGAACAGAGCAAAGAGCGCTCCTCTTCATCAGGACCAAGTCTGTACAACTCTCTCTGTTCAAGTCAGCCCTAAGAAACTTAAAGCTCCCGGTATAAGCTTAGCTGCAGGGGGCTTTTTATTGGCAGACAACCTACAGAGCTCACGCCAAAGACTAACCCATCAGAAAATAATCATCACAGTGGCTGTATTGTGTTGAAGCTCCGCGGTGTTTATATTCAGTGTAACTGGTCGGTGATGTTTCTAAAATGGCTGACATGTTTTCTCCTCAGTACAGTCAGTGCGATGGATCAAAATCAATACCAACGCTAAGTAAGGACATGAGGGAGCAGGGCAAAAGACCCTGTGTTCTCTGCAGTCAGCTGTTAGGCTCATACTGGTGACTCAGCGCTGGCTAAGCTAAGCACAAGGCCAAACACTGGTGTACGGCTGTGATACACACTGATAAATCCACCCACACACGGACCAGGGCGAAACAAGCCCTCCTGTACACAGCAACATGCTGATACAAAGGTAATGAGATTCATTAGCCAGCATGAGAACTAGTGAGTGGGTGGGAGAGGGTGGTATACCGTGTGTGTGTGTGTGTGTGTGTGTGTGTGTGTGCTTGTGTGTGTTTAGTCTGTAGACTTGCAGACATGGCATCCTGTTCAAGAGGCTCTGACATATGATGGAGGGAACACTCATCCTCACTCCAAGCATCAACACACACACACACATGCATGATACAAACCCTCTGCCCCCGCACATTCGACCAGTCTGAGAGTGACGCGATTGCCAAGGTAGCGGGCGGCTGTTAAATTCCTGAGGCTGTAGTGTGCGGTGTGCGGAGACCAGCTTCAGCACCCAGGCCAAACTCGGCTGGCAGCACCCGCCATGCCACCTGGCCACAGACTCAACCCTGCATGCTGTGGGGCCTGGACCCACCAACGCAGGGCATCCAGGGACAGAACTGACATGAGCATCCCCTCTGAATGACTGCACATATAACAGCTTGCGTCAAAAGCCCCCATGGAGGAAACACACATGAAGGGCTCTTGGCTTAGTTAACTTCTGGGTGAACTGCACAAACTTAACTGTGTTGATGTGTAACAGATTTATGTTATGGATTACTTACCCTCCAGCCAAATAAAACCAAATGTGTTTGTTTTATTGCAGGACTTATTTATATCAAAGTAATGGCGGTTAATGCAAGCTGACTTTATAGTGTTGTGAGGACTTTGGGTTATGGACATGTCAGTTGGCTGCGGTTGTAAGTGTCAGTGGTCCTCACCTTGTGTGGTGCTTAGGTGGGTTTGGTGGATGGGGCGGGGATTATTGGTCACTGGGCCTATCCGCATAGACCGCTGGTAGCGCTCGATCTCTGACAGCCTGTCCGAGAACTGCATCTTCTGGGGGTCCTCTAGTTTCACTCTGTGCCCTGAAACAGTGACATGAGGAGCATGTTAAGAGAGAAAGCGAGGACGTGCCAATTTAACACCTACACAACCAGGAAAAAGGTACAAGATGGCACTTTATATTTCCAGAGCTGTACGAAAATAGCAAAAACAATAACAAGAGTCATATTGGAAAACCTTTCCTTTTTCCAAATGTCTTAACACAGCCAGGCAGTTTGACATATCCTGGCAAATAAAAGCTTCTCTTTGCCTGTCTAAACTGTAACTAGGGTAAAAATTGGACTGCGAACACCATCAATATCCTCCGATATTATTCACAAGCACTCCAGGGGTCACCACGTTTTCAACTTGCAAACACAAAAATATTGTTCGAATGTTAGCAGACCTTGACATACATTGGCTTGGCAAGTGTTACCCAAGAGCACCTGCAGATAACGATAGCATAAGTTGTTGAAAATAATTGCTGTTTTCCCTGAATCTAAAATCTTGTCACAGAATTGTCACATCAGGGCATTTCTATGAAATGCTGAAGTTAAGTGATCTTTATCCTGCCACCTTGCTTAAAAAACCCGACAAGAACGATCTGCCCCCGATAACCACCCCTCTCACACATTCAGGTCTCACTGACACAGCACTTAGTCAGAAGGAAACAGATGGCTACCAGACCATATAGTCATCAGTCTTAAACATAACGGATAGAGAAAGAGTGTAAGCTTTTGTAGCTGTGAGAGTGTGTGTGTGTGTGTGTATTTGTGTGTAGGATGTGAGAATCAACCCTGAATGTGAAGCTGAATCTGTTGCATCTCTTTTATCCAGACCACAGCAAACTAACCAACACACTTAGCGCTCTTATCACTTTGATGTCCCGTTCAGGGAGATGGTAAGAAAGAAAAAACTCTGAACATGCCTTTTAGGTAGACATGCACGTATGCCGACATGTACAAATACACGTGTACACACACACATGCACGCACACACACACACACGTGTGCTCTACATGTGAACACATCTTAAATGTCGGACGTGAGTCCGGATGAGGGCAATGCCTCTAATGGGAGGAAGAGATTTTAATGTAACTATCAATGCACCAAAACTGTGTATGAACCAGCATGTATACATTCTGTGGTTTTCTCCCTGGCATCTCTACAGAGTAGCTTAATGTGAAGTAATGGCTGGATTTGAATATTTTATCACTATATAAAGGGGGCAAGGCAGACGGACCAATATGGATTTTGCCCGTCCTTTCTCTCCACTGACCCATGGGCAATATATCTTCCCTCTGAGGCTGACCCATGGGTAAAGTTTCCTCTCGTTTACCGCTCTGTCCATTTGTTTGTGCCCACCACCTCCCCTCCGTCCTCTCTTTACGAACTATAGAAATATCTAGCACTGACAATTCCCCAACACACACGCATGCAGATACACAACGGGTTAGCGGTCACGCGTTGATGCACAGACACAATGTCTGAACGCAGACAGCCCCTGAATACAAAATAGCTCCTGTGCAAAGTCCAAGTGCAGCCCAGTATGGTACTTTTTTTTATTCACACCCACTGATTTAACAGATCCATTGCACTTTGTGTGTGTGACTGTGAGAAAGAGACTCAGTCATGACTAATTTGTCTGAGTAGAGACAGCAATTCTGCTGCTGCTCTCCAGCTGTTTGCTTTCCTGAGCTTTCGGACGTTGAACGCCAAAGGAAAGAACGGTGTGTGTGTTTGTGTGTGTGTGTGTGTGATTCCACCCACCGGCCAACCAGTTTGCTCCATGCCGTTACTCAGGAACATGGGTGGACACACGCCGACACACACTCTGTAATATCTTTTTTACTCACACTCATATGTGGTCAGTTTGCCTTCTCTTTAAACTGCGATGGAAGGAATGAAGACGTGCGTTCTTTCTCTTTCTCTCTCTTTCTCTCTCTCTCTCTCTCTCACACACACACGCACACACACACAGCGCCAGGTCCAGGCTCCATCACACACATAGACACTGTGGCTACTGTCTGTTCCAGGCCAGAGCAGGGGCGGCCAGGGGAAGCAGCCCTCCAAATATAGCCCCTATATGTGTCCTTGTGTAGTTATTAAGAGATTTACACCACCTCAAACGGCTGAGGTCAGGGAAATGATACATCCCACCGCTCTCTGGTTGGAAAAAAAAGACAGACGGCAGAGGGGGAAAAAAACGATAATTGGCCAGTTTTTCTGTGGCCAATGGTGGTCTAAGATGAATTGGCTGGCTCTTTAGGGATGAAAGTGATCATTGAGCTGCCCACAAACACACACGTAGACACACTCAAGCCTTGCTGTGGATCCCGTGGCCCAGTTCCAGTTGGCAGGGACACGCTGCGTCTGGCGACACACTGTTCAGAGCTTCCAGTAGGGGGTTTAGCGGGCTGTGAGAGGGAGATTTTTTGGAAGAGTGGAGGCTTCATTAGAACGAGGCCTGGGGCTCATTAACCCAAGGCTCCACGGTTGCTGTTAACACCACTAATCAACTAGGAGGTGCTCGAAAATGTTTATTCCCCTTCTCCTCTTTTTTTCCTGTCCGATTTTGTCTCATGGGTACTTCTAAACACTTATCAGGAGGGCACTCACACATAGTTCCTCTCCTCTTTCAGACACTTTGTTTTAATTGAGCTACTTTTTTTCTTTTAATTTGATCAGTAGGCACTTTTGTCTTTTGTAAATTTGTGACTGCCATAGGGATTGTGATAAGACTGCATAGTTCTCCTCTTAAGTCAAGACGCAAGCAATGCTAAACTATACTGAATGAAATGGGAACCATTTAATCTCTTCCCTTTTTCATAATACAAATTTACAGTCTTGAGCCTCAATTTTATCTGGATCGTGGCCATATGGGACTTCTTTTAAAGTACACCTTTGCTCTATGTGAAGGAAATATATTAAAACTATTTGCTTCTATATTTCTCTCCTGCACATTGATCCCTAATGAAAGAAAACAGTGTTTTTCACCGTGGAAAAGTTATTTCAACTATCTAAATCACTACGGTCCCTGCAAGATATCACAAAAGACTGTCTTCTGGTTATACCTTGTGTTAATTTGCTCTCTTTGGCCAGTTGACCCTGCCTGTAGCCACAGTGTGTCTGCTCCGACCGCCAACATTTGACTCCTAGTCTGCAGGTCCGGGGGCCAGAGGGGTGCCAGCGCTCCACACCGGCCCCATTTCAGAGGGATTTCTGTGGTCAGATGAATATTTAATGTGTCAGGGTGCACTTAGGAGAGAATGCCCTTGTTTTTCTCTCTATGATATCATAACCACAAGATAGAGCTGGGAGATGGGGACCAATGCACACATGAGGCCTAAACAGCAGCGCTCAATAAGAACCCGAAGCTGAAATGGATGCTAAAGGTTGTAGATTTACTAGCCTCCTCTCAGAGTAGTGGTCGCATTGCCTGAAAGCATTATGGAAGTCTATGCAGAACAAATAAAATGCTTGATATAAAATGTCTGGTATTAACAATGTACTGAAAGGTGATGGCTGTGTTTTGAAGAAATGGGTGTGCCGTTTCCAGCCCTGCTTTGTTTTGTGTGAGTTTGTGTGTGTGTGTGTGTGTCTTTTTATGTCCTGATAGTGTTTTATCTTTGCTGCAGAATAACGTGAGATGTTACTTTGCTGCCTTGGAGCTTTGAAGCACATACAGATATGTTCAAAGTGATGTGAAAAGTGTGAAGCTATTTTTCATGAGATTGCACCCGGTGCTCGAAGACCAGACCACATGAACAGCAAACTCCACTAGATCTCGCCAAGCCTTCCCTTCACAAAGCCCGTATCAGCTCAACACAGAGACAGTGTTTGCACAGTGAGGTGACAGCCAGGCCTTAAACACCGACGCCACAGCTGAACGATCACCCAATACGACCTGTTTCCTTCCTTCATCACCCACTTTTTTTTCTTCACTACTTCTCCTCTCTTTCTCTCTGTCTGTCTATGTCTCCATTGAAAGAAAGAAACATATGTTCCCGTCCAAAGGGAGACACATTAAACACAAGCTCTTTTTAGTAAAGGGGCTGGGCGCTTTTTCAGGGGCAAAGTGAAACTCTATCTGGACGGCAAAGGGCAATACGTGCCTTGGCCCCGGCCCAAGTCTGCACTGAATATATTTGAAGTGTAAATATTTGTATTCAACATATAAATGGACTTGATAGGCCCCTGATAACAGACTAGAATTGATTTGGAGTGCATGTATCTCACTTAACACTGGACGAAATATGCTATAGGATTACGTACAAAATGTCTGGGAAGTGTAAGATGTATTTTTTGAGTCCAACATGAAGCTGCATTCTGTCAGTTATAACATGTCTGAATGACATTTTCTTTGAGTCAGATCAATAGTACCACAACTTAAAATATATCTAGCTTCCCTCTGGGGTAAGCCCATGCTTTAAATGTTGAACATTCAGTCTTGAACACAAGAGCAGCTTCCTTATCTAACTTTTGAATCCCCTCAGTGAGATGTGGGGCGACAGTTGAACATGTGTTGCAGCGAGGCCTACTTGCCTGCAAGCGAACTTCCGTTTGCCCTCAACAGACATTGGGACGTTTCAACATCTGTTGAGCAAAGACTTGTACACCTGTCTTCCTCTTCCTCCTCGCTAGCAGACCTGAACCTCCAACGTTTTCGTTCCCACCCTGCTTCTTTCCGGCACTCTGTCTTATCGTTCTATTACTGGCGCTGTAGCGCAGCTCAAAAAGCATCTCTGCAGCAGGGTGCTTTGGCACCGTGTTCCTCCAAGGGCACCAATCACACAGTTGGGTATTTACAGTGGGACGAATCAAAGTCCTTGTTTTGAGGCTGACCCTGAAGGATGTGGGTTTCACCCTTGGCTGGTGCTTGTGGCTGTCTCGTCTGGGCCTAAATGAGTTGACGCTCGCCACACAGACATCACTCTACTTTACACTCATTTACATATCACTCTTGTAACACTTTCAGTATGAAGTTTTGACGATTGTGTCATTACCATGGATTGAATGGACCGACTCAAAACAGTGGCAAGTGGGGGGTTTGTGGAAACAATATTTACGTCTAAGCTTTTCAGGAGGTCAGCAAGTTTTGGCACACATTTATCAGCAGTTCGCTTCCTCTGACCACAGCTGGGGGATCGTCTGGTCCCTCAGGCAGATGCATCAGCCTCTCTCTGGGGATATCAGCAGTGTGAAAATCCCCCTCGCAGGTCTGAAAACAAGCTGCTCACAGCGGAAGTTGCTACATGAGACTGTTTGAGCAAAGAGTGCAGCCTTCCTTTTCTGATAAGGGGATACAACTTTGTGTGAGTGAGTGTGCATGCATGTATATGTATATGTGGAACAGAAGCAGTGCCACACAAGGACAGCCCAACAGCAAGGCATGTTAAGGCAGGCAGGGAGGATGAAGGGGTGCCAAAATAAGGCCCAATGCACCCGGATTCTCTGACAATACAACAAGGCCCGTAGCACGCTGAGAGCAATCATGTCTCTTTTGTCCCTCCATTCCACACGTGTGTTCATGTGTGTGTGTGTGTGTGTGTGTGTGTGGGTGGGTGTGTGTAACTGTCTTCTACCCGGGAGTTGAGGCGTGTTGGGGTTGATATGAGCGCGGCTGTTTTTCAGGCGTTTTTGGCTGCTTGCCTGCAGACTTCATAGATTCTCCAGTGCTGCTGCTTGTGCTTCCTTGTCGAGCACACAAGGCCTATTTGGGTCTGGTGACAGATCACATTAAAACAATGAACTGCTTTTGATTGTGGTATTTTAGCTCGGATGGCGAACAGGGTTGTTGTGCGTGTCTGTGTGTGCATGATTGCGTGTACGTGGTAGTCAGGTTGTTCTAAGCAGTGAGGTGCCGGGGGAAAGGTGGGGGCCTCGCAAGACTGTGGGAAAGGAAGGCAAGCTGCCGTTGTCACATACATCAATGCGACGCCAGCAGATGTGTCAAACGTTTCGTGTTCACACCTTTGTGCATACTAGCTGATACTCAACGTGCAACAAACATGCCCTAAACACTCACACATACACACAGTTGCCCAGAAATGATATGCCAGGTGGGTCAAAGTAAATATGTGAAATGTCTAATGTGTGAATTTTCCACCGTGTAGTCATACACACATCTTCACTTTCAGTTCTTTATCATCATGTTAGTGGACTGCTGCTGTAGTTTTGAGGTTTACAAATATTTTCAGTGCTGTTTCGGAGGCTTCCCTCTGTATTTACCCAGAGGATTACAACCTTCTCCACTCGTGGAAGCAAAAGAAAGATCTTGCTACACCAATTATTTGCTCACTGCTCCTATCCATTAATGTCTGAAGAAATAAATATCCAAAACCGCAGGGTGGTTGTACACAGCGTCTTTTCCAGTAACCAGCAGGTGCCTTCTTCCCACAACCACCCCCCCCCCCCCCCCCCCAACTCCAACCCCTTCCCCATTGCCCCAATACAGAAAATGGTTTATTGTCATAATGCAGCGGGGGAGAAAATATTCCTCCACTCATGGGCCATTTATTTTTCTAAACGCAGAACGGAACTTTTATTGAATTACAGCTGAAAGGTCGTAATGGCTCCCTCTCGTATGGGTCAGTGTAAATAAGGAAGAGTGAGCACACACAGAGTGGGCATTTTACTTCCCTTCATAGGTAGGTAAACAGGAAAGACGCTTGGCTGGTGAGTTTAGAGGGGAGTGGGTGGAGAGTCAGAGAGGGAGTAGCGCCGTTGGCCAGGCTTCTCAGTGATTCTGAGAAAATGTCTTCTACTTGCATCATCAGAGTGAATTAGAAGTGCTGTCTGGGCCTCAGTAAATACTTCTGTAGTTCCTAGTATGCCCTACTGTTCTATCTGGCGTCAGCAAATGCAGGGTGAACATTTTAGTCTGAATGGAAAAAACAGAGGACATTTGGCCCCGAGGCTATTGTGCGTATGACAAGTCATCAACTGGCCTGAGGAGGGGACGTCGCGCTGTTTCAAAATGTCAGACAATCTTCTTTTTTCACCACGTTTTTAGCAGAAGCTTGCGCATTGACGCTAAGGCATTGAACATGCCTAAGACCAAATGGAAGAAGCGAGGGGAGACGAGAAGAAAAGCAGGAATGGGAATATTTTCTTTGTTTATATCTCCGTTTAGTTGAGGCATTTAGACTAATTAGCTCAGCTTCCACAGAAAAGCCTAAAGTACAAAAGCCTAAGTAGGATTACCGACAGCTGTATGTCCACATGTGTGTGCGAAGCCCTCAAAGGGAGTCGGCCTCAGAGCTTCCTGGTGTGGTTAAGGTGGCAACAGTGGCCAAGGAGCTTCCATCTCAGTCCTTTATTTACCCTCCCACAACACAATTTGATTATATCACAGATGCTTTCTTGTCTGTCCAATTACACTTTAATGACTGACACCAACAGTCTTACATTCATTCATGTCTTACATAAGACGTAAAGAGGTCGCACAAAATAATACATTATGCATAGTTGGTTGTCTCTAAAAACGTAGACATCTTGCATGACTACTAGAGGCAACTGTTCTCATCCGCCACCCATCACAAGCCTCAGACCTCAGAATTCAATACGCACTGCTGCATTCCAGTGGATTTATCAGTTGCACAATGTTTGCTCTGCTTCTAATCACTGAGGTCAAGTATGACGTGTCTGGAGTGACCCCAGGGAGGAAGAACAGCCTCCAGTCACTGCAGATGCCACAGAGTGGCATTCCCCTGGAAGAAGACATGAAATCTTCCCTTTTTTGTTACCATTCGTCCGTCATCTTCTCTACCAATTCATAAATGGGTCATCACGAGTTTGATTATTGAGATTAATCAGTGTGTGTGTGCGTGTGTGTGTGTGTGTGTAGGCCACAATATCTGCAGGTTATACTTCTGTGAGTTATGGCGAGCTGTTAGCAGTCAGGAAAGCACCCAGCATCAGACGTGCCACTGCGTTTCCCCCTCCCCTGGCACTGATACACCTGTTGGCCCTCTTTACAAAGACAGCCATCTCCATTTTCAAACATCAAAGATGGCTTTGAGAGAGAGCAATTCGCACCGAGGGTGAGCCTTTCATGTGATTTGTGGAGCATGGGCGTGGCCCGTGGGGGATGACTTAAAGCGACGGACACACCTGGCAGGTGTATGAGCTGAGCACACGCAAATACATACGCAACAACGCGCATGCTACCTTTTTGTTTACTCTACAGAGAGACTGCAATATCACAGGAAAAATAACACAGCAAATGTCATTGTTTGTCTATTTGCATACTTTGTACAGTCTGTGTGCCAAATGCAAATAGAATCAACCCGCCAACTCCAATATGCACCCCCGCTGCTCCCCCCCCCCCACACACACACACACACACACACACACACACACCCACGCCCGCCATTCTCCTCCTGGAACTGTGTGAACACACCCAGTCGAGTAAATAGAGGCAACAAAACACGACAGCACTTGATTTCGGTGTGAGCCTATGGGAAGGTGTTTGAGCTCCACCTGAATGTATGCAGGTATTGCATGTAAAACGTATAATTGGGTTAGTGGTTATGGGTGGTGTATATTCATGTGTGTCGTTTTGTCTCATCAGACAATTCGCTACTGTGAACTCACGCTTCCACATCCTGCTTCATTGAACTTCTTAAACATGTGGGAACATTTTATATTTTCAGAAAAATAAAACCAGAATACTTTCGATTGGGTTAAAAAAGAAATTCTGATTGCCTGATCAGAGTCAGGTGTAAAAATGTTCCTTATAACAGCATCACACACACAGACTTGAGCTTTGAGTGTTGTTTTTCACACACCGATAGTAGCTTTGAATCTGTCCCGAGATATTCCCCCCCCAAAAAATGACTGACTGGTTTCAAATCATTCATACGCAAGGTTTATTTAATCCTCTCAAGTTCTTTCTATGCCTTAAGATCTACACAACTGGGAATTATATCCAAATAGCTCTAAAATCTTTTTCTACACTAGCAATTTTTATTCACATTTCAAAATACGCCAATTATTTCTTATTTCAGGCTCTAAAAAGGACGATGCCCTGCACGATGTGAAAATGATTTCTGAACATCGTTTCACAAGCTCAAAATATTTCCGGCCTGTTTTTGATCTCTCTGGCCCGGCCTGACCTGCAGGTGAGTTTATCTTTTCTTCCCAGGGGCTGATTCATTTCAGGTCGAGTGATACTGAAAAACAAGTAGCCCCTCCCCCTCCTGGGTAAATAGGCAGCGGCTGATGTCATACGTGAGTGAAGAAGAGCACCAAAAAGTGCGGTAGAGTCGTGTGAGTAATTGGTGAACAGAACACAGCTGGGTACACAAAGTGAGTGACAAAAAGGGAGGGACCTGACGCACTTTAGTCATCTGCGTTACTTTTGTGGTTCTTTTTAGCAGAGCAAGCTCGCTTTTGTTGTTGGATGTGTTGAAGCTACTGCAATGACAGATGTGGAGGGATAGTTGTGCTTCCAGTTGGGCCACAGCAGAAGTTTGATAATTCAGTATGACAGATACATCAGGGAGGGGGGGGGGGGGGGGGGGGGGGGGGTGATGACGAATGCCGGATGTCTGATGAGGAAATCAGCAGCGAGGGAGACAAAAATACTGAGCTGAACATTTAGCATACTTTCTGTTCAGGGACAGAATGCTGTCTGTGTGTGCTCATATCCATTTACGTGTGTGTCCGTGTGTGTGGGCATGTGAGTGTACACATTCATGCCCGTGTCTATCTTACAGCTCAAGTGTTTTCTGATGGCATAGTGTCCTTTGTTCACGTTGCTACTAGCGGGCCGCTGCTGCCGTCCTGTCCGTCAGGTTCTCCTGACTGGATCAGTAAACATTAATAAAACCTCCTCCCTCTGTGCCAACTCTTGCCGCGGCTCGGCTGGCAGCCATGCAAATGCAGGCCCTACACAAACAGCTTGCAAGGCTCAGGCCCCGCAGCCTGCCAGCCTGCCGACAGGTGAGCGCTGCGTGGCCTAGTCTGGGTTCAGGCTGTCAGCATTCTATGAATGATAAAGCTGATGTTGCACAGCAACATTATGTGGCATTACTGATGGAAAAACGGCCATCAAAGTAGTGTTGGAATATATGGCTGTCTCTGAGGATGGGATTTGTAATGAAAAAATGCTATTAGTTTTATGTGTCTGCAAAAGTGCCTCTCTGCTTTGGCTCTAAACGTTGTACAGCCGATATAATGTGGTGCCTTGTGGTTAGAGAAGAATCTGATTATTTTTATGGCCCCAATAATGTCTGAATGGTAGTGTGTGTTCCTGCGCTTTGACTGTGCCGGATCATGACTGATATTATACTCTTAGAATGTGCTTCTTGTTTAAATATGAGAGCTCCTTTATCTCATCTCGCCAGTGATTTTCTATTTTGAGGTCCTTCGATATTCTGACTAAAAGCTCATCTCAGCCTCTGATCTGATAGCCCGTTCAATCCCATCTAATGAACAATATGTGCTGCATTTGAAAATACTAATTCTATTAACCACTTATCGTTTCCTGTTTGACGATGGGTCTGTTTTCACTGCAGAGTGCCTGGATGGATTTTTCATATTTTAATCACGCTTTGACTATTTCAGCCATCTCAATATTTGCATGAATCAAATGATCATCTTAAAATTATGTTATGATCCTTTTTTTTTTCATCAGTGCCTGCAGGAGTTTTTTTAGTCATTCTGTGAATTCCCTCTCAGCACCGTGTAACAGAGTTTAATAGAGCCCTAAATTCCTCCTGCCCTATATTAAACAGTGTCACTTTATAGCACCCAGCGCCAGTGTAAAAGTAGCACGGCCACTCTGACGCCTCAACCGGAGCTGTAACATGCTGACAGACAGGCAGGAGACGACTTTTAATGTACACATTTATTTCAAGCGAGACACTCGCAGATACACATGAGAATGCATTTATGCACGCGCAAATGTGCTAGGCTTTTTTTTCTTCCTGTTAACTAAAGACGATTGAAACCATCCATACTCACACATACATGTTTATAATTATCTCCCTCCTTTGCAGTCACTGTACTATTAAATGCCTCTGCAAATAGTGTCGAGCCTGGCGGGGGGGAGGGTCAATGCCCTTCTCTCTGTGCCCCTGGGCTCGCTCTCTGCCAGCCGTATAACCCCCCCTCATGTGGCACTTGCTACCCCTCTCTCTTCCCCTACTGTGGTCTGTTTTGACTGGGCTAAATCCACCCTGTCCCAAATATCCCCCTCCACAGATGTGAGCACAAGCCCCCGCTCGGAGGCCTCTAAAACCCTCTCGAACCGTTATAAACACGTCCATAGGTAGTTCATGAAATCCTACCCATCTCGCCCATCCCACCTTGAGCTCACGAAAAATGCGTGCACATAGTCCCTGACTCAAGTCAGTAACACTACTCCCCACTACCCCTCACACCGGCAGCATTAAACCACATGAGAATGTAGCTGCAGCTGAGCGGTGGCGCTAACAGCGGGGCCTCCCTGCCAGGCCTAACAGTGGCTGAAATCTGCCCTGTGTTAAATCAACAAGCCGCTTATGTGGTTGGTCAGGTAGTAGACCCCTCTGACCAGCACTGTGGAAGGTATAGTAAGGGGGGGGGGGGTAGGAGGAGAAGAGGGGGGTCAACTGAGCTCAGCCACCTGCAGCTTGGAGACTCACTCAGCCCCTCTTAGTGGTCTCGGGTTATGCCTTAATATGCCTTACAGTTTCCTCTCACTGGGCCCGTCCCTGTGCCCCTGCTGCACACACACACACAGACACACACAGACACGCACACACACACAAACCTGCACTACAACACTTGTGAGGATAATGCACTGCCCTATATTCATTCTCTGGAGGCTCACCATAACCGCTGCATGCCTAACCCCAGCCGTAACCTACTTTTATGTCTAATCTTAACCCCAAAACCAAGTCTTAACCCCAAAATATATCTAGTGCAAACCCAATTTTGGAACATTTGATCGTGTGAACAGATTTTTACCTCCTCCTGTGAAGAATGCATGGTGCACACACACAGACAGACACACACACACACACACGCACACAATCGGTTTTCATATATCATCTGCCATGTGACTCATGCAGTTCTTTTAGCATGTAGACCGACACCGCCCACGCACTCTTTCGGAACGAAGAATAGCTGCTTCTAACTGGGGGACATCGCAACCTTCACATCACACCACATTGCATTTTAGTACCAACAATAGTAGCGTGCGTGTGAGAGAGAGAGAGAGAGAGAGAGAGAGAGAGAGAGAGAGAGAGAGAGAGAGAGAGAGAGAGAGAGCGTGTACTTACTGCGCGGTTCTCTGGGTCCATCCACGGTGACTTTGATGGCGCGGTGGTAGGTGGCCACTTGTGGAGGGCCGGTGAACACGGTGATGGTCAGGGTGAAGCTCTTCCCTGCAGCACAACAACACGGCCGTGACATTTATGCAGCACGCGTCATTTCACTTTATAGAACCGGCCCTTTCGACTTTTCCCCTCCGGTTTACAACAATACCTCGCTTGTTCAACTTGAAATCATCACCGGCTTGTGTCCCGCCGCAGCCTTTGAATTAAGGAGGAGGGAAATAAAAGGCAGGGACTTGCGGGTATGATTTCGATTATTGAGACAATGTGTTCCAGACTGTCCGAAAGGTTTTACGGCATATAGTTTTATTGTTCAACAAGGCAGCGATCTTGCTCGCATCTGCATCAAAGTCCGCGCAGAGGGAGGAAGAGCGTGTGATGCAGCGGGTCCGGCGCTCGTCCCCGAGGCTCTGCGGCTGCAGCTCCTCTTTTAAATAAAAGAGACACTACGTGGGAGGAAAGAATAATCCTCAAATTGGGTAATTACACCCAGAAATTAACGGTAGCCTATAGAGCTATAAACACCATTCGTATTTTGTATTTGGAGACGAGGCCCATTCTACTTAATCAAACCACAGCTTTAACATTAAAGGGAATTATATAGGCCTACGACCATAGAAGCGAGATTTTTTAAAGATTTTTTTTAACAAGCAGGCTTTTTATTTTTTTTATTTTTAATTTCAGGACATTTTATTATTTATGAAAAAATAATTGAGATGTTTTGATATAATCAGTAGGCTATAGCACAACAAATGTTGCTCAACAGGCCTTTGCACTGACCACATCCTGCAAACAAGCCTGTTAACGCGTGATTTATTTTTATCGTAGCACACAATAGACATAAATGGGAATGCTGTGTGTTAAATTATAAACTTTTAGATAGTGGGAGTTGTTTGAATCATCACCCCACGACGTGCGAGGTGGGTTTTTTTTCATCCACCCCTCCGATTTTCTCCACGTGGGTAATCATTTATAGTCCCCTGGATTAAGAAAATTACAGCCACATCGCAACTGTTCAGCGTGACGCAGGCCAGATGTTTCGGATGACACCCATGGACGTCAGTTGGCAAAGTGTGGGCGCTAGCTGTATTCATACATAAATGATTCCAGATCTGCACCTTAAAAAAATCTTTCTACTAGATCAGACAGATATTTTCAATACTATATTTGAAAGAGTAGCCTAAGCGTTTCTTATGTGTGTGTGTGTGTGTGTGTGTGTGTGTGTGTGTGTGTGTGTGTGTGTGTGTGTGTGTGTGCACAACATATCTGGTGAGCTAGACGTTTAATATTTTTTCACATTCAGTAAAAAAAATTATAATAATATGCTGTCAATTGTCAGTCGTTCTCCACTTTGACATAGAAATACGATCCATTACATTATTATAAGTGCGTTTCCAAATGTTGCCGCAAATGGTATTCCAATCAGTCTTAGCCGGTCTCTCACCCAGTGTGCGCAAGTGTGTGTGTGTGTGTGTGTGTGTGTGTGTGTGTGAAAGAGAGAGAGAGAGAGAGAGAGAGAGAGAGAGAGAGAGAGAGAGAGAGAGAGAGAGAGAGAGAGAGAGAGAATTTCAGCTCACCTCGTCCGCTCCTGCCCACGAAGCGCAGGTCGTTAAAGCGGGCCACCTGGTTCTTCATCACGGCGGAGGCGTTCCTCAGCTCGGCCGAGTAGTTCTCGTCGTTCCCGGCCATCACAGTGACCAGAGTCCCGTCGGGGACATCACCCAGAGCCACGACCTGTACAGGAGTAGGGCGGTCACTCTGGGTCACCAAACCAAATGCACACGCTGCGCGCGTAAAGCCGCATCCGCCTTCCATAATATTAAACAGGAATATCTTCACAATTTCACCAGCAATGTCAGCAATAAAACATCACATAAATAATATAATTACGCAGGACATGAAGAGGACACCCGCCAGATTAATGACATTTAAATATAGATTATGCGATATTCTATATGTGCATCATCTAATCATTGCTATTTATTTCCCTTGTGTTCTCATCGAATCTGATGCGAATAGGCCTACAAGATTCACACAATGCTTATTAACACAATACATAAATATTTTCCTCTACATTTAGTCAAAATCAATTAGGCTATATTACGGGAAAAATAAATAATAAAAACGGAGATTATCTGCTAAGACATCTTGTGATTTCTGGCCCAAATAAGAATGTTATTATTGGGGATGGAGCCGTTTGGAGCCAATGAAAGCAGATCTTATCCTTTCCTATTCAATAATTTAATATCCTGTCCAACTGCAAAATGCAGAAACCGAAGTCCACAACTTCGAGAGCCAACTCTTATTTATTAGTCCCCCCCCATTAAATGTAATTTATTGGTCTTAAATCTGTTTAAAATTCAAAATCAATTTCCACAGTTGCGTCATCAAAATAAAAAATATAATTAAGTAAAATTAGAAGCCATGTGTCTTGCCTTAAAAGCCACGGGGAGCGTCTTGTTGCACCTCCAATGGGACGGCAGGACGGAGCAGAGGAAGTTGGGGCTGTCGGTCCTGACCAGCTCCCCGGCGTGGTCCGCCAGGACGTCCACCACGTTCCTGCTGTCCGATCTTGACCTGAGGGGCCCCGGGGTGGCCATGGCCCCGTTGCCGTCTCCAAGCTTACTGCAGGGGAAGGACGTGGAGGGCGGCGTGAACCGTCTGGTGGGCGGCTCTACGGGAATATGCATCACAACAGCTTGGGTCAGTGCCACCTGACCGTGTTGTATCAGAAGAGCGGGACTCTTTGATAGAAAACCAGTTTTTTTGTTGTTGTTAGTTTGTTTGATGTATTTTCCTCCTGACGCTGGTGGTCTCTGAAGTCCACTTTGTGAGCGCAAAGGATGGAGACGAGAGCGCGCTAAGGCTGAGTGAATAGAGCCTGACGACCTGAACAGAAACAATCAACACTGATGACTGTGTGCTAGATCATCGGCACGGGATGTGTCAGCCCGAGGAACATCAGGGTGGCTCCGGTTTTTCACCAACTTCAGCAAAAACGCACAAACAAAGTGTCCGAAGTCTCTCACAGTGCTGAACTTATCAGCGCGCCTATCTGTCGCATACTTGATGGGCAGTTTCAGTCGCGTGCAGGCTACACAATATATGTTTACAACGCGGACGGGGCTACGTCAGCTTCCACTTTGAAAATCTCAAATGAGTCAATTAGTCTTCTTAAATTATTGATGATCAGCGTCAATCTGTTGGCAGTAATCAGATAATCCAGCCGCGACGGAGAAAGTGAGCCAATCCAGCTGACTGGCTCTCTCGGTTTAAGCTTTTGAAAGAATTGTCTCGACTAAACAGTCAAACTTTGCCAGACGCCTCTTCAGATCTCACCAGACTCCGCTGGAAAAAAAAGCGCAAAACTAAATGACTCAAACCCGACTATCTACAGTCAAACTGCTGCAGTACACCAGTGTCCTTTTCTTGCGTTAAAGTTCTTCCAACTTTATCCCGTTGGATCTCCCACACGCACAAAAGGGCAACGTGATTCTGGCAGAAGAGGAACCGTTCCGTCGCTCCAGCTGAATTTCCTTTAAAGTTATCCTTTAGCGCAAGAAGGAGCCGAGAGTCTGAACGGAGTGGAGAGTGCTGCGATATTATTTTACCCGAGTCATTTTAGTGTTTAGTGGTTGGGAGTGTGGAGATGATTTCCACCAATGAATCTGCTGGGTTGGGCTTTCACCAGACCAATCAAACTCCCCGGTGATCCTTCTTCAGCCCCGCACTGTTGTCACACATGAGCTGAATTATTGATACATATCTGTGCTTTTCACTCTATTTTCATACAGCATATAGACGGACGTTAACGCAACGCAGACAGAAATTAGGAGACAGTCTGAGTTAAAAGAAGGGGCAAGTGGTTTTACAGCATGAGCAAGGAATTATTTTAAATTAAAGCGGTAACATAAGCATAATAAATAAACTGCAAATGTGTAAGATATTGAATGTGATGGTTTTAAATATGTTAAAAAATGATTCCGGGGTAGTGCAAAGCACCCTGTGTTGTTGGGAATTATCTGTTTTAGAGGCGGTTTGATTGATGAAATAATATATAAACCGACATTTCTAAATATGAGTGTGTTACAAGACCATCTCTGACCCATTTTACTTGAGTTGTTTGTAATTTATCTAAGGATTTAGATTTTAGACGTCTGTGGTTTTACCCTTATTTATTAATTTTGAAAAGCTATTATATCTGGCGGCTTCGCCTCGTCTCCAGGTAAATTACACTTTCATACAGTGAAATTATGGGCTGAAGACAGATCACTATCACTTTAATTGGCTGAACTGAATTAATAAAAGAACTGAAGCAAACAGGCAAATACATATCTTCCGCATCAAAAGACACAACAGAGTAATAACTTTGTGTGTGTTGTTGTTGCGTGCGCGCGAAACCTAAAATATTAAGCGTCACATCAAATGACGGCACACCCTGCAAGCCCTCCGTCATGCTGCTTTCTGACACTAGTAGGCGCATTTGCCTTTTCAATCGCTGTCAGCTCAGACAGTCTGAGGCAGACATTTCACATATGCAGAGAAAAGGAAACATATATCTGTGCTCTGGGATATTGTGATATCTGAATACATTTAAGCTAAATCCCTGAAACGAACCCCATTTGTGAGGCGTTTACGTCGTTGAAAGAAGCGCCGGTGACATTTTTTGTCCGCATCTACATTTGAGTTCTTTTTTTTTTTTGCCTGAATGACAATAGTCTTTATTATTCTCCAGAAATGATATTATTATGAAATTATTAAGATTTATTCGTTTGATAACCATGCACTGAAGCCACGTGATGCATTGGAGTTAACGTTTCCGTTTCTGAATATAATATTTAGAAAATGCATTGGTTCAGTGTTTTATTTTTTGCTGCATAAATAGATTATCAAACGCTGCTAAACACAATGTGTAAAAGTTAACCACGTTGGATCTAGTGGAAACTATGAGTTCATTATTGATCAGGATATTAAACATTAGGCTATTTTGAAAGTTAGATGTGACGCAGAGACGCAGAGAAATAATGAAACAAATCCTGACAGCTTTAATTCAAGTTAATGAACATGGCTGAAAAGACGTTAAAATAACAACTAATTTAAACTAATTTATGCAGCCAGGAAACTGTCAATAAAATAAATATTGAACAAGTCATTTTAAAATGCATCTCATCAATCACTGCTTCATTTTAATAACAGCACGATTTATTCTCGCGTGCGTGCGCACGCATTTGCGTCCAGCGGTTTTTAAATTTGTTTACTTGCAGGAGAATAAATTAAGTGCAGTTAAGTGGCGTGAGGAGTCATCGGAGTGGCTTCACGTTTCCCCTTAATTTCCCCCATCACACTAAATCAGAGTGTGTGTGAGAGAGAGAGAGAGAGAGAGAGAGAGAGAGAGAGAGAGAGGGGATACAAAATAGACACTCTACATAAAGAAATGTTCAAATAACGCTGGGATATTATAGCTTATTTTCACAATTATTTCTTTGTGTGTGGAATCAAACCTGATCACAAGCATCTCACTATCAGTAGTTAGTCAATGCTGCACGCATTATACTTATAAAGCAGAAAAATCCAAAAATATGTATACACTATAACATACCTGAATCTGAATGATCTGCTCCGAAAATGTGTTAACATGACTTCTAAATCAAATCTATATGTCTCTTGTGTATTTCTTGTAGTTTCATCTTCATTAAAGAAAACTATTTATGCGCCTCTTTTGGAGTCACAGGAACATGAAGCTTGTATAACTCTTGACACTCCTTGTTTACAGTCGCTTCCAAAATCTCAGTATTTTACCCATGAGAAATGATGCCAAATATTCTGATGATGAAGCCATTACCATTACTACCATCCTATGAATTCAATGAGTCAACAGCAGAAATCTTCCTTTGTAAGTGTTCCAAGGAAAGACCTAATGACCCATTGCCCAATGTGTTTTGATTTTAGTGTTTTTCACTTGAAAATGTGGGAGATCCCCAAATCCTAACAGCTTATTCAGCAGTTGAACACAAATCCAGCAGTATAACAGCAGCAGCCAAATCCCTACAATCCTAACTGCAAAAAAAAAAAGAAGAAAAAAATCACCTCTGATCAGATCACCTATCACGCGGCCTCTATTTTGAGTACAGCTCGACTGGGACAATGACGATGCCGGTGATATTTTAGTCCTCCTGCCCGAGTTCATTATTAATATGTGACCACAGGCCCCAGCTATACCCTCCTCAGCCGTAACGAGTGCTCCGGGTGCCTGTCACATTTAGACCTCCACATTTCAACATGCAGTTTCTACAGTTTCAGCCACACAGGCATCGAGGACGGAGCCCACCGTGCCCCTGAACGATTTTTAATGATCCGGTTGGGTTGAGTCTGAAATCAAGACAGAACTATTGGAGGATATGTGAAACCCAGGACCCACCTCAAATGGGCCTCAGCATATAGGATTCTTAGCATTGAAGGTTAAAAAGAAAATGGATCCTACAGATAGAAATCAAGATATCACATCATTTTCTCAGTGAAAACCTGTGAGTGAGAGCTTGCCTTCATCCCTTTATTCCTGGCTTGAATCACAGTGTACGCTCATGACAAAAAAAAAAAAAAAAAAGGATTCCACATTGGAAAATGGTTTGTTGGCTATAAAAACACCATGAAGTAGCACCGTGGTCAAATTGTTCTAAATGGGCCCTGAAACAAAATGTGCAAGATGAAGTTTTAACTAATGTCTCCTAAGAGTCCTTACAAAGAAGCATTTCCTCATCTCTCTGTGTAAAACTGAAGGGAATTCCATTTACTTTAGGTTTTATGTGTAATGAGTCACATTGAAAAGGCTAATGTGAGTGTGATCCCCATCAGGAGAGAAACCAGCGCGAGCCTTTGGGGTGTGTAAACGTATACCTGACTCTTAATGCCACCCACATTGCTTTCAGTGCCACTTAAAAGTCACTTTGAAGATGGGGACATGTCTCTGATATGTGGATCCCTTTAAGATTTTTTATCTTTTTTTACTGAATATGATCTATTGGCCCGTGTAAACTCTTGGGCTATTTTCAGACATGCACACATAAGCCTTTGGATGGGTAGCTATTCATTTGGTAAAGGGGGCTATGGGGGCAATTAGAAATAGTTTGAGGTTCGGCGATGACATAAGACAAAGATTTCTATCTTTAGAGGAGCTGTGGTGGTCACACATTTCTGTACATTCACAAATTACAGGGCAAGCTTTGGCCCTCAACCCACCGAATGCATTCCTTCCGAAAAGTGTCTGCTCGAATTTCAGCCGGGGGTTTCTGCTCAGTGGAAATATGAGTGTTCTGAATGGAGGACTTCTATGAAATGGAGTTTTATTCCTCTCGGATTAAATTAGCTCTACTTTGGGGCTCAGGGTATTTTTTTGTATGAATGATGAATTCTGCGGTGGCTGTGGAACGCCGGGCTTGTTTACCCTTCCCTCCTCTTTTTTTTTTTTTTTTTGAGACATAGCTTGCTATGAAATGGACTTTTTCTGCTTGATATGACAAGAGTGTCTGTGATTAGACTTCCAAGCATGATGTAAGTCACCAAAGCCATTTGTGCAAGTCCCCTCAAAGCCAAATCATATTCTAGCATTGGAGTGTTTATATACACAAGTATATGAAGAAACTTTGAAACAACAGTTGGTGGGCACAGACTGTTTGGGTTTTGGCCTCTTGCAGCTCTGATGGCTGATTCACTCTCAAATTTTGATTACATAATGTGTCAGCACATCACAATTGGTGGTCATTTTTGTCCATTTTGATGTTCAGGCAAGAAAATAGGAAACACATTGAACAATTTTGATCGTATAAATTTGTATGTATTTTTTTTTCTCCATAGAGCTGTTAGAGCTGTCTGTGTTAGTTTTTTAAGGATCACTGGGATGCACTTTTCAAACTTTGTTTCAGCTCTTAATGACCCTAAAACACTTTATTTTTAATGAAATTACAGGTTTCTTTTATAATTTCTTATTGTGCTTTTGATGTCCAGAGTGTATCAGGACCCAATTCCAGATCCTTGAAGGTGTTTGGAGTTTAAACTATTCTTAACATGATGAAGAGGATTGTGGCATTTCCAAACTCAGCAGCTAATTACTGTGTAAGCGCGGTGAGTTGAGATAGAGCAGTCACCAGAGGAGACAATGAGCACATTCATCTCATGCATCTTTAATATTCTGCTTACATTTTATAAAAGGTGCAGAGCGGAGCCAAGGGCTTATAAAAGCCCTCTGAATCAATTGAGCAGCATAATGGCTGTTGGGGGACGACTCCAGCTCCATTTTTATATCTGTCTGCTGAATGTAAATGGACTTCTTAAAGACTGCATTCATTTTCAAACATACCAAGCGTGTGTTTGTCTATCTGACACTTAATTTCATATCGAATACATTATGGGATTAGTTTGGTAGCGCTGCTGCTTTGCTGTTCTCCGGTCCTCTAGAGCAGTGGTGAAAAGTAACTGAGTACATTTAACTCCATTTCCATTTTATGCAACTTCATGTTTCTACTTGAGTATGAATCAGAGGGAGACACTGTACTTTTTACGCCACTGTATTTGACAGTTTTAGCTATTAGTTACTTTTCTGATTAAGATAAACCTATAAAATGCAACACATTACTTACGATTTAAACTAGTGATTTACATTTTTTTTTTTTTGGTTCGTGACCCATTAAAGCCAAAAAGCCATGACTTCATATTTATATAATAAAAAAACAAAAACAGTACTTAAAAAACGAAAACAAATATGTGGAACACATTCAGTATTTTCCACTTTCGTACCCCATTAACTAACTCCCCTCAGATCTTGTGACTCTTTAGTGGGGTGTTGATTAACAGGTTGGGAAGCACTAAGTAGACTAAACTACCCGTACATAAAGTTGGCAAAACCAGCGCAAGTGCCATGTTTGCCTTATGACTAATTATGATCATTTTTAACACTATGTGATTTTTGTGAAGTATAAATAACACAATATTTGTCCTATAAATAAAAAGAAGAACTCACCATTAATATAATGCACACTTTCTTACTGTCTTACTGTTGCTTGGTCTGGTATGACCAGTAGCATATGGTGGCGGAAGTTAGCTAACTTTAGATTTGACCATTTACTATTATTATCCTGTTATATCCTCAAAGTGGGTATTCAGTAGTACCTGTGTTTTTACATTTAACTCTTTGACTTACTTTAAATTTTTTATTGCACACCAGCACTTCTCAGGAGCTGCCGGTACTCTTTTCTGCCCTCTCCAAATCAGGTTTTCTTGGCGATTCATAATGGCAGGACTTTTTCCCCTATGTTGCTGCCATCATATGGCACAGTGCCATATACCACGCCCCATAAGTCATTGAATACAAAAACAATATGGAGAGCATCTGGACGAGCAAAACGCACACCCAATTTTCACGGATGAGGACATGCAAACCAAATGTCTACTAGTATCTTTTATTCCCAGTAGAAATTGAGTATTATTGAATGTAATAATGATTGATGCCGGGCCGATACACATGCCAACAAATGAATAAGTGGAGTGCTGGCACTTATTTTTTTCCACTTCAAGCACTGATCACCACTCATGCCTACAGTGGCCACTGTTAAGCAGATGCTACTTAGTACTGTACTTTTTCATGATTTGTTTTTCAACAACCAAACACAGCTCTGTTTTTAGTAACGTGAAAATCAGGACTCACTCCTTTCCTGTTCCCAATAACCAAGTGAGTCAGTGAAGGCACAGTGAGACACTGATGGGTTCACTGTGATCAGCGTTCGGGGGTTGAACATGGTCAGGCCCCCTCCCTGTCCTTTCAGTGACAGTTCAATGGCACACACCACACCCAGGCAGGCAGGGGGGAACTCGGCGTAAACCCCCGGTGTCACGGTCGCTCCGCCCTCACATCATCCGTCGGGCACACTCACCCGACGATGACAGTCAGCAGTCTGTGATGTGGTTCCTGGGCCTGTTTATTCTTTGGAAACCCACTAAAAGTAGCATTGGATGGTAAGCTCACCAAAAGGCCCCAGTGCTATTATAGGAGCACTTTGGGTCGAGTTTTGATCTGGTGGGTTTGTAAATAGGGCCCTGCCTTGCTGCGGGCCACCACTTTTTGGGCTATATTGTTTAGTGTGACCTGAAGGAAGCTTTTTGATATTCAGGGTGATTTGTAACCTGGAACAAAATGTAAATCCATACGTGATATGACTTGTGGCGCTTAGGGTTGTGTACTTCACAAGGACATCGGTGTATGTTTTTCATAATGTTGATGATGATGGACAAAGGCCTACAAAATGTACTCTGCTCTACTTTCTTCATTTCATTGAAGGACCGATTGTATTTCTTTTCCAGGGTCTTTATTTACCCCAGAAAGTCAGTATAACTTTTAAATCTAAATGAGTCACATAAATACGTCAATTCCCCCATTTTTTTTCAGTTGTGGCTTTTTAGTGTGAGCTATAATCATTTCTCATCTTTCTTTGTCTCTTTGTCTGTTCGTCTATTTGTCTGTAACGACACACACACAAATCCACATGCACACAAACACGCTGTGTTTCTCCTTTTTCTAGCGAGCGCTTCTGATGCAAGGAGGGCAATCTGTAATCTGTAGTAATTGCATGTTGCAGAAAAACATTTTTCCGCTGTGGTAATCGCTGCAATATGTGCAGTTGGGTTGCCAAAGTGACAGCACCCCCACCCCCTACAGACACACATGCACTCAGACAAGAGTATCCTGACTCTGTGACTCTGCCAAATGTGTCCAGCTAAACAGACTGCCTCTCTCAGGATGGCTGAGAGACAAAGACATGTAGTCAGGCAACTATAGTATAGTGACAAACTTACAGCTGAAACACACACACACGCACATACAACACACCGGTAGTGCTGTCATGCTGCATTCACCTTCTGCAAAAGATTTACAGTTCCTGCAAGTGACAGTTTAACTGCCATGCAGCCCTCGTGCCAGAGCCCTGCCAGAGCCCAGCTGCCACACACAGATCAGTCGACGAATCTTTCACAGGAGCCACATCGACCCGCTCTGCCTGCTCCTTCTTAACAGCTAGCTCACAGTGCAAGCAGACCATGATATTAAGTCAAATACTTATCCCCTAATATGACTTGTAAATACTTCTTCAAGAAATCAGTCGTTTGTCAGAGTTCCAGCTGATTAGTGGAAGTCGTAGCCACATTAAATGTAGGGAGTGTAGTGACGGTCTGTGGCTGAACCATTGATGCATATTTATCAAACCATTGTCTGCCATTGTCACCACCCTGACACCAGAGTCTACTCGGTTGAACTGCGGCGCAGGTTTACGAGGTCATCACCGCCGTGAGGGAAAACTATGGTGTGTGTTGAAGAAGGCAGCAGTTGCTCTTCTCATAGCCTCACCAAACAATCTCTCTCTCTCTCTCTCTGACCGTCATTGCAGCTCAGCAGCGCCGCACATTTGTGATATCATTATCCACTGCGTCATCGCCCCTTTGTCCAACAGAGCCCCAAAATATGTCTACCCGGTTGGGCTTTTCTTACATTGCACCCGTCAACGTGTAACCACACACACCTAGTATAAGGACAAGTAATGCTCAGAGACATTTATAGATACACAGCGAGACACCAAGATTGCAACCAGACTGTGTGCAAACCTTTTCCTCTCTGGGCTGCTACTCTGACTGCTGAAGCCATCCAACCTCCCAGCAGTTGAACTTCCCTGTGTCTCTAATGGAGTCTCTCTGTCAGATCAAACAGCTCCTACTGACGAGGAGAGGAGACAGATCGCAGCGCTGGAAGCCTTTCAGTCTGACAGCCCGAACACGTTTGACTGGCAACGCAGCCTGCGTCTACTCTTCCATCGCTAGAGAGCCCACACAAATATAGTAGCGCCACTAGAGCGGGGAAGCGGGGGCAAAAAGCAGGGAGGGGGTAAGGGAGCCCGAGCCTGCTGGCTCAGAAAATAAGTTGCGAGGCGTCCCTCTCACACAATAGCAAAGCCCCGTAGCTCAGTCGTTTCTCAAAATGAAATTGCATGTGAGTTGAATATTAGGAAATGCGCATGGCTTCCAGCAACCACTGAGCCATTATAGCGGAGCCTGTAAACCACATTTTTACCAGCAGACAATGCCCCTTTGTGCTTGTTGTGTGGCTGTCCGCTCTTGCTGGAACCCGAAGAGAAGCCATACGCGTTCAAAAACGGCGGAGATTAGGGTGAAGATGTGAAGAAAAGTGATGAAGATGAAGTGTCAGTTTTAGATCTCTGGTTAATTAGTGGCACCCATGTCAGGAGGGGCGAACGGGGCAGTCTGCCCTCATTTAGCCCCATGGCGAGGGCACCTTTGATGTGGTTGCACATGGAATGCTGTTGTTCATTCCTCTCTGCAACAAAAGCCACATGTTTTTATTTTTTGAGACTAGGTCCCTGTTACTTTGGACTATGGAGAGGCACGGTGAGGTATGTAATGTATGAAATGAATGGCATGAACGCTAACCAGCAAAACATAAATTGGAGAGGACTCTGCCAACCTGGCACTGGGCCAAATGTATTGTTCTTAGCCGCATAGTGAATTCATATTCAAATGCTTTTAATGGCTGTCTGCAGACACACACACACACACACACACACACACACACACACACACACACACACACACACACACACACACACACACATTCAAGCATAACCTTATGAAAACACATAATACAAATACTAACCATGTACACGTTTCCAACTTTTAAACTATTGTCATCAGCGTTTGTCCCATTCAACTCCTTTCATCGCTCTTAAGGGACTCGTTCAACAGGGGTCATTTCAGGTTCTGTCACACTCATTCAAGTGCAAATGGACTTCAAAAAGCCCCCAAATATTGAATTTGCATTTATTTCCCTCTTCAGAAGGGTTCAGCCTCCCGAGCACCATCTGACTCACCACAGAATTCAACCAGATTCGAGCAGGAACCCGGCGCTGGTTTCCTGACAAATGTCCATGCCACTTTCCTCTGCAGACGTGAGACAACTCTTGGAAAGTACTCGTTTGGCCCTCCGGGCTTTTCATCGTAAGGAAACAAGGGTGTGGCGACGCTTAGCCTGAAAGCCAAGGAGCTCAGAAGAGCACTTAGACACATACTATTGTCACAACTCATAAATCCAGTCTTTTGCACAGTAAGTGATTTTTGTCAATCATTCCAATTGATTCCAAATTAAATCAAAAAGAAAAAATGAATCTTTTCCAAACGTCACTGAGCCTGACTGCAGACCGGGATTCATGCAACTCTGTTTCTGTGATGTCTTTGGGCTTGATTCCCAGTTCTAGATTAAGCAAACATAATTGGAGGCTGAAACTTATTTTCAATGGAGTCCCTCCATTCAAATCACTGCACCAGTCAAGGACTTGGTTTAATTGGAGTCCGGGAAACCACCCGTGTGTCCGAAGTGACTGGATGTTTCCTCTCATCATCTCCATTACTGATCAGTAGTGGCGTTGCCCATGTACAGTTAGCACCCTGGCCACGTGGAGCTAACAAAGTAAGGCAGTACTTTCCCCTCTTTGACTCAGAGCCTGAGGCGTCCACTGAGGCTTTAGTCTAACTACACACTAATCCCCTGATTGCTGTGTTTAGGGCCGGCACATTGCTGCTCCACGTCAAGGCGGCCGCGGCTAACGACAAGCTAATGACACAACGATGACAAGGAGCGTTTGTAAACCCAATCAGTAGCCTGGAGCCTGGCTCCCTGGTGATTAGGTTAATCAAACTCTATACTGACTGAATGACTGGCTCGCCGTCTGCCTCTTATGTCATCACACTGATTAAAGGGGAAAAGTTGTGTTCGTCAGGCCGTTCTAAAACAAATGTCTTTCTGCTAGGTTGGCAGTGTTAGCACAGTGATCAGCAATGCTTAAACGTGGAGGACTCCCCATTCTGTGTCATTTTTGTTCATTTTAACATGAGCGAATGTGTAAGGATGTCGTTACCTTCCTGCCACAACTATAAACGGTTATATAAATCTGTAACGATTCGCATGCAACATGGAAAGGTTTGAGAGTACTTTTCTAGGTCACACTTTTTCAAGGTTGTAGCTAACAGGAAAGACTCACTGGTTAGAAACTCTCACTCCTGTCAGTGCAAGTTTAACCACAGTAGACATTAGACGTGTTACTTTTTTTTAAGCCAAACAGAAATTGCCAGTTTTATAAAATCTAGAAAGCAGTCGCTGATATTTTTTAGTTAAGTCATCTGCTGTTTAGTCACCATGTGAGTAATTCTGCTGGACTAAGGCACCGGGAGACCATATGTTAGACCTGACCAGTCATTATGGTGAGGTCAGACAGCATTTAGATGGGATAAAACGTCACGGTCATCATGTTGACATACACTGCTCCTCTCTGACTCAGCACCTCTGCGTCTGTGTGTGCGTGTAGCCTATATGTGCAAGTGGTGCTTTGTGCGTGTTCGCCATGAGGTTCCCTGTATGTTTGTGCTTGTGACGGCTGCGTCTGCGACTGTGAGAAGGGTATGCGCAGCAGACGGAATGACGTCACAGTAGACAGACTATGGAGAAGAGATGCAGGGGCCACTTCTGCTGCACAGCTGAGGGGGAATCCCTGGCATGGTGTCTCCTACTGAGCCAATACAGAAGTGAGCAGCTGTAGAGAAAGCACACACTTGCTAAAGTTTACTTCAGGGCAAAAACCTGCTGCAATCCAGCAGTCAGAGATTATTTTGTAAATTCTTCCTCCTTTTTGGGGTTTTACAATGAGCTGAAAATGGGTAGGGGGGCCGGAGCAGATCGCAGCTGACGTTGGGCGAAGGCAGGGTACACCCTGGACAGGTCGCCAGTCTATCACAGGGCTGACATGTAGAGAACAGACAACCATTCACACTCACATTCACACCGCAATTTAGAGTCATCAATTAACCTATCCCCATCCTGCATGTGGGAGGAAGCCCGAGAACCCAGAGAGAACCCTCGGTCACACGGGGAGAACATGCAAACTCCACACAAAAGGAACTCAAACCGGGAATCGAACCCGGGACCCTCTCACTGTGTGGCGACAGTGCACCACCTTGCAGCCCACTTTGGGTTCCAAATAAAACTAAAAATGTGTTATTCATGGTAAGTTTCAACCCATTTCAAATTCTAATAATACAAATCTGACAACAAATGTGTATAAAACAAGTTATCATTGTGACAGAAATGTCACATCGGCTTTTTAAACTTAAAATCATGTTTTATCACAATAAGAAAAATAGTAATGAGCCACTCAATTAATTTCGCTGATTGAATTATTTGGATTGAATATATATTATTTTGTTGAATTCAAAGCACATTTAAACAAATAAGATTTGTCAAATTAATGACATTAATTACAATACTTTTTAGGCTTTAGTTTTGATCCAGATTAAATCGGTATTGGTTAAATAATTCAATCAATTTATTGTTGTTCAGCAGATTTTGGGACCTTGGAAAAGATCCACGCTATCCGTTTCCCCCTCTTTCTGCTCCTTATGCTAAGCTAAGTGGCTGCTGATTCATATTTTACTGCCTATAAGAGTGGTATCATCCTCTCATCTAACTCAAGAGAACAAGTAAGTTTACTTCCAAAATGTCAAACTATTCCATCTCTCATCTTTTAGTTGAACCATAAATGATAATGCATAATACTAAAATTTGCCTCCCTTGTCTGCAGTGCTGAGTCGAAAAGCACAATTAGGTTGCCCATTACTGATGCCCTGAGCGCAGTCATCTATTTGTACCCCCCAATGAATAGGCCAAGAGAAAACTAAAATCCCATTTTTGAAATGTTGTCTCCACAAACATCAATTCCCTGTGGTTGGAGTTATGTTTGAGGGGAGGGAAGAAGCAACCCAAAAACATGTTTTATTGCCTCAATGACAATTAACTGTATGTAAACAAGTTGAGGGAAAAAAATTCTGGGAAAATGGAGAATCAGAAAACATTTCATAGCCAGCAGCCTCTCATATCCTATTATTATCTGCATTTTTCCTCCACCGTAATTAACTTTTTTCTTTATTGCTTATGGGAAGAGGGATAGGCTATAAGGATGTTTTGAGGATGATTAAAGTTGCTCATAATGACGTGAAGTTTCAGTCTGGAAAGAGGATATTTTGTCTGTGAAAAACATTCCCTTTAATTCTTGATGGTGACAGAATGAGTTCCTCTGGGCTTCAGATCTTTGCTAAACTTTCACACATGATAAAATAAAACTCTCTGTTCCTCCTGTGTTCCATCTTATGTAAAAAAAAAATTGCTGTCTGCTGATATGTTTCTGAACATGTGGAATCTCCATAAGTTTGAGTCATTTTATGTGCTGCCGACCAGACCCATGCCCGCCCATTAAAGTAATTTGTGGCTAAGAATGCAACTGTAATGTTAAAAACAAAAGTGCACAGCAATCGACGTTGTGCTTAGTCACAGGCCGTTTTTGCTTTCCCCCCTTCTGACTGCAAGAAAGGATGTTGTTGACAACATCTGTTTAACAATACAGGGAGGGGTCTAAACAATAAGTCTTCTTCATCTAAGTCAAACTCAGGTCAGGGCTCTCTCTAATCGAAACCAGAGTTACCAAAAGCAAACTAAACCTATTAGGAAACAAATGTCTCATTTCAGGTTTTACTTTGAATTGTTTACCTTATTTCCAGTTTTACTGAAAATCGCAAGTAAATTCCCCAAACCAGTGTAACTGACACATAAATTTAGGTTAATAATACATAAATTAGCTTCAAATAATACAAGTGCCTTTTTCTGCAACCCCAGCTTTACCATGTAATAAGCTGTGGGGCTGGCATGTGGCTTAGGGCGTAGGCTTAAAACAAAATTAAGAAACAGAAAATTGCGCGAAAGGTTTCCTCAATTTAGTCGTCCACCACGCAGCATGAATGAGATCATGAAGAGTCTAATATTATAACAGTGATGTGGATTTAATCATTTTAACGTTAGGGTTTATATGAAATATTATCAGCTTATAAGTGAAGCAAATGAACCATAAAGAAATGAGTCATAGAAATGTAAGAGCCTCATCCGGTAAGGGCTTCAACTTTTTAAAAATCAAGCAAAATAATTTTACATTGTGATCATTTCCACCTCGTTATCCAATTACACAAGCATTTTCAAAGTCTGCATATTTTCCTGCCAACATGCAGTTTGTTCCTGTTTCGATTTCTTTCTTCTTCTCTTTCTTTCTTTTTTCACATCAGACGGTCCCAGTTAAAGAAGTTGGTCTAGACATGAATTCCTCTTACATTACTTGCATCATATTTGTGTCCCTCATTCTAATTATTTTCAACCACCCCTCTTTAATTATTATGTAAGACTATAGTACATCAAAGTGTGATGTGTTCTGAGTTCGCTGCTCTCACAGCTGCCATGTACAATCTGATCACAGAGTTTAACACGCAGACTGACTCTAGATGAACTGTGTGAAAGGGGGCTGAGGCGCTGAGCCGAGGCTTCTTCCTGCCTGCTTGGCCCGACACCAGGTTCAGATCACGTTCGCTCTTCGCTTGATGCTGCTTCGGAGTCAACGCACCTACAGGAGTGTTTGTTGAAAGAAGTCGCTCAGCCTTTCAGAAACCCCTTCCAGTTAAAGAAACCTGCACAGCATAAATCCATATTATCAGATTGGCTGAAAAGAATCTGGGCCCTGTGGTTGCTTGTCGACCACCAGAAAATTGTATTTACTACAACACTTAGTACAACTTTAACCTTGACCAACGCAACGCCTAGCATGGTGGTTTGAGCCAAAAGTGTACAAGGACAGAGGCAGGTTTGGGATCAGTCGACCACATAATCAGCACGTCCCTTTGCATACTTTACCTGGAAGCCATCTTACTGTGGCAACCCCAGAAAGTGTGCCCCGTAAAGTCGTGTTGACAGACAGTGAAAGCGGCGAGACAGACCAAAAAGTAAATAAGTACCTCCAAAAACGTTTACAGCCTTAATCAAGTCCAGAGCATTCCCTCTATCCAATATGCCTTCAGAATTTTATAAATAGATATTATACTCGGCTAAATTGGAGACAGGATTTTGCCGCTCTGTGGCTGTCATGAGTTTTCTATTATTTGCTTTCACTTTAGAATATTGAAACTCTTAATATCTGGTTACAGATTTCAGCCCGCTCAGCCAGTTTTCATGTTTTGGCATCACTCAGGGCCCCTCACACTCAGCAGGATTTTGAATGGGCTCCAATCAAGCATGTTAATTTAAGAGAGGGGGGAAAAATCTTCACCATATGACTTTGTTATTAATAAATTCACCAGAGGCCAGCCATGTGTTCTGTCAAATTTATTGCGTTTTTCTTTTTTGAGCTACTGTGTAGCGCCTTTTTATTTGTCAGTGGTTCTTTGCTTGAAGTTGGTCTCAAGTTTTATCCCCTGTGAATGATTAATTTCGATGCGTTTCTCTCACACTGTGCGTGTGTCTCTCAGGCTTTTCCCTCCCAGAAACATGTAGAACAAACCAGACCACCACCCAGAATCCTCAAAAATAACCTCTCTACAACTGTGGTGAGGCATGGTGCGTTTCTCGCACACAAGCCCTCACTTCCATTCATGCAGCGCAATAAGCCAAACATATAAAACCATTCCCACCCTAATAAACCGAGGGCCTTTTTCTCTGCCACAAAGGGAGCTGGCTCCCAAGAGTGTAGCACTGTAAAGAAAGAAAAAATGGACCCCTGTATGAAACAGTCAGGAGGGAACAAGGTGGCCCTTCCAAGTGGAGGGAAATGCGGTGGCATAAACTGAGCCAAGGATATGACCTACCACCCAATCACAGCTGCTTTAACCAGGTGCTCCACCTGATGTCAAGATCGGAAAACTCAGTAAAAATTATACAACTCTGCTTCATGGGGGTAGCGCTTTATTTCCTGGGGCCTGTGTGTCTCAGAAATACTACTTTCTGGTTTGTGTTGCTGCATGAGGGCTAGCAGGTGTATAGCCTCATTGTGGTTATTATCAGTGAACTGCAGCAGCATTGTGAGTCTGCATCAGATTAATGTCTCGTCGACGCAAAGCTCTCCATCGCAGTTTCTCTTTATTTCTCTAAGAACATACTAACGTCAGACTTTTCACCTTTTTATTGTGCTAAATACCAAATTGGACGTCATAAGAATGAAATGTTGCTTCTTTGTGACTTGGTGTGTATGTGTGTGTGTGTGTGTGTGTGTGTGTGTGTGTGTGTGTGTGTGTGTGTGTGTTTGTGTGTGTGTCTCTCCCTGAGCTTATAGGACTGAGGTTTCTGAGGTGAGGCATCGTCTCGCTTCTCACGCGAAGTGCATCTGATGTTGCACATCACATGCTTACATGTGTTCCCTGTCTGCACTGTGAGATAGGCTGGAATGTATTTACCAACAACTGACACCTACAGTACAGACTGATAGTGTCTGTGCTGATATTTTTGATACTGCTGAAATCGCAAGCTAGTACGACAAAAGAAAAAGATCTAAATGATTTGATTTGAATGAGGAATTCACAAAATGTTTTAATAAATTCAGGAAATTCAATGGCTCTGTTTTCTCTTTTGGGGGCTGCACGGTGGTGTAGTGGGTAGCACTCTCGCCTCACAGCAAGAGGGTCCTGGGTTCGATTCCCGGGTCGGCCCGGGTTCCTTCTGTGTGGAGTTTGCATGTTCTCCCCGTGTAAGCGTGGGTTCTCTCCGGGTTCTCCGGCTTCCTCCCACAGTCCAAAGACATGCAGGATGGGGATAGGTTCATTGGTGACTCTAAATTGCCCGTAGGTGTGAATGTGAGCGTGAATGGTTGTTTGTCTCTACATGTCTCCCTGTGATAGACTGGCGTCCTGTCCAGGGTGTACCCTGCCTTCGCCCAATGACAGCTGGGATCGGCTCCAGCCCCCCCGTGACCCTAAATACAGGATAAGCGGTAGAAAATGGATGGATGGATGGATGTTTTCTCTTTTCATTTGTGACTTTTTTCAAATGAATATGATTTTGCTAACAGCAGTATTTTCTGTCTTCTTAATAGATGAATACATAATTTCCATAAATTTCATGTCACTCTGTATTAAAATCAAAGATCGGGATGCCAGACATTCAACAGTCTCCTTGATTTTCTGTAATCGTTCCTCTTAATTTCAGTTTGATTTGAGTAAAAAAAAGAGAACTTGCCAGAAAGCCTTGCCTGTGTAATGCAAGTTGTTAAACTAACCACTGGGGTATTTAGCTTACATGAGGTAGTCCCGATTTGAAATGGTTTCAGATTGAACTGGCATATTTAATGACTCTTGGCCTTTGTTCTCTTGCAGTTTGGTTTCATTCTCCTGACAGAACGAATTGTAAAAGGATATTGCGTATGCACTAATGATTTCCAATGGAAACCAATCCAAACAGCTTGAATGCTTGTCTCTTTTTTCCCCTCTTGACCTACTGCCTCACATCCCTTCTCACTGCTCTGGTAGGGTTCAATATCAGGCACCTGGAAACACATTCTGTTCGAGGTTAAAACTGCTTAAAAACCCTGATGGACGGCATGCATGAAAACTGAAGGCACATGCTGATTTGTTAACAGTGAGGAAAGAAAGAAAGGGATGCAGATCCAGGGGTTGTAGAGAAGAAGGTGGGGGGGGTCTGAACCTTGTCAGGAGGGAATGCCTGGGTGCCTGTAGAAGCTGTGAGAACACTGGAACATCATCCCCTGTCACTGTGGATCCACTGATCCATGTGAGGCACAGATGTACTGAGTGTGTGTGCGACTGTCTGTGTGAGGCTCTAGAGATTTTAAGATATACTCTGCAAACAATTAGGAGCTGGTAGTGCTTCTCCTGTGGCTGTCTCTAATTAACACTGCAACGAGGCCTTAATTGGGAAGGATATTTTTTTTTCTGTTGCCTTTCGGTGGCTCTCTCAGTGGTTGTGTAATGAACAGTGGGAACAACTGAGTCCCCTGGCCGCCGTCAGATTAACAACATCTATGGAAAGACTTCATGTTTGTGTTTGTCTTCACTTCCAGGAATTCAACTCGACAAGTATTCTAGTTAGAATCAGGTAAAAGTTTCAATCTTCTTCCACATCTTCACATTGAACAACTTCACTATTTGCAAGTAAAAGCTGCCTGATTGGAATTGCCATGGCAACAAATGGCTTCTTCCTTGAGGTTGGCGTTTAGCGTCGCCAAGTATAGTGCACTCGCCTCACCACACAGACCAAAAGTACCTCCTGGAAGTAAGGCAGAGTGAGAGAGCCTAATATGTTTGTTTTTTTTTCGTTGCTCTTTTATTGTATTGCCGTGTTCCAGTAAAGGGCCCAGTCACATGGAGCCTCTGAGCTCGTATTCTCACAGAGAGAGCGCCGAGTTTCACTTGATAATGAATGTCTGTGGTGAGAATCCCATTATGGCGCTACTCCATCAAGCCTACAAGAAAACACAGGAGCGCAGAGGCAAAGGCATTTAAGGGCCATATCAGTCAACTAGATGAGGACTACTGTACAAATCAGATCCTTCTTTGTGAACCTCTCTCAGCACACGTCTGAGTGTGAGTGTGGACATAGAAATGCGTTCAAGAACCACCTAGCTCTCTCATTTGAACTTGTTCATTGTCAGTGCTTTTTTGTGTAAAGAAACAAGCTGTCAATCTTACAAAGCTGCACATTCAAAACAGCTGGAGAGATGGTGGCAGGAGGGAGGGAGAAGGGGAGGGGGGGTTCAGCACTCACCTCTGAGTAGACTGCTGCTGTAGTTAGAGAAGGAGTCAAAGATGCTGTTTGATGCCATGACAGGGAAACCAGAACGGTGAGGAGCCCGCACTGCAGTCGCTCTCCACCGACCTTGGAGAAGAAAAAAAAAATACAGAAACAACGTTTTGAGTGAAAGAAAAGTGTGAGAAGGCAGTTGAGGAGAGAGGACAAAACTCCTGGAGCTCAGAGTCTGTTTGCAACCAAGGATCGAGGGTTTGTGACCACCGCAGGAATCCCAAGCCACAAGCCCGCAGAGAGAGCAGCAGCATGTGTTACCAGCAGGACCAGGAGACGTTCAAGAGAGAAGAGGGTCAGAGGAAGAAATAAAAAGACGAAACCGAGATAGAAGGCACTTGAGAGGGAGTAACACTTTGAAAAAGAGTCAACAGCAGCATTTGTGTCTCCAGGCGTGGAGGTGGACTCACCAGGGCTGAAGATGAGAGGGGGCCCACCTAACGGAGCCCGGGTGGTAGAAGTGGGCCGGCTGATGAGGGCTTGGCTTGTGGTCCTCAGTCACACAGTGGGCTGAGGGTCTGAGGTTAGCCAGCTAGCTTGATAGCGTGGTCTAACTTTCTCTTCAACGATGGCGGTGGCCTGACTGGAGCGTCAATGCTAGTAAAAGGCTAAAAGCCACAGTCTATCTGCATCCTCCTCGCCATCCTCCACGCAGAGAGACACACTCCCCTCCGTGAGTGGTGGAGCCCACGTCACATGTCACGTGAGGTCACCGGGCCTCTCCCTCCCACCCTCCTTCCCCTCCCTCCCTCCTACTCCTATCTTTGCTTTTTTTTCTTTCTCTGGTTTCTCTGCATCGGTTTTTTACTTTCCGTGCTTCTCCTTCTCTGACTCGCTGTGTTCACACTTGTGATTGGTTGTCCACGTTTTGGAAACGTTCTATTTTCTTTTGAGTTCAAACCAGGCAGTTGCCTGCGCCACTGTGGCTCACTGAGGTTTGCAGAGAGCACTGAAACCGCTGTACAAGAGCTGGAGAGGCATTAAAACGTATTAAGCAAAACACACACCCAAAAAGGGAGAAAAAGACAGGGTTGAATCAGAGAGAGAGAGAGAGAGAGAGAGAGAGAGAGAGAGAGAGAGAGAGAGAGAGAGAAAGTGAGAGATAGCTGTGGCTTTAGCTGCTGCTGGGAGGCTGGAAAGTGTTGGTCTAACTGCTGAACAACACTGACTGTGTTGTTCTTTTTGACTGATTATGTATGTTCTGTGCTCATTTTGTCTGTCTCACAGCTCATCTGTGTTTGTAAGAATCCATGGTTTTGGACCTGCAAAACCCCCACCCGTCCTTACCACTTGATAGTATGATAATCTTAGCTGCATTAGAAGCAACAGTACCAGTTGCTTGACTCCTTTTTCTGTATCTTTCATATCTTTTTTATCCTCTATCCCTAATGTACAGTTTTCTTCCATTGGTACTCTCTCTCTCTCTCTATCTCTCTCTCTCTCTCTCTCTCTCTCTCTCTCTCTCTCTCTCTCTCTCTCTCTCTCTCTCTATCTCTCTCTCTCTATATATATATATATATATATATATATACACACACAAAACTGTTTGTATTTGTGGCCCGGTGTAGTC
This sequence comes from Eutrigla gurnardus, assembly GCF_963514095.1. Lineage (NCBI taxonomy): Eukaryota > Metazoa > Chordata > Actinopteri > Perciformes > Triglidae > Eutrigla > Eutrigla gurnardus. Next base: position 13,644,611 of record NC_139921.1, on the reverse strand, counting down.
CCCTCCCCCTCAAGCAATTTAACCTGATTGTGGTTTTCACACTTTTTCATTTTCTAGGTTAATTTTATACTCGTACAGTATCAGTAGGAGATCTTTTTCAATACTTTTTATGCCATTTATTTTAACGTTTCTTCTACAGTTGTGAGAAAAACAGGAAATGATTCACGTTGCTTCAGATTCACACAGAAATTAACTGACGAGCAGAGAAAGACTAAAGATGAACTGTTTGTTTGTTGACAATCTTGGAGTGCGACAAGCATACTGTGTTTGAGTGTGTGTGTGTGTGTGTGTGTGTGTGTGTGTGTGTGTGTGTGTGCACAAATCACTGGCATTTGCAAACCTGTGGTATCCATACTTCCTCTCTCCTTTCTCCTGTCTCTCAGTGACACACTGACCATGTCTGGCCACGGGACAACAGACCCAAACCACCGTCTGGTCACTCATGTGACCCAATTTGCTTTCCCTAGAAACCCTGTGTGTCTGACTACGTGCGGCTGTGTGCACGTTTCGGTTCTGTTACTGCTTCAATCTGCTTTGTGTATGGATGTCAGCCCACGTTGTCCTCTGCTAATTGCTGGACATACTGCTGCATGGACCACAGCCTGTGTTTTGAATGCGTATATACAGTACCATGTTCTGTGTGTGTGTGTGTGTGTGTGTGTGTGTGTGTGTGTGTGTGTGTGTGTGTGTGTGTGTGTGTGAGTGTGTGTTCTGCTCTTCCTGGTAGCCGCACTGCCCTGTAAATGAGCAGTTGCTGTTGAGTTAGGCGGCAGCGCGGGCTAAATGACACGGCGTGTCGGCAAGTGTGGCCGAACACTGAGGCCACAGCCGCGGCCCCAGAGCTTTTATCAGTCCGTCCACGCGGCCACGACAGGCCTGTGACTTAACCTCACACACAGCGAGGCTTCCTCTTTTAACACCTCTGCTGCCTCCCGACATGGCCTCGGCCCCGGCCTGCCAGTCCAGGGACCGATTACAGCTGTATGACTCTCTGCTGTCATAGCCTACAGGCCCACAGGGAGACACTGCTCTCTGGAAGGCCACCACGGACGTAATGGCTGAGCCGCGTGCTCAATTATATCAAAGACTCCTTAGCTTAAGAATAAATTAGGTATTTGTAAGACATTTTTTTTTTTGATTTTCCCCAGGTCTCTGATGGCTTCTGGTCTGCATCTGTGGAATCGAGTGCAGCATGCTGGTTTTACAGCACAGGGGCTTGTGGTCATTCCAGTTCATAATATATATATTTTTTTACATAGATAGATAGATAGATAGATAGATAGATAGATAGATAGATAGATAGATAGATAGATAGATAGATAGATAGATAGATAGATAGATAGATAGATAGATAGATAGATAGATAGATAGATAGATAGATAGATAGATAGATAGATACTTTATTGATCCAGAAGGAAATTCAAGCATCCAGTAGCAATAACATACATAGAACATACATTAAACATACATTAGAATCTATACAAAAGCTATATAAAATAGAAAGTGACTAGAAATAAAATGTTTTATACAACTATAAACTATATTACAACTATAAAGTGACCAAGTGTCACAAATTCACGTTGTTTTGTTTTTCAGATTTAATTGAAGTAGTATTTCTCTGCTGAGCTGTTTTCACAAGTTGAGACTGTTTCAGATTATTTTCAATTTCCTTATTTTTGTCTATTTGTGGTGGGTGCCGTTGCATCTGGATTTTCAATGAGGAATAGAGAAAAGCTAAACAAATTCAGGACCATCCCACGACATTGTGCAAGAATGGGAATTTGCTCCATTGTTATTGTAGTCCAAACTTGACATTTAAAGAAAGCGCTGGAGTCAAGTACTTTTTTTCCCCCTCAGTCGGCACTGTGTTGTTGTTTTTTTTTCCTTCTTTGTCTAGGTAAACATCTGCTTCATATTTTGAAATGTATCTCATGGCTCTGCACTGCCCATGACCGTGAGGGGAAAATAGTCTGAAGATCATTGTGGCCGTCTTTCACTCAATTCTTTTTTCCCCTGCCCAGGCCTTGTTTATCAAGCCCCTGTATTTAAGCTTAATATAACTCCTGTTTTGCTGAGAAAACTGTGGTGGTTTAATCACTGTCAGTGGTCCTACGCCTCTCGGGTGTGGCTCACGAGGCAAAAAGGACCCAGTGCGGTCGTGCGTCCAGCTGCAAAGGGGCTTATTTTGTGGTCTAAAAATTGCAGGCTTCCCCATATGTTCCCTATAAACGTGGAATGCAGCGTGGGACTTGAGGAGGCTTTTATAATGAAGTGGCCGTCATTGCATCAAACACCATGGTCCTGCCTGCCTCTAGGATAGGCCCTGGGAGCCTGTTTTTTGGGCTGCATGCACGGGTCCAATGTCTTACCTGCTCACTCACACCTCATACTGCCCATTTTCTTCTAATTACATTACACAGCACCACTGACCAATGTGCCTGTCAAGTTTCAGTATGCCTTACCCTTGGTCTATTCTCGTGATTTATAACATCACACAGATTTGATTTATGAACAGATTGACAGAGTCCCCATTGACTTTACATGATATTTTACACATAAGTCATATTGATACATTACATTTTTCAGACAGCAATTTCTTCTGGAAGTTCTCAAGCTAACTTTTTTTTAGAAACATGAGCACCCCCCATGAAACTGTCCATTAATCTAAAGATATCTAACTTTTTAGAAAGTTGCAGCTGTATGAGAAATGAGTTCACCGTTACCAGCTCAGCATTGCTCTGTATGTGTGTCTACGTGTTTGCCTATGGATGTTGTTGTTGTTGTCATTGTAAGCGAGGCACTCCCAGATGCAGTGGTTTTAGCGTGCAGTATCACGGTTGGAAGTGATCACCGGGCCCATTATTTATTTATTGGCTCCAGCAGACATGGAGACTTGACTGTGGCAACCACACAGAGAAGAGGGGGGTGTGAGCGCCTTGTCACCACACACTGAGAAGGCCGTATCCCAGAATTCCTGAGGAGCCCAACATCTATGCAGCAACCTGCGGCAGCACCGAGACATCTGTGAGTCCACAATGGGCCATGACTGTAGGAGAGCAGCTTCACTGCAACATTTATGGCAAAAGTTGGCAGAAATCACCATCAGGAACAATGATCAGAGATGAGCTGCATGACAGCGGATAAAATTGGAGTTCATGATTAAGTGTACAACGATGTGACAGCTGCCGGTTTCCTTCTGAGCAATGTTGCCCCTCTGGCACCTGTTACAGCTCTTTCTACAAATTGACCATGTTTACAGGTAGTAAACCCTCCATCCTACCCCCTTCACCTAAGCTCTTCCTGTTATTCAGAAACTGTGCCAACACGAAGACGGAGCATCCAGCTTCCTTTACAGCAGGCTGATTCAAAACCTTCATAACCACTGGTGTTACAAACTGGAGGTTAATTTTCCTGCGGTCAGGGCTTATTCGACAATTTATGGCTGTCAAATAGTTTGACAGCTTCCTGTCTAGATTACGAAACACAATGCAAAATAAATACATTAATCACATCAGTCTTCAATCATACTGAATTAAATATTGAAATTAAGATATTCAAATAGGAACAAGTGAAGTTAAGTAATTTGTGCTTTTTTGGTAAGAATTTATAATTCCCAGGGATGTAGTGGAAGATGAAAATTGTCCATCCATCATCTACTGCTTATCCAGTATAAACATAAACATTTATATATGAATAGCCATTATAGTCTGTATAACCTATGACAGTGGTGCATGGGAAGTAAGTGTCAATGTGCGTGAAAAGATAGGAAGCTTTGTAAAATCAAGTCTAATTCTGAGTTCTCTCCGTTAGCAGAGATGTCCTATCTTCAACACATTTTGTGTGCCTCGGTGTCTCTGCAGTGTGTACTTTAGTAGAGCCTACCTGTTCACAAATCACAGCATTGTTTAACTGTATTACGCTAATAAAAGCCATTCAAATTTGTGCATTGATGTCAAATCATCTCTGCCTCCCAAGCGAGAAACAGTTCATGGCTTCACTTGTTGTTAATGTCTTACAGTTTATATAAGAGGCCCGGGTTGAGCCAGCCAGTAATATCAAGTTCAAGAGAGCCTCATTTCGGCGTACGCCAACCTCGATAACAAGCACACTCTTGGCACAAGGATCACATGTTCCTTTGGCTGCATCCCATTGGGCAGGAGTTCTCTAACTGGCTCTGATTGGACCAAGAAGCACTGAGATAAACAAGCTTATATTGTACTTTGATTTATTTCAAGTAAACCTAATAGGTAGTACATGTATTCATTAAAATTATTTAAATTGTTTTTGCCTCAGTCATAATTGGTTTATGTCAGTATTCCAAAATTTTGACTGGACTCGAGGACTCATTGCGTAGATTTAGTAATATGGGATTTACACTGTGTTTTAATATACAATGCTGCTTTCAGGTGTTGGTGATACGATATAAGATGTGTGATATATTGGCTGTTAAATGTGCATCGTATTCAGTCGCCATAACTTTGAAAATCAAATCAGGAAGATGTGCGATAAAACAAACCAAACCCTCCACCAAGCGCCTTCTGGTTTTATCATGTTTTGGTTCACAATGCTTATCACATTGTGCCTGTGTGTTTTGTGAACCAGAGTGGTAAATTTACACTCAGCTCTGAGGTACACAGAGGCACCACATCATGGCAACAGAGCAGCTGGAGGATGAAGTTCTGCAGCCTCACATAAAAGCACCCGTAAACCCGAGACCTCAGTTACCCCAAATGCCCCAACACTCAACACACGCACACACACACACACACACACACGCACACACACACACACACACACACACAAACACAAACACACACACGCGCGCGCACGCACACAGCTCAGTTCCAGCTAGACCAGAATAGAGCAGACCATGGTCTTGCCACAAACCCAACTGATCCCATTGACCTCAGTGCAACATCAAGATCTGTTAAGCTAACACAGGTGGAAGGTCTTTTTCTTTTATTTCATCATTACCGCTGAAATGCAACCCAAGTGAAATGCATATTTTCTGCGTATCTGAGGCTTTTGCTTTGCAGAGTTGCAGTTAGTGTGTCAGAAGGCCACTCTCTCACCATGTTTTATTACCTGTGCCTGTATGCATGCGTGTCTCTCTCTGTGTGTGTGCGTATACATATTTCCTGTGGTTCAGACATGGGTTTGATGTGACAGACGAGCCTGGGGCAGGATGTTCCTCTCTGGCAGATGCACAGTGGTTTACTGAGATGCTGTGTGCGTGTGAGCATGTGTTGCTGCATTGCACTGAAACAGTCATATGTCCAGTGTGCAGGCAGTCACCTTTCTTCACACTGTAAAAAATAACTTTGAGGCTCAGCTCAGTCTCAAATTTAAGATGTATATGAAGTTGCCTCATTAGTTTTCTTAGCCCAATGCCCAAAACAGTCCATTAAGTTAAAGCCCTGCATTAAATAAATATAACTACTGAAATATTATTTAGCAAAAGTTAGTTGTCATTTTGCTGGCAGAACACCCCGTCACTGTTATTTTATCATACAAAAAAAAAGTAATTATTATACATTTATATGTGAGCAGCATTGAACTGTGGAGCCGGTCACTGTCAACAAATTATAAATATTTGACATATTGTTAAGTAGTTTAATCAATAACATACCCCCTGAGTATGAATAATACAACAGAAATACTCAAGTAAAGTATATGTACCTGAAACTTGTACTTAATGTAAATGTACTCTTCATCATAAAGACAAGTAGTCCTGATTGTTTGTTTTTCAGTATCGTGTAGACAGAGAAACAGCCAGAGCATGTGAGAGATAACATGAGAATTTGCAGCATGATAACACATGACTGGGTGTGTTGTGAAAAACAAGTGCATCCTTTTGACCAAATGAGTGTGGTTTGGTATTTGGTATTGTAACTGAAACAAACAAAAAAAAGAAATCTAATATTAAGATTATTTATTTTTTCAGTTGTTACTTAAAGAAATACATGAGAAATATGTGTTACCATTAAAACCTGTATTGTGCAAACGTCAATTTTAATCGTGCACATGTGTGAACATTGGTGTTTCCCATATTTAAAAAAAAAGCTAACATATTTAATAACTATACTGGCTTTAAAGCTGCCACCATCAAAAAGGTGTAACAGTGCACAAAGTCTTGTGACTCAGTGTCATGGGCAACCTCGAAGCCAACCATCACCACACTGGTTTGTGTGCATGTGTGTGTGTGTGTGTGTGTGTGTGTGCGAGGGTGCTTGCTTGAAGCAGTGACCTGCTTTCATATGGCAGCCCACACATTTCAGTACCTCGGTGGGTTTAACTGACCTAGAACAGGGGAAGGGGGCTCAGGAAATCGACGGCTATGTTTGAGCCTGTGTGTGTGTGTGTGTGTGTGTGTGTGTATGTGTGTGTGTGTGTCCATGCAACTTTAAATGTAGGCATATGCGCATAAGCTTTTTACAGTCTTTTGAAATCCAGTAACATAATAGCGCACTCCATTTTTCTCCGAAATGTCTTTCTCACTTTCTCTTTCACCCCTCCCTCACGCTGCCTCCCTTTCATTTGTCTCTCTCTTTGACAAATAGGAGCGACGTCCATTAGGATGCTTTATGAGGTGATGGTGACACAGGGCACTCTTGACGGCCCCTAACACTGTCTCAACTCCCAAAACACACACACACGCACACGCACGCACGCACACACACACACGCACACACACACACACACACACACACATTCACACACGCGCATACACACATTCTCAAGTCTCCCTGTCTCTCTCTTCCTCCCTGTTCATCCTTTGTGCTCTTTAATATCGGAGGTCATTGCTCTTTGTCATCCATTGCAATGCCTGCCTGCTCTTGTCCAGTATGTGTGTGTGTGTTGTTGAATATGTCAGCTCTGGTGGGCCCTTCTCACTAGTCGAGAACCAGACTCAGCAGACGCTACATGTGTCTGATCTATGATCCAGGTCTGGCTTTTATTCTGAGGGAGACATACAGTGTTTCCTTTGTGGGAGTGTGTGTGTGTGTGTGTGTGTGTGTGTGTGTGTGTGTGTGTGTGTGTGTGTGTGTGTGTGTGTGTGTGTGTGTGTGTGCGTGTGTGTGGGGGGGGGGGGGGGGGGGGTGCTGCTCCTAATGAAGGCCACTCAGGGCAGCCTCTCCCCCGGCCTCTAATGCATCCCAGGGCCCCCGGACTGGCAGGCTGGATGACTGGTGTGACACAGGGGTGTACACCAGCAGACTAGGTATACCTCATTAACCTGCTTAACTCTCACACCGCTTTCCCATAGTCTAAAGACATATACTACATAGCACCTGTAATGTTAAAGAGCACCTTGTATCCACCTATAAGCAATCTCCTGCTCACACCGATGCTTGATATGGATCAGCTCCTCAGGTATTTCTATTTGGAGATCTTTTATTTGCAGGAGGAAGCACAGATTAAGAGCATCAACCATGGGTCTGGGTCCAATTCACGCTCGGAATGCACACTTGGTGGTAATATATGTTCACGTAAGCACAGTGGACTCTCTCTTTTTTCCGTCTGGGTCCATTTCCCTCCTATGAAAACATTTTAGAAATGTTGTCGTACAAGAACATTGTTATTTCTAAAACACCTTATATTCTAAACCACCACTACACACTGGTTGTGATTTATGTGAAGAAATGTCCCACAATGCCCCTTTAAGGTCACAAACTCACTTCTCTGTTCCTCACCTTCAGCATGGAGAAGTTTGACAACAGACCTGTTTGGACACTAGGTATTGTATCTCTGGCCACACCAACAGTGAATTGATCCAACTGACAGCTTTCATATAAATTCATGTGACATTGTTGAATAAGTTGAAAACTTGAAGGATCAACGTTTTCTTGCAGTTCAGTTGTTTTTTTGTTCAGTGTAATATTTTTGTAATATCTAAACCTAACCCAAGTAACATGTTGTAACATGTCAAAGTTGTGAGACTTGCCTTCAGCCTGATGTTTCCTTTTTCTGTGAAATATACATTCTAGGAGATGTTCAAAGTTTTAGTGATTGTTTCATAGTTTAATTAAAAAAAAAATTGAAATAATGGAGCTGTATTTGTATTCTCTAACTTATAAAAGTAGATGGGGAGCTTTTGTACATTTTAAGTTGTATAGTAATATTTTTTCTTTATTCAGTTTTTGAGTATAGCATAATTGCATTTTTTGAGTAGGGTCCCCCCTAATTATAGATTGAGCACAATCAAATGTATTGAATACAATTTTAATAGTAAGTTCAGAAACGTATTTTATTTTATTACAAATTTTTGACATATAGTTTACTTTAAAAAATTCTTATGACTACTTAAATATTGTTAGGTTACAGTTACGACAAAACATTTTGAGTATTTTCAACTTGTTTGGGTTTACGGTGTACTGTACTATAGTAAATGTACTTACATTTTATGATGCAAAAAAAAGAAGAAAAAAGATCAATTGCGAGTTGCGAAACAACAAACGAGAGCTAAACCATATTTATATATATGCTCACTTTCTTCTGTCACTTAAAATTGAATAATACAACATTTTGTATATATAATAAACATTTCTGTTCATATGCAGTGATAATAAGAGTAGCTGGGAACATTTCACCTGCTAAAAACATCTAAAAGAGTAGAGGCAGACCCTGAAATTTAAAATAATGACGCAAGTCGACTGTCACATCTACTGGGTTTCAGTGCTAAACAGACATGGCGATAAGAAAGTTGTGAATATCCTCGTTGGTCGTGTGGTTTTAACACTTTGAATATAAAATACTCACAGTGGTAAGGTGCAATGCAGTGATGCAGAGTGAGTCAAGACCAGGGGCTGCATTCACAAACATCCTGAGAATACTCTCAGAGAGCTCCAGCCTAAACTTTTGTAGTGAGTCCTAGCTTAGCAGTGATTTAGGCAGCTTCTCAGAGCAACATTGAGCAAGGCAGGTAAGGAAACCTTTACCTAAGTGAGGAGGTGTGGTTGACCCCATTGCTAGGCACGATGCCTTATTTTAAAGAGGTGAAGAAGAAGAAAATGCCCATTAGTGATAATGGGTATAGAATGTACAGTGAAATCGACAGGCTTAATCATAGAATATGTTCAGACACGGTGTAATTAGGAATACTTTATGTGTTGAACTTAGAATTACAGTTTTTTTCAAGCGCTAGCAAGCGCTTGCCCATACTTCAGATACTTTTTCTTAACTCTTAACACAGACTCACATCTACAAAACACAATTGGCTGAATGAATAATTTTCTTCTCAAAAACACATTTTGTTAAATATATACGTCATATACTCTTCATTTCAAAATAGAACACATGTTTCTCTGCACACACTAACTTTACCAAAACACTGGAAATCTGACTCAAAAATGAAATTATTCTGTCAAAGAATAACACTTGTTTTCACTTCACAAGGTACATGCAGTCAATCAAAGTATACGCCACGTTTCAAAATACTGGCTATTGTTGACATTACAATAACTGCATAGACTTTTATGTTTCGGTTTTACAGGTATTTGCATGCAAAACATGCAATCCACCGTTTTTACACTAAATTTCTTGGTTGGGAACTGTATGTCCACATGTAATGTTCACATTCAAAAGCATTCCAGTAAAAAGCAAATCATTTTCTTTCCTTTACTGTTTACTACAGGAGGTACGGTAGAAATACTGTTTAAAGTATGATAGAACAGAAAAAGTTTTACAGTATTACTTACAACAAAATATCCATGAAACACACAAGAGCATTCTGAACAAAACAAAAACAACAGCAAAACGCCCAGATAAAAAGTTTGTCTTTTTCTGTTTCCGAAAAACATCACTCCAAAGGCCTCCTTTTACTGTATAAATGTCAATGTAATAGAAAAAAAATAAGCCCTGCCACTGAGTCTAAGCCAGACTGGAATCAGCTGTGGTTGGCCCAATTTACCCAACATAAATCAGCTGTGTGTCAATTATTCAATTGTTTGTTTATTATCAGCTGAGATATATTGTTTTTTAACTGATATCATTGCAGAAACAGAGGTTTTTTACTTTATCTAAGGTTTGGAATATTGTTTTTGCTATTGTGGGATGTTGTGTGTTAACATTCGTAAATAATACAAAAACAATCCATAATTTTGTTGGGAGGTATAGCTTGTCTGTTAAGAAAATGTAAGCATTGTGGAAGTGTGTTCACTGACTGCATATTGTGTGAAGACAACATGAAATGTGTGAATGGTATGGCCACAGAAGACTGATGCTGTGCTAATTGTGTTTAGAGTTTTGAAAATGTGACAACTGGTTGGACAAACGCTTGTTAGCGACTGAAAAAAACTATACTTGTAAGCCTACTTTAAACGTAGCTGCTAAAATGTTTCGAAACACAGGCCTACTTGTGCAGTGGCATATTCACATGCTGATAGTTATATTTACCATGCTAGTAGTCGTAGTACTTAATCTATTTGATATTAACGGGGGGAAATGGCTCAGCTTTCACCAGTTTCTGTGATTGCTGACCAGGAGCAGCGTTGGTCAGCATGTACATCTATAAACCAACAAATAGTGTTGCATTTTTTCAGTTGCCAAAATCTTAGTGTTATGATTACTTTCATGTCTGACATTTAAAGTGTTAGCGTGTTGGGTGGGTGATGTGAGCGCATCTCTAATATTTCTTTGTCATTCCGTCGTTTTCTCTTCTGCTTAAGAAACTCTAAAAAAGTCCTTCTTCCTTCTTCAATCCTTCTAACAATATTTCATCTTAGGAGTTCTCTGAATGGCTAAGATTCTTTGTGAATAACCTTTATCTATCTTTATCCATATCCAGCATCTTGTCTTAAGTGTAAGGGGAAATTCTTAGAAAATATCATCCTGAGAATTTCCTTCAAATTTTATTACGAGGGGCAACTCATTTCATAAATACGACTTTACTACGGAAAAAACAACATTTATAAGATGGTGAGCGATGTGTGTAGATATAGGTGAGAAAACATCCTCTGTGACATGCCGATTTGTGCCAGTGTGTGTGTGTGTGTGTGTGTGTCATTATTGCAACATTTCCCCTATATCTGCAGAATCTATTTAACCATCTATACCAGAGATACACTGTCTGGAAGTGTGTGTGTGTGTGTGTGTGTGTTTGTGTCGGTGCGCATGTGTGTGTGTGTGTGTGTGTGTGTGTGTGTGTGTGTGTGTGTGTGTGCGCATGTGTGGGTGTGTGTGTGTGAGTGTGGGTATGGGTGTGTGTGTGTGGGGGGGATATGCGCGCGCGCGTGTGTGGGTGTGGGTGTGTGTGGGTGTGTAGATACTTGTGTTTGTCCATGTATGTCTATAGCTATCTGCCTGTGTTTTCAGTGTGTGGCACACACTTTACCAGCTTTGAAATAAAAACTGAAATTCTTCAAATATATAAAAAACATATATATAACTGTTTGGATGCATATTCCTCTGGCATAATAATGATCGAACATTTCCTTTAAAAGAGAGGGAACATTTTAAATCTTTCAGTATCTACAGTAATATGTGTGAAAAAGGACACATATACAGAGAAAGACGCACAGTGCATATTTAGGTTGCACGTACATGTACTAACACATGGTATAGTACTTTAATGCATCTCTCAGTTTTTATGTTGTTTCCCACGCTCTTCGCTGAAAATAGGTCGAGAGGTTGCTGCGTTCTTCTGTAACACATAAACATCAACACTGACACCAAAGCTATGTGGCTCCCACTGTGCTCCATGCATTGTTCCACCTATATACATATATATTCATATGGCATTAGGGTTCAAAAGAGGCAGGTGCTTTTTGCATCTTCCCCCTTGGAAGACTTGAGAAGAGCCAACGTGTACATCTTTTGGTGCCTATGTGCAGATTACTGCGTGTGTTTGTCTGCTACCTGTCTGAGAGCGGGTGTACAGCCAGGTGCTTGCTGACATACTGGGGCTTTGTGGTTGTGGTTGATGGCTTGCTTGCTGTGCAGACAGCCGAGAAGGAACTGCCTCTTTTTTTTCTGTTTCTATCTGCTTGCGTGTATGTGTGTGTGTGTGTGTGTGTGTGTGTGTGTGTGTGTGTGTGTGTGTGCAAAAATAACATGAATATAAAGCCTATTCTATATCGTTCGCAGACTGAGGAACATTTGGCTACTTGAGTGAATACACCTTTGGTGCAGTCGGTCTGTTTGTGTTTGCAATTTGGTTAACACAAGCCTTTATTCTTCAAGTTTCCGAATACATATTCATACACTGCGTCAGCGGTGAACCTCTGTGTTTGTCGTGTTCAAATGAAACACAGCAGCAGTTCGTTTTACAGACACCAGGCAATAGATCAGAAGATAAAGTAGCTTTGGCTTTATCAAAGGTCCCTTTCCAACCCACATGAGAAGCGTATTGTGGGCTCATACAAAGGCAAACAATGGTTGGGAGTGGGAGTGGATGGCGCTCTGCCATTCCTGCAGCCTTGGATCAGGACCCGTGGCGGCAAGGTGTCACATGATGCCCAAGGTGGATAGGATTGCGGCCCATAGACTTGAAAGCAACAGCACAGGTCTGTGGGCAAGACGACATATGGATGTGGTATCATAAAGTTTGGCTAACCAAGCTTGTACACTGTGCAAGTAATGGTGCGGTAACAGATAACCTAACTGGAGAATATTGATTGGGACTATTTTCAGCTCATCATGACACATCACTGCTTTGGAATAATTCTGAGTCACATGTGTCTGCCTGATTTGACCTTTTCTTTTCTTTATTTTGCATCTTTTGGTAAATGTAAGCGTTCTATTGATGAGTGATGTACTGCTACACCCAGGACAACATCTAATTACATCTTGCCCCATTCTTTTGATTTAATACAAGACAGATTTTCTTCTCCTAATATTACACATCAACTTTGATCTTTTCATATTTTGAAACGCTTTCTAAAGCAGCGGGGCGCGTTTGTTGCGCCGTATACAGAGAGAGATCAGAAACGAGGCTGATGTTGCCGCAGAACAGGACATATGTTGCCACATTCTCACGGTGTTGGTTAGCCAAACCTCTTTACCCAGAACTCTTGGCTAGGTTCTGCTAAGTTGAGTCATCTCTATACAGCTCAAAGTTGCGAAGCTGCGAGGCTTCACCCTCACACAAACCACTATGCACTATCTGAGTCACACAGATGAAGTACTTAGACTTGCACACCTTTATATCATATCCACAGATTTAGCCATTGTCATTGCCTGATTTGACCTCATGCAGTTGTGGATTGGTTGATTGGAAAATGTAATTTTCCTTTCTGTTACAGCCATGAGGATGCACAAGTGAAACTACTGACAAACGGCTCTGAGTGACGTATATGTCTACATAAGTGTGTAGCAGCAACCCACACACATTCTGTGTCACGTCTCACAATTTAGCAAAAAGCTAAAAGTGGTTTCTATAAACCCACACACACACATACACACTTTTCCACTGCATCTTTTATACACCTAATATTTCAGTCAACTGTCACTGTCTTGATTAATGTGCGTATGAGAATGACTTGTCCTGTGTGTTCCACAGAACAAACTGTTAGAGTTGACTGACACATGCAAAAGCAATGTTTGGCATGAGGGACACTGCACATTACACATTTGCATTCATCAAATCAAGATGTGTACGCATAATGTAGATAAGTAGATATCAGGGCTAGAAACTAATTTTTGCTGTATTCATGGCTCTTTGGTCATTGTCACTCTTTTGTGTTGCTGTCATACCAGCGATAAAATATCTAAGTGGAAATGTGAAATATAAAAGAAATATGCATTTTAACTTTCAGTTTGACTGATATATATCATTTGAAACCTGAATCCCCTGTCAAAATAAGCAAGAATATAAAATATTCATGATGGAATGTCGGTGACCTTTTACAACTCGAAACTTTTGCTTATAAAATAAAAATATATTGAAGGATAGAATTTCTTTTCCAAAGTGATTTTTAAATTTTGCTGAAAGGTTTCAGTGTGTGTGAAAATGTTTTCAGTTTGTTTGTTATGTGCAGAGTGCAGACCTGCCTGCTGTAGTTGAGTGAAATCAGAGACAGGTTGGCATGGGGAAGACTTGCCTTGGCACAGCTCAGGCCGCAGACGGGTTCCGGTATGAGTTTACAGTATAGTTTGCCTCTCTGTGGCTTGACGACTCTGCTGCTCCGAGAAAGACTTAACCATGCGACAGACAGGCTATGCACTTTCCCACAGCCACTGAACAGCCAAGGCTACTCTTATGGTTGCTTAACATTTACACTTGGCTAACTTGGCACCCTGATATTTCAGCAGCTTCCTTTTTTTCTTCCGCTTCAGAGAAGCACAAACTTTATTGTGTGCTTTTACCGCTGTGGTTGTCACTCTATATTTTTGGAAGCCATTTTGAACACTTGTCTGACTGAAGGTCGAAGTTGATCAGTATGAATGTTAATCCTTCGGAACCCTTTTCATATTAAAAGTTCCATCAGCTTCACCCCCTCTTGAGAGCCTATGGCCGCTGATTGATTCAATATAATTAACCTCATTCAACATTTTGAATCATTAGGTTTCCTCCAGGCTGCACAAGTCTAGGAGAGTGACTCAAAGTTTGCATAAGCAAAGTTGTTGAAGCAAACGGTCAACAGCCTGGAGATGAATCACCTCATCTAACACTTCTGGTTGTCACGAGGTCTCACTCGTTAGCTGGAGGTTTCCACGATGCTAATAAGGAAAGTAAACCTGCTTCCAAACCCACGTCTGTGATCAGACCCCGGGGCGACAAAGCTCCCGTGTACCCACACAAGACATATTTGACTACAGATGATATGTCTGCCTTATGTAGTCATCACATAGTTAATGCAGTGTAAAATTATGCATGATATTCAAACACTGTTGAAATGTCTTTGTGGTATACATACAATTTTTCCTACGTTAACTAAAAGTCGTTGCTTTCTTTTTTTTGGGGGGGGGGGGGGGGGGGGTGGATAAACTTCCACAGTTGTTAAAAGTGCTACTGTGTGTTGTGTCTGCGCTTCTCCCCAGCCTTCCCCAATTCAAGAAGGCAGAAGTGAGAAACGGTTGTGAAGTACGATCAGCGTCTTCCTGTTATGTGTGCGTGAAACCCCAGACGGCTGTCTAAGTTGCTCGCACGCGAACGCCGGCCCGGGAACCATGGCAACGACAGGTCCCCACATGCAGAAGGCGGAAGTGAGCCGGCGCGCTGAGGAAGTTATTGGTTTTTTGATGGCCATCACCGTGGTTTCATGAGAAAGACGGTGACTCGTCCCTTGTGCTGTGCAGACAGTCAGCAAGCGTGGGAAAGTAGTCTTCATAGTGATGACAGTGGTGACACCTGTGACCAGAGGCCACTTCTCTTATATCCTCTGACACATTAATATGAACAGGAATCAGCATCAGAATTGACTAAATATATCAGATTAAAATATATATGTCTCAGTCTGCAGCATGGAGATGCATCTCTCTAGTGTTGCCTGCCTGCGTGCCCCCCCCCCTGTATGCTTTCAGAAAAACATCATTGGTGCAATCTTCATAGCAGATCCTTAACTGGTTGAGGAGAGCCAGCCACCAGCTCTGCTGTCACCGTATCCGTATGCTGTCATGGAAACTGCGGAGTGGGTCTCACCTGGTCTTAACCAACCACAGCAACCTCACCCTGTCTTTAACTCCAGAAATCTCTCCCTGCAGTTTTCAGTGTGGGTGTTGAGGTTGGATTTGTGTTACTGATTTACAAGTTATCAACTACACGTATTCAGTATAAGAAGTATTTATTTTACCAATTCTCCAGAAGTCAAAGAGGCTCCCATCACCACTAAGGTTTATTTCCGCCTCCCAGAGTGGTGAGTCACGCTTGCAATGAATTGATGTGTCAACCGCCTGTCACTCAGACCCTCTGTGAGGTTTTAAAGGTCAAATTTAATCTTCCCACCCGTAGGTTGTCTAGTGACAGATGTTCATTATCAAATATTGGTGGGGTAAGCTCAGAGTAACTGCAAACTCACTCCTGTTACTCCAAGTGGTTGTCTGGCTCATGCCTGATGTCTCCAGAAAAAATATTCAACTCTGCAATGTTTTTTGCATTTATTTTTTTTTTTTGTGTGTGTGTGTCTTGAGTAGACTTTGATTTCTATTTCAGTTTATATCAATTTCTGCAGCTATGCTTGAAGTGGGTAATACATCCAATATATATCCTTCACTGACAGCACAGGCCATGCTTTACATGCTATCCAGTTGCCTTTTCATCCTGCATGGATTCTATAAGACTTTTAAAAATTCTGCAGCTTTACTGTGATATAAAAGTCAGACCCATTTATCTTCCTCTTTTTTGCAGTGGTGCCTTAAAGTTAGTCAGGTAAACACTGTATATCCATGCATTTATGAATATTTGCATCACTCTGTTAACTTCTTCAGTGCACAGTAGGCTTTGATTCTTGCAGCAGCAGTATGTGGCTATGCATGTGGCTGCTTCCTCCCATATCCCATAGCCACACCTGCCACAGTCTGGCTTCTGCTTGGCCTCAAACCTCCTGTGATCTGTGCGTAGGTTGACCAAGCATGCCACCAAGCACCCTTGGGGGCTGGGTTCCCCTCAGCCAGAACCCCACAACCCCAAAGGCCTCAGCTCACAGAGGGGAGAGTCAGTCAGAGGCGACTGGGGGAGAAACCACCCTTGCGTCTAACTCCATTCTGCGGTGCTTAGACAGGCTGTGGCCGAACCGGGACAAAGACGAAACTGGAAACAGATCATATGGAAACAAGCCCCCGATACCAACTGCAGTGTGTTTCTGTGTGCATGGCTGACAGAGAGAGCGAAAGAGGGGGTCTGCTAAATGCCAGACTCACCACGGGTAGTCCTCTGTCAACTCCAATAAAACCAAGCAAAATGGAGGGTCCCTTCAACTGCTCTGTGACTTAGCGTCCGACAATGCTGCAGACGTTGGCCACAACAGAACAACAAGACAGCAGTGAGAAAGTACACTTGCTCAACGTGTTGACACAGTTGAAAATGCCATGCGGTTTGGTTAGAAGGGGGACAGGCTGTTAGGGGTCTTCTGGAAAGTCCCCCCGCTGTCAAAGATGTGACTGCAGGTTACCAGCAGCAACATCTTCCAAATGCAAGCACAGGTGACTCACTCATTCACTGAAAAAAGGAATGACCTACATAAAAAATATGTTTTCTCTTGGACTTTTGGAGTTGGGAAATACCCCTTCAAAAAGTATTTGTTTTCTTAAACCAAAAAGCCAGTCATGCCCATGTCACCTTATGATTCAGTGCAAGAATGCAAATCGTCAAATTTGGTGAGGATTTTGCTTATATTGTCAAAATACAAAATACAAAAAGTTATTTTAAAGATGTTGCTTTTCTTAATTACAGTCCTTTCCATTTTGTCCTAAATTTGACAGATCTTCCATCCATCTTTGTGGCTGAATCTTCTCATTGCTTGTGATTTTGTGGTAAGGTACGCAGATCCCATTGAGGTCCATTACATTGTCCAGTAAAAGGCCACTCCTGTGCGGCCTGGTTTTAGGGCCCTGGTTAAGAACACAAAACCAAGCCAGGCTTTTAGCGCTGGTGCAGAGGAAAACCGCCACTCCACGACAATGAATATTTTACCTTGCTACCGGCAGTCCGGCAGCCTTTAGTGACCACAGGCAGTGTTAAGTGTTCCTGACCAGAGCCGAAGGGGGCACTTAACAAATGATAATGCCCACTATCAGTCAGTGCCACTGCTGCCTGAGAGCTTCGTGGTAGCTAGAGCCAGACCACTTGGTCCCACCACTGACCTGCCAGCTAACCACACACTCTCCACAGCCTCCAGCATACACACACACACACACCTCTACTTCCTGGTGGGAAGAGGGACATTGTCATCAGTCAAATGACAGCTGCCACTCTGGTGGCTGGCTGACCCTCTGTTCCCAGCCCGGCCTGACCTCCTTAAGAGGCTTTTTACAATAACAAGCGATAACCACAATTGCATTCTAGGAAATGGAGGAGGAGTTGACTTTTACATCGGGTTATCTGAAACTGCTAGACCGGAAGATACAAAAGATATTAATGTTCAAGACAGCACATTTAGAATTTTTTGAATTGTACTTTTGTTTAATTCATATCGGGTGCATATGGTAGTTTTATGAATATATGCTGAGTCCATAACATTGAATTGTGTATCTGGTGAATGAAAAGGGAAAATGAAAGTGGAAATACACTTCACACTGTGTGGTCCATGAGGGCGTGTTCTGTTTAACTCTCGCCAAAGTGTTTTAAAGTGTATTAGTGCCGTGGGTCATGCCTTTGCTTGGCTAACCTCTGACCCCCAGTTCTTCTAGCAGCTCCGGGGCGGGAGAGTGAGCCCATGTTGAGGGGTTAGGCCCCACTGTTTGGAGAGGGAGTCGCCCCAGGGAGGTGGAGGGGCAGCTGCCGAGGAGAGGGCCGGGGCAGTGGCCTATAATGATCTCCTCATGGATCTTTAATGGCTCCCCTCAGTTACAGCCAGTGTTCACACTGGGGGGACACTGAATTATTCAGCAGGCTAAAACTGTGATCACACACAGGCATGGTCACAGATATGCACCCTGACACACACACACACACACACACGCACACACTCACACACAGTCCATACGTTTCATACGTCTTCTGCGAGTGTTTATCTGTCTTATTTATCACTCTTCCTCTCTTCGAGATTTCATGCAGCACAAAATAACATCTGTGCAGTTCTTTCCGAGAACTGTGACACTGTGACTTTGCTGAATGTGCAGGTTACAATCACACGGTGAGCAGCGTTTGAAGACATAACATCCTCTTGATGACTACATAATGTTGCTTGCACAAAAGCCAAAGATAGCCTGAGTGCATTATCTCCGTGTTGTTTTTCATCTTGTTTTTAAGCTCATTGATCTGCATTTACTCTTCATGTCATGCTCTGGAACTTCAGTTTCTGTCCTGAGGTTTCTGTATTACTGTGTGCCAGCTGTTATCCCTTCATCAATCAGATATGTGGGGAAAAAAGAGTCTTGCTCATCAAGCTGTGTAGACAATGAAGTGTAACAGTGCTGCACTTCGCCATGGCTGCGGTTTTCAGTGGTTTGTTTGTGTGTGTGTTCAAAGTGACCATGCCACCTAGTGGTATTCCACAGGTCTTTTTAGCATGGGGTATGCTCACTCACACTCACTTTGCTATCAAACTTCACGGGTAAAGTCAAAGAGCTCTGACTGCAGAGTTGACGGTGGGGGTTCAAGGCTCGACTGAAGTTTACAGCCTGAGCGACCAAGGCTGTGACGACCCCTTTGTTTCCCCTTGATCCTCAAACCAAATCCTCTCGACATATGAGAATACTGTCAAGACCCGCAGACCATAACCACCCTTGTAAAACACATACATTCTCTGACCCATGTGTCATTAGGAACAGTGTAAGGGAGAGCCTTCTACTCGACCCAGCTGTGAGTCTTAAGGAGCTGCAGCCTCTTAAGCAGTTCTGGGCTGCCTAACCTAATTGCCAGCGGTAGCAAAACAGGTTAACCCCACTGTCTGGGCCTCACAACCTGCACCAGAGGCCTGACCTTCATTAGTCGGACTGTAGCGGGCCTTCATATTAATTCTGCTGCCGTCACTGAAGGGAACACGGCATGGTTTTTATTTGGAGCTCCAAATATCTCTCTCCTCACTCAGCGTGTTTCTCGCTGCAGGAGTACAAGAGCCGAACACAGTGTTTGGCCGCTTGATACATGTCAGGGTCACATTAAAAACCCATCACATATCTTGCAGGTTGATATCCGTGGAAGTGTAGAGTGTAGACACCAGTGTTTGACTTGCTTTCATGATGCGGCTCACTGTAACATTGCTGCATTGTCTCTCTACACTGTGTAAAACCAGCACTCACTGTTGAGCACCGGCGGTAGCAGGAAAGTGTGTGTTTTTCTGTGTATAACATTATAAGCCCTGATTGAACATGTCACTGATGGCTGATGGGGGGACCCCTGGGCAATAAGATGACCCATAGCGTTCCTGGGCAAGCTTCAGCTGTCTCTCTCTCTCTTTCTCTCTCTCCCGCTTTTCCTTCAGCCCCTTAAGAGGCCTGCTGCAGTTTTCGCTGTAGACCCAGGGGTCAGATGGAAAACATACACTCATAAACAGCATCTATTATTCATGCCTTACAGCCCGTCGATCCACTCACAGCACGCACCGGCTACAACAGCTGTCCAGCCACTCCAGTCAGTGACAGACAGATAGGATCGGTCCAACGGCAACATGTTTTCAAGCCCATTCAAGTTCTTATGGCCGCTTTAACCAACTGCAGTTATCGTCATATCTTACCGGGATAAACACATCTGTGTTCAGAATAAGACACTGTTGACACTGAGTATATTTTCATAAAGTTGGCGATGATGATTTGGCGTGAACACAATGTTTGTATTGTTGCCTTTTTCTAATCAACTACCTCAAAACATTGGGCACAAAAATGAGACATTTGAGTATTATGAAGTCCTCTGTTGATGCTAACTGGGGCAATTAGGACTTTTTTTTCCAGCACAGTGATTGTGTCATTTGACAATGTTAGTATTTTGTGTGTAAGTGTGGGCCCAGCTTGGCCCAGAGTTGACAGTGTGTTAGTGTACTAATCCATTAGGGTCCCCAAAGGCCCTGTGATTACACACACTGCTAATACACACATTGGTGCTTTTCTTCAGAGATTTTTTGCTGATGGTATCGGTGGCAGCTTGGGTGGTTTTGTGTTTTGTGTGTGTGTGTGCTTGTGTGTGTGTGTGTGTATGTGTTTGTGTGTGCGTTAGAGGTGGACGGGTGGGGCAGATGGATTTGCGCCTGGATGTGCATTTGGACCTGGCAGCGCTTTTGTTGAGGTCGGAGGAGAGAGTGATATTCGTCTCCCCTTTGACACTCCGCCCTCACCCACCCCCACAACCTCTCTCAACACCCCCTCTACCCCCCCCCCCCCTTTTCCTCCGGACCCCACCCAGCCTCCAGTACACAGCAAGCTCGACGGTAAGTGACTCCCGCTAACGACCGCTAATGATTTTAATCATCCGCAATCAGGTAGAGGAGTCACGAATCTCTGGACAAGAGACAAGACAGACATAGAGAGGATGAGGGGGAAGGAGTGCGTTTTCTTTGGCGGGGCACCAGAGCAAAAGCCAACAAGAGTGGTCATATGGAGCGTGGCACAATTACCTCCAGAGCGCCATTGGAACATGATTCCAAACACCAAAGCAGGGAAACGGAGAATGGGAGCGCTGTTCTGGCTCAAACAGGCTTGATTTGTTGGCTGACTGCTGCGATATCTGTAACAGGAGAATCTGGAGTCTTCATTGTGTAATTTGACAGTCAGCTTCCCAACTCATCACTGTAACCTAGCGTAGCGACACTGCCCGGTCGGTGATTTCAGGTCTGTGTCTTGATGATTTAAACTTTTGGCCGTGGTTCATTTACTAAGGGAGAGACAGAAGGATAGAAGACAAAAAGAGAGACTTATTCGCAGGTTGATGTGACTGAAACAAGAAGACAAACCCTTCAGTTTGTGTGAACCATTAGTAACACTTTAACCCCCCAAAAGCATGCACATATATAAACAAATTCATATGCAGACTAAATATAAAGTCCCTGCCTACATTCTTTTTCTCCAAAACCCTCAAAAATATAGTTCATCCACATTCTCCCTTATGATAAAAATATAACTTGCAACATTGACTGATTCTCAGTGGAGCTCCACATTGGGAACACAGCGAGGTTGTTTGCGGCTGCTGAGGGAGCCAGAGAGGAGGGGAGGTAGGGTGGGGGGGCGGCGATTTGAGCAGGGCCCTGCCAGAGCCGCATGAAGTGGGACCACCCAGGGTGGCGTCAGGAGCTTGGCAGGGGTTCAGGGAAGTTGGTCGGCAGGCCGGGCTGGCAGCCCGTGCCCAGGGCTGAGGCAGCAGGCGGCAGCAGGCACTCTGAGGCCCTGCCAGAGTGGACGGAGATATTCAGCTCAGCCCACAAAGGCCACTTCAGCATCCCACAGCATAACACAGCAGAGCCACATTGATAGGGAGTGTGTGTGTGTGTGTGTGTGTGTGTGTGTGTGTGTGTGTGTGTGTGTGTGTGTGTACACGAAGGAGGATTGTGTGCGCATGTGTTTGTGTGTCCGTCCATATAGGTGGGGTAGAGTCTGGGGTAAGCTGAGGGAGATATTTTTAGGGTCTAGCTTCCCCAGATATAAGAGACCTCCCATATGGAAATTAAGAGGTTAGACCAGAAAATGTTTATTCATAAGAAGTCCACAGCAGTCCAGTATCTATCTTAAGATTTTCTGTATAGTACATCAGTTTATCATATAGGAAAGCACTGTCGCTCCTCTCTGTGCACAACCACTAGTGTAAACACTAACAAAAAATGTTAACCATTTCCTCTCCGCTGGCCTCCCAGAGGTCGACCAGGCTACAAAACAAAGACTTTTCCCTTGTGTTTATCTCTTCCAATGAGGGCAGTCATTTCATCGCAGCACTTACACCATATAAATTCCTTGATAAATCACATTAGTATTTAGCTTCTCTCAGCAGTTTATTGCCTTGCTGCCAAAGTACCGTTTATCACCCTGTAATTCACTTTACTAGGTAAATTCACTTTGGCAGGTCTGTTGGGTCCGTCTGCTGCCGAGGATGTCGGATGAATTTTAAACATATTTAGCAAATCCATCCATTAGCTATACTGGTTTAGAGGAACACAGGGGCCACAGCCGACCCCAGCTGACATTGAGCGAGAGGCGGGGTACACAGTCCATCACACCGAGATATGGACTACAGTACACCTATGCTCACACCTCGGGGCAATCCATCTAACCTGCATGTTTTTGATCTGTGGAAAACCCACAAAGGCCCAGGGAGAAAATGCAAACTCGACACAGAAAGGGCCAGCTAGCAGGTGGCGGCCAGCCCATAGATGGTGCTAGGGCTCCGCCTCTCTTGCTCTGAATCATAAATTCACTTAATTTATTGTGATTTTTGTATTTATTATTACCTTAATTTCTGAGTTTCCGTTCCGGAATCGGGAAACAACAGCAGCAACCTCAGAGCTAGCACTAACACTGGCAGCAGCATGCTCCAGTGACATTGACTTGACCAACGTACCAATCCGTTCGACTTCACACAAGCTTTGTGATATTGGTTTAGTCATTTTTTGCAAGAGCTACAAACAGCTAGCAAAATTGTTGGTGTTTTTAATTACTCCAGTATAGACAGGCTTCACCGCTGGCTCACCTACGATCAAATTATGTTTTTCTTTTGTTTTAATAAACGTCTCGTCACACAGTCAACATACATTTTTTAAGGTTTTATGTGGAGTTTTCTTTTGCAGGGAATCAGCCATTTTAAAGGAAAACACCACCGCATTTCCATACTGAACTACTGAACCGCGCAGGGCTAATTTGCTAGCATGTAGCTTGTCCTTAGGATCCAAAGGGGGGTGAAGTTAGAAGCGACCAAGCACTTCCACGTTGTCCCTATTTAAATACGGTTACGTGAGTAGTTACACGACCCAAGTTTGGTTACACAAAATGAAACATGCCAATTTTTCTAAGCGGATAACAAGGATAACTATATAGTATGGCGGAATAACAACTGGAAGCACTTCGACGTCGGCGCAGTAATATCATCACTCAAAACATGACGGGACTATATACCTTCTGCTTGTTTTCACAACCCTGTACGATCCACATTATAACCATGATGTTTGATTGTTCACAAACTATCTTACTACAACCTGATGCTTCCTCAACTGTGCACAAACTACTACAGGTAGTGCAGGCGACGGCGTGCAGGTCACGTAGGTTCTATTGACGGAAGTAAGAGGGGGAGCGGAGTGATGATATTACTGCGCCGACGTCGAAGTGCTTCCAGTTGTTATTCCGCCATACTATATAGTTATCCTTGTTATCCGCTTAGAAAAATTGGCATGTTTCATTTTGTGTAACCAAACTTGGGTCGTGTAACTACTCACGTAACCGTATTTAAATAGGGACAACGTGGAAGTGCTTGGTCGCTTCTAACTTCACCCCCCTTTGGATCCTAAGGACAAGCTACATGCTAGCAAATTAGCGCTGCGTGGAGTGCGCTCAAGAGCCATTGAGTGCACGCACAGAGGAGAGGGAGGTATGCAAGGGCGTAACTTTGAGTTGAACATTGGGGGGGTTGAGATTTCCGCCTGTGAAGCAGGTGTATATATATATATCTTTGGAGACTTTGGAGACTATGGTGGGGGGATTGCGATCCTCTAGGGGGGTCCGGGGGCATGCCCCCCCCGGAAGAAAATTTTAAATAATTTCATTTTAATGCATCAATTTGGTGAATTCTGAGAAACAAAATATGACATATCAATTACTGACCAATTTCTTACAAACTGCTGGTACTGATACAAATGTTGACATACTAAATGGGGTTGAGGAGTTTAAGCATTCAAGAAAAGATGAGAACAAAAATGACTAAAACACAATTAGTTTATTATTATTATTTTAAATAATAATAATAATAATAATATAAGTGGGTGACTATTCCTCAGCCTTCCTTGGTGTTTTGGTTTTGACTGAAGCCTCGTTCACATACGTCGCCACTCGCCCATCTCTGAGCGACAGCTGTCAATGAATGTGAATGTGTTCTAGTGGAATGTGGTCAGGACAGGCGATGCGATGTGGTCGATCAGAGATAAAATCATTTTAACTTTCTGCGATGCGAGTGAAGTGAGAACCAAGCGAGTACCAATCACAATGTAGAATAGAGATGATTGACAGTTGACGTCAACAGAGGGTTCCACAGAGAGTTGCCGCTTGAAGTCGCCGCCGGCGGCAGTGAATTTTTTTTTTTGCCAGCGAGTAGAATTCAGCGAGAAAGCGAGTGACGGGCGAGTAGCGACGTATGTGAACGGGGCTATACGCGCACGCACTGTCATACTCGCCGGCTGGGAGGGGGGGAACTTTTGTTCAGTAACATGATTTGACTCGTGAGTGGTGGCACTTTTCGCATGCTTTCTTCATACCACCGCTGATGCTTCGTACACGTACGGGGAGAGACCGGGAGAGACAGTAGAGAAGCGCAGGTCCGGCAAGGTGGGCGAAACCAAATCTCAGAGCGGGAGGGGGCACAGACAAATGTCACTATTTTTTACTGGTAAATTGAGAAAATCTACCACACTGTTGTGATTATAATGCTTAACATTCAATATAAATAATTATGATATCAAATTGGGTGGGTTGTGGTGGCTGGTTTGGATTATTGGGTGGGTTACAACCCACCCATCCCCCCCATAAATTACGCCTATGGAGGTATGTATCACCTCGTCTAAGATCAGAGCAGAACATAGTTCAGTATGGAAATGCAGTGGTGTTTTCCTTTAATGACAGGGCTTGATGTTCCATCGAAACAAGTTTTCTCCCGACACTTTTTTGCTGCCGCACCACAGCGGCCTCTGAAGCTTAGCACCACCCAAGAACATTTTGATTGGTTGAAAGGAATACAAACGAGCCAGAACGTTTTTTTCCCCGATCCAGGCGATTCAATATAGGTTACTGTAGCCAGACCCTTCTACTCTGGAGAAGAGGCTGGCAAAGCGAGACTAATGATTGGCTGAAAGTTACACCACAGGCTTGTGTGAATTTCAGGCTTGTTCTTATACGGCTTCTTTTACGGCAGTCGCGTCTTCCTCATATTCATGTTGGGACATGTTGTGAAGTTGTTCTCACCAGTATCTTCTTCTCTACATTGTATTGCGGATCATAAACCAACGTTGATCAGTATCTCATACAAGCTTCCTGGTTACAGAGTCCAATCAAAGCCAGCCAGAACACTTTTGGCCAATGGGATGCAGCCACAGGAACATGTGTTATTGGGTCGAGAGTGTGCTTGTTGTTGATGTCGATGTACGCCGAAATGAGACTCTCTTGAACTTGATATTACCGGTCAGCTCCACCCGGGCCAGTTATATAAACTGGAAGCAGACAGCCATTAACAACAAGTGCACCCAGAACTGCTTGTAGCTTCGGACGGATTCAACAGAGATCGGATGAGATGAGTCAGTGAGGCTCAACACCTCAACTGCCACATACACACTCATTAATAGGGTTGCACACGCAGTTTGCTCTTCTACATGGATGGATAGATGGGAATTGGGACGCCATGCTAAATCACCCCGAAAGTGAGAATTCATAGCATCGTCACAACAAACAGGTAAGCAGGTAGCAGGTAACTTGTCTAGAGATCACATAACAATGTCTGCCAGGAGCTAGTTACGTTGACTTTATCAATTCCATTTAATAAATAATTGAAATGTAAAATCAAATCAGTAGGTATATAATAGGAAATTTACTTTTTTGTCAGCCATGGAAATTATGAGCTTGAGTATTGTCCTGTTAATTTTCCTGTTAACTATTGGGATGGAGTTGACCAAGAAGTTGCAGGTAAGACAGATATATGAAATTGTATGGTTGTGTAATCCGATTCTACTTTGCCGAGGATGAACAGCTAAGATTGATTTGACTTCAACCCGCTGTATAAACTTAAGTGTTCAAAATGACAGTGGTTATATTTTAGGTGCAGCAGCAAATCATGCTAGATTTTTGGTATAGCCCCCCCTCAAAAAAATTCCACCAGCCACCACTGGTTTGAACCGGAACACAATATAGAATTAAAGGTCACATATTATACTGTTTTCATCAATTCCACACAGCTGTCAGAGGTCCAACAGCACTGTATTCGATATGCATTGCCCCAAACCCATCTTCGGTCTTGAATTTCAGCTGTCTAAAAGTTGCTCAAATGAGCTCTACTGAGAACAGGCTGCTTCTGTGTCTGCACCTTTAAATGCTAATGAGCTCCGGCTGTCATCGCCTACTCGGAGAGAGACAGGATGGCTTGCGCTACGCGGCAGCATGCGGCAATGTTTACGTGGATGTATTGCTATGGCTCGCCTATGTGGCTAAGGTGAAGTTGCTGGGGCCCGTATTGTGGGGACAGATACTTTTACTAGGGTCAGTGTCGAGGCAAAGCCAGCTTTGTACTGACCCTCGTTACTGAAGCAGCCCAATGTGAAGTGGTTAGCACACACATACAAGCTAACACGGACCGTAGCCGTAAAAATGGAACGCAAGAGACCAGACCCGGACCGCCGTGCACGGCGCTCTGTCGGATGGTACAGACACACCAACTCCGGCAACAGACGTCAAGTCAACGGATCCCATTCATTGTCTATGTAGAGCAGGAGCTCCGGCCGCGCGGTGCAGATGGATACAGCACGTTGAGTTGACGGCCCTGTCGCCGTATGTGAATTTGCAAGTTCGATAGATTGAACTTTATGCAAATGACGTCCGTCCAACGCAATGCCGCTGGCTCCAGAAACTTCTATCAAACTAGGCAGTGTTGATCAAATATGAATCCAGATTCTGCTACTGCACTACACATTTCCCGCCTCAAATGTTTTCACAAACATGCTTTAGTGTGTTGTTTAACTGTAAAATGAGATTGTTTGTGGCCCGGCCGCCATGTTGGAAACGGCAGAGCGAAACTCAAGTCCCGCCCACTTCGCAGGACGTCTATCCAATTGATCCAACTTGAACACAGAACCGTCCACTTGCCGGTTCGTTCGGCGGTCCGTTGTGCTGACATCCGTCGCTGCCGGAGTTGGTGTGTCTGTACCAGGACACACGCCCCCCCGGGTTCCGTCCGACCGGAGGCAGCAGAAGACGCACCAGAGCGCATGAGACAGAGGGAGGATTGTCTCCAGCTTCACCTGAACAGGGATTTATTCATGGAGCACCAGCCGGATCACCCAGCGCCCTGACCGGTAAGTTGGGCTGCACTCTCCGTGCACGCTGTGGGTCCGTGCGCGCTGTCTGCCCGTGCTCTCCGTGCCGTTCTCCGTGCGTGCAGCTATGGGTCTGTCGGTCGCCCGCGCTGTCTGTCTGTGATGTTGGTCCACACTCTCCATGCTTGCTGTGGGTCCGTGCGTGCTGTGGGTCTGTGCGTGCTGTGGGTCCGTGTGTGCTGTCGGTCCATGTAGGTCCGTGCTGCTGTCGGCCTGGGCTGTCAGTCCTGCTGTCGGTCTATCCGTGCTCTCCGTCAGCACTCTCCGTGGGTCTCTCTGGTTGGCGCTGTCTGTCTGCTTTCTCCGTCCGCGCTGTCGGCTCTCAGCGCTGTGTTGCGAAACGCCCCCCTTTCGGATCTCCTATCATTGTGCAGAGGAGTTCGGGCTTATGCAAATGACTCCTTTTGTTACGTAAAGAAAGGAGCTAAATCTGAACAGCCTGTAGGAGCACCGTTTTACCAGAGGGTGGGCTCCAGAGAACATGCAGGAATTGCTTGTTTTCCTCATCCTGGGAGTTGGCAGGCTCAGGGAGGACCAGTTTATAGGTGTAGAGACCAGAGAAAACCTGTTTTTCATAATATGGCCCCTTTAAACACTTTGTAAAATCAAATGTTGAAATAATGAACAGTCACATTATGTGTTTAGGGTTTCCTGCAATCACTGAAACCTGTAAACAGACAGTGACAATTAAACAATGCTGCTGTTGTCGAGTAATCTGGATACTGGACCATATATCTTCATTCTTTCTTTTTCTTTCCTGTGACAAAATACCAATGTGCATTACTTTCAGGCCTGATTTGATTTAAGGTTCATGAAACTCTCTGTAAAACAGAATATTTGCTGTCAAGCTTCTATCAAATTAAAAAGCAAAGTATGTGTTGTCTCCAGAAGGCAGTGTAGGCCTACTCTGTGTTTCATTCAAACAATTTCTGCTGCTCATAGGGAAAACACTTATTCTCCTGATATACAGCATCAATAAATGTGTGTTCTTTCTTTCTTTTTTCAAGAATGTGTCTTCCCTCTTTTTTATTGTTGCAGAACATTTGCAGAGAAACATTTTGGTCAACCGAGACCTTTAAATCATGGAATCACAGTGTGAAATAACTCCTTTGAATTGTTTTTTTAAATGTACAACTTTATAGTGCGATTTAATTGGTGAATTGTGGAAAAATGTATTATTTATTTGATTGAGGACAAGTTGACAGTAAATTTGAAGACACAAATGTATTTAGCTTTATTTAAAACTCCCCAACGTGACCTTTCAGCTCATTTACATACGTGCTATGCATATGCAGGATCCATCCATCCATCTTACATGTAAAACTAAATATGAACTGAATTTAACCAATAATATACCAACTGAATTTAACCAATAATATCATGACATTCATCCATTCATCAGTCTTCCACTTTAGCAACAAGGGAGGCGAGTGTGCAGTCACAATCCTCTCATTAATCATGCCTTGTGGGTGGGACTTTTTTGCTGTGTCATCACAATTAGGTCTATACAACCATGCAGCACCGTCCCTTGGCATTGACTGGGGGGGGCGAGTTATTTGATTGCGACCTGACGTGACCCCAGAAAAGATGCTGATACTTTAGCGTTATCATGTCAAAACAAGAAAGCCCAGGGAAGGAAAATAAGGAAGGAAGGTGAGAAAAACGGGAAGACAGAGGTACAGAAACATTAATGTAATGAAATGAAGGTCTTCGTAGTTGTTGGAGCAGAGTGTTAACTTGCTAGCTTACTTTTAGACGATAGTAATGTGGAATTTGCTCATCAATAAATACCCCCTCAGTTAACATTAGGGATGTGCAGTGG
Organism: Eutrigla gurnardus; assembly: GCF_963514095.1. Taxonomy (NCBI): domain Eukaryota; kingdom Metazoa; phylum Chordata; class Actinopteri; order Perciformes; family Triglidae; genus Eutrigla; species Eutrigla gurnardus. The sequence goes on along the minus strand of NC_139921.1, from coordinate 13,614,992 downwards.
CACTGCCCTCACAATTCGATTCGATTACGATTCACGAGGTAACGATTTGATTCAATTTGATTCGACAATGCATTGCGATGCATCAAAAATAAAACACTGAAAAATTGGGGATGTTTAAAGCCGTAAGGTAAACGAATAGGCTATAACGAGGCTAACGACGATATACGTCAAGAGGCTCGGTCGGTTGGTCAGTCTTTACAAAAAACATAGCGCCCTCTACCGGTGTGGCATTGAATTGCATTTCGACACATAAACCCAACACAGAACCATCACGGTCTCCAAGCAACTGCGTGGCCATTGCGTGGCCATTGCGTGATCACTACGCGGAAGCATAACCAAGGCTTAAATCATCCGGTTTTAGAAAAAAAAACGCCCCTCTACGTGCACGTAGAGCCTGTTGTTTGTTATGCAAAAATCAACTGCGCCCGTATCATCCTGTCCACCCAGTGCAGTTCACAGTTCGTGCACACGCCACAGATCCCACCTCCCCCCTCACGCATGTTACAATATCACATATTGGGTGCACGCCTCAAGCTAGGCATACGCTAAATGACGTTAGCGGTTGCTATCTATGAGTAAGTTAGCCAGCCTACCTCTGTGTATTGTGTACTCCATGCCGTTTATCGATGAAAGAAGACACACGCACGTTCACAGAATCTGGTGCACGCACACTGACGAGCACTCGATGGGAAGGAGCGGAGAAGCTCTGTGGTAGAGGGGGAGGGGCATGAGTGTTGTAAACTTCCCAAATTTGACTCGATCTGCCAGACTTGCCGACTGCGTTAATTACTTAATTACCCGTCTATCGCGGTCATCAACCTCCGCCTCAGCCATCTTGATTCTTTAGTGTTGTTGTTTGGGAAATGCCCCCGGAAGTAATTGAAACGTCACAACTTTATTGTCCACTTGAGGCCAGAAAATAAACAAGGGCATGCCCCACATCGCGATGCATCGCCGAATCGATTATTGTTGACACCACTAGTTAACATTACTCCCACCTTAAATACATCCAGGATATTTGGAAAGTTAACAGTAGCCCTGTTTTACCTACAGTTTAATCGACATCTAGTTAACCAATGTTTTCCCTGCTTGTAAAAGTCAATTAAAGTATACATTAGGGTTAAAGTGCACATCATTACCGAGAGGGTCCCGGGTTCGATTCCCTGGTCAGGTTCGGGTTCCTTCCGTGTGGAGTTTGCATGTTCTCCCCGTGTGAGCGTGGGTTCTCTCCAGGTTCTCCTCCTCCCACAGTCCAAAGACATGCAGGATGGAGATAGGTTAATTGATGACTCTAAATTGCCCGTAGGTGTGAATGTGAGCGGGAATGGTTCTTTGTCTCTTTATGTTTGCCCTGTGATAGACTGCCTTCACCCAAAGACAGCTGGGATCAGCTCCAGCCCCCCCCCGCGACCCTGAATACAGGATAAGCGGTAGACAATGGATGGATGGATGGATGCAAGGGCGTAGAATTGGGTAGGGACGCTAGGGACACGTCCCTACCAATATTCAGCCGCTACTGTGTAATCACTATGAATACAACCGCTGTCCGTAGTGTTTAGTCAATGATTATGAGCCGGGGTGCCCCTCACAAAAATGTGGGGAAATTTTGGGAGAGCCCTATATCCAAAATGGCTGCTGTCAGCCAAGCTGGAAATTAACTTTTTAATGGTTTGCTGCATAATACATGGTTTCTGAGACTATTTGGGTCAAGAAATTCATAAATGATGTAGATGTATTTATTTGACCTATTTTTGACCTTCAAATTCAAGATGGCTGCCACTTTTGGCTCTTTAAATGTACATTTTTCAAAAACGTCATAGAGCCTTAATATTAGGCTCAAATAAAAGGTTTGCTCATACTGAGTTCATTTCTGGACAGTAAGATTAGAACATACACTCACCGGCCACTTTATTAAGTACACCTTGCTAGTACTGGGTTGGAACCCCTTTTGCCTTCAGAACTGCCTTAATCCTTCGTGGCATAGATTCAACAAGGTATTGGAAACATTCCTCAGAGACTTTGGTCCATATTGACATGATAGCATCACGCAGTTGCTGCAGATTTGTCGGCTGCACATCCATGATGCGAATCTCCCGTTCCACCACATCCCAAAGGTGCTCTATTGGATTGAGATCTGGTGACTGTAGAGGCCATTTGAGTACAGTTAACTCATTGTCATGTTCAAGAAACCAGTCTGAGATGATTGGCGCTTTATGACATGGCGCGTTATCCTGCTGGAAGTAGCCATCAGAAGATGGGGCCAAAAGTGTGCCAGGTGCATGGGGACATCATATGGTGATGGAGAAGGTGAAGATCAATTCTGAGGCAAGAGAGCTCCTGGGATGAGTGGGCGAGAGTCTGGAATTAAAACATGGAGTCAGAGCGGATATGAAGGCATTTGTCCTCTCCATCATTTATGCTGAGAGTGCAGATGTGAGCTGCGGGCAGGCCAGAGTTTCCAAATGGCACAAACTGAAGAATAAGAGTACAATCCGTCCCCCACCTGATGATGACTCTTTGAATCTTCATATGGAAAGGTCAAACTACCTTACATATTGCCAGCTCCATTACAACCTACAAGAGCATCCTTCTCCCATTGGTCACGGCTGGGAACTAGCCGTTAAACCCTGCCCCCCTTGCCCCAGCAGCTCACACCTCATGACTGCTCAGAGTAGTCATGAGATGAGAGTAGCAGTGATGATGAGAGGAGTCAGTGTGGAGATTCAACAGATTCAGATGGAAAGTCTTTTTAGTTAATTCAATAAATAAATAATAATAAAAATGTTAATGTTATGTTCATAAACAACTCTGTGCTAAAGAATCTTCTCTGTCTCCCTGCTTTCACTGGTTCCACCCCAGACATATGATGACATATGTGTATGTTGTAATTTTACTGTCCAGAAATGAACTCAGTATGAGCAGACATTTCATTTGAGCCTAATATTAAGGCTCTATGACGATTTTGAAAAATTTACATTTAAAGAGCCAAAAGTGGCAGCCATCTTGAATTTGAAGGTCAAAAATAGGTCAAATCAATACATCTACATCATTTATGAATGTCTTGACCCAAATAGTCTCAGAAACCATGTATTATGCAGCACTGTGTGCAAAAACATTAAAAAGTGAATTTCCAGCTTGGCTGACAGCAGCCATTTTGGATATAGGGCTCTCCCAAAATGTCCCCACATTTTTGCGAGGGGCACCCCGGCTCATTTTTTTATTTAACCTTTAGATGACAAATCCAGTGAGAAACAAACCTTTCCTCTCCACGGTCACGGAACTTCTATAGATGACCCAACTATATAGGGTAGAGGCTCAACAACACAGCTATTGAATAAAAGAAAATATTTAATGCCACTTTTTTTAAAGTTATTTTTAATTCTTATTTTCATGTATTTGTGTAGAAGAGAGCAACGGTTTAAAAACACAAATAAAGAAAATTTGTGGTGGAAATACAATTAAACCTCAGATTATAGATGATCATGTGATTTTATAATTATAAAATATAATTAATTAATATTAAGTAATCTAACTTATAACATCTTCATGACGTGAAATTATGATTGCTAATGCAAAAAAACATCAACTTTCAGGAGTGCTGCCTTGGAGCACTTTTGTGTCCCCACCAATCTCAAAATCAAACCTACTCCCTTGGATGGATGCTTCTTTGCAGTCTGTTAGGAGACAGCATGTCTTTGTCATGACCACAAAGTTTAATTTCATGTCATGTATTAGTCTTATCTAGAGCAAACATCGTGCATCTGTTAAGTTTTTTAATTTTTCCCTGTATTTTTTTCATTTTTGTATTATTAAACACCCAATGGTCACATATACTTCTCTTTTCTCTTCAGGTGACACCTTCTTCCCTCAGCACAGTTGATGGAGCATCAGGTGCTTTAATATCTTATTTTGTAAAATGCCTTATTTATGGTGAATTCATAATTTGTTTTATGTCATTTGTTTCTGATATGTTTTTTATTTTGTGAGTTCTTTGCAATTTAACAGAAAAGAAAATCTCAACGACATGCGTGCATCATCTGAATGTATGGAGATTGGTAGTGGAAGTGACTGCGATGCAAGTTAGGCGGCAACTAAAATCTTACCAAATTAGTGCATTTGAACAATTCATTAAATTGTTTGCTGCAGCCCAAAATTGTTCATTTAACCTCTTAAGTTTGCTTAAAAGATTCATGCATTTAACTTTAAAATGTGGCCTACAAAATGTAACAAGACTATTCACAAAAAATATTGCTGAAAAACAGGGGGATCCTGCTCCTGCTTTGGTATTGATGAACCGGTTCCATGTATTTGTGGCTTTGAAAGAACAAAGGGAGTGGCAGGGAGCAGCCTCTTCCCTCCAGAATTGGCACACTGGATTTCCTGGTCCCGCATGTTGTTTGAGTTGAGTAGAACTCATGCAGGGCCGGGCAGGTGTTTGACTGATCTCCAAAGGCCTGTTTCCCCAGGCCGTTTATCATTGTCACAGCCCAAATCAACCCCCCCCCCCCCCCCCCCCCCCCCTTCTTAAAGATTAACAGATCCGCCTCAGCTCTCAGATGCACAGTATTGGAGTTACATGACTGTCCATGTAACACCCCACTGCTCCATCTTTTGCACTCTGCACATCTTTCACTTGGTTGAATCTTTGCACCTCATCACTTGTGTTGCTTTTCAGTTGCCTCATGCTGCTCCCTATCCTCTCACCCTCAGCTTACTGGTACTGTCCCTGTCCATCAGCACAGATGAATCGACCCAATCATTCCCCTTTGCCCCTCTCCACGATACATTTGCAATTCATTTATTTTGCCTTGGTTTCCTTTCCCTGTGCCTCTCCTTTCTCCTTGATCCATACTGCAGCAGTCTGGAAATGATTTTGACGCTTAAGTTGTAGCATGCAGCTGCCTATTGGGGATATTTTTGCACTCCCTGATATTTTATTACAAGGGAAATACCATAAAAGGTTGCAAGTTTTTGTGTAAAGCTTTTAAGTATTGCAGTTGTAAACACAGCAGCTGTGTGTATGAGAGAGTAGCTTTTGCTGTATTTATTTGTCTTCATGGATGATATAATCAGGGAGTGGATATGTGTAAAAACAGCCCCTAGCATATTTCAAAAATGTACATCTTCCAGCTTCCTTTATGATGTGGATGTGGTCAGTTTAAGGTAGCTGTGAAGGCGTGAGCCCTGCGGTTTGGTGTGTTTCAGGGCCTCCACCCTGACACCTCTCCCCACACTGCTCATCTCCCCACCAACCCCCACTTCTACTGCCAACATTCATCTTACCAGCCAAATCACTAGTGCTAACCACAGATCAGAGATAATATGTCACATCGCTACCTACATCACACATTTAATAATTCTGTATGTGTGTGATGAGATGTTTGACTGAAGCATCAGCTCGACACCAATTATGTGTCAAACCGCTTTCTCCCTGTGATGATATAGAAAATACAAGATGGTTCAACCTCTGATGATCCATCCATTAAACATTATGTATCCTTATATATTGGCATATTGACTGGTGGAGTGGTGTTACTGAATTTCACACCCCAAAAAATGTGCATCCACGATACTGAAAACATCAGGATATCTAAATATGATTTTGACCATTGTTTTTTTTATCCTTCTCTTTTGAATCACCCAACTTCATGGAAATGCGAAACAAAACAAAAAAAACATTTTCCTTATCATAAGCAAATAGTAGTAACATTCATTTGTATGTTTTTTTAAAAGCATTGACAACCGCTGAGGTCCTTGTGATAGGGGAATCAGGTGCAGAAAACATTAATTTTAGAAAGAAATGACAAGTTGCATATTTTGTAAGACAATGCAGATCTGTTTACACTCAATAATTTCTGTTGCCCGCCTCACCTCAATGTGTGCATCCGATGTGACACGTGACGCTGTCACATGACCGGCCGGTAACGAGGCAAGAAGCCATAAAAGTTTGCAAACTAAACCCCCCACACTCGCACGCCGTCATGGAGGGCATTCTGTTTGTAGTCACACTCACAGCTGAATGAAGTCCCCTTCATTAAGGTGGAGGGTATAAGTAATCCTCAATTAAAGTAAAGATACCCGAAAATTCTGCTGAAGTACAGGAACAAAATATTTGTACTTCGTTACTTCCCACCCATGGGTATATGAATAAATACAATGTAACCCTTAGTCTATCTTAGTTGGAGCAGTTTATGAGGAAACATTTGTACGCCGTGTCTTCCATAATGAACAGTAAGTCAGCCTTGATGCAGGCTCATTGTTGGGGGGTTTTATAACCCACTTCCACTCCCCACTAATTGGTTTGGAATTGCACTTATTGTGGCAGACCCTCCATGTGAAGGCGCAAATAGAGTGGAGGTGGATAGGGAGAGGGTGTAGGAGCTAGTTTGGAAAAGGCCATAGTTCTTTGGCTTTTGCTGCATGCACCTCATCTCTCGTGGTATTTTATACTTTTTGTTGCATGTGTTTCTAATGCACCTTCAGGTAATGACAAATTTGTTTTCATAAGGGTGATAGCCAGACGCAAGTGTCCTGTTCTTCAGGGAGGGAACTGGAGCTAGCTGACAGTAATGCTTGCTTCAAGCCTGTTGTGCATAATGAGGTCATGTTTTTTTTGTGACAACCGATTACCAAAATCAGAAAAATGGCACGCTGATTATGAGAAGGATAAACGGGTTCCTCCTGCCCCTTAGCTGGAGGTGGTGCTGTCAGACACAGAAGGCGACACCTGTCACGGTAACCACATCAAATACACAGGTATGTTTCCTGTCAATACACTTCTGCACAGTGACTCTGGGTTGAGTTTGCCCTGCAGATGCTTGATCAGCACTCAGCAGCGGCACCATAACTGTTTGTTCATAATCTGTCAAACCAAGTGAAAGCCATAATTGAGACTCCATGGAGACTCCAGACACACTGACATCAGGTTTCACGACTCTGGCATCCACCCCACTTTTCCTGGATGCTTAAAAAAAAGTACAGTATTATAGATTCTTTTTTTTAGTTATGGACTACTGTAAATACTGTATGATCAAGCCCATATTATATTTTTTTAAAAGTGAGCAACGACGGTTGGTGAATACTGTGGTTGAAAAACTCTTTGCAGATAGTGAAAACTCTTCCTGTTTTACAGCCAATTATGTGGCCACTGGTCAAACAGTTGTTTATACCACCACTTTGGTCAATTTGTTACCCTCCCGCCATATTATAAGTGTGTGTATGCGAGTGTGTGCACGCAATCCCACTGTCCTCAGCCTAGTGGTTGTCTGGCGGTTTTATGGGGAGAATCCCCACCCCAAGTACAAAGTTGGCTAATTGCCCCCCATAGCCACACCACACCACACCACACACACACACACACACACACACAGAGAGAGAGAAACACACTTCATCGTTCTCTGTTGTTCTGCTGTAAGGAGGGGAGGATTAATCCTAATTGCGGTGTGTGGGAGCCTGGAGAGAGGCCAGGATTACTGGGGGCTTCTCCTTGATCCACAGAGATGCTGATGGTAATGCTCCCTGCCCATCCCCTGGCAGCTGCCTGCACCATATACACATATGCATCGGATGCACGGCACTCCCACGCACACATGCAGCGGAGTACAGTTTCATGAACACAGCAGCCCATAAGTATAGGTTCTGTGTCCTGAATCACCAGGGTTGGTGATTCACTTTTCCCAGTGCAACCCTAGCCCTTTTCTGAGTGTGTGTGTGAGACGCCTTGCGTCAGGGCTGCTGCGAAGCTCTTAATGTCTGCTGTCGTGTACGCAGGCTGCACCCCCAGCTGACGCACTACCACCTCAGTGGGGTTAACCCAGTCTGAGATTGGAGACGCATTTAGTTTTGTCTGCTCAGTCCTAGTATTTTATTAGCTTTAACTATGACAATTTGTGTACTTGCACTAACATTGTTAAAAAAGACTCAGACACCCTGAAGGCTCATTGGGCCAGGTATTAAAGGTAATTAAAAGGCATATATTCTTATTTTCTTTCTTGTGCAGAGATAGAGGAGAAGACCGATACCACTCAAGTGCTCAATATGAAGCTACAACCAGGAGATAGTTATCTTTGCTTCGCCTAAAGGTGAGAAGTATGGAGACCCAGCTATTATTGTGGTTTCACATTTTAGTATTTGTACGAGTTAAACAAACAATATGTAATGTTGTTTGTTTAATAAATGAGCTGCAGTGCCACTGGCTAACTCACAGCCACCACTCTCCACTGTGGTCATGCGGTGGTTGCAGCTGATAATGGCTGTCCCAAACAACGGCATAATTGCAGAAGTGTAGCACCCACCCTCAGGTGAACATTGTTAGCTCTGTCAGCACGGTTGCCATTGTTTGTGCTGTTAACACCATTAACCATTGGCCGCCATGTTGAGGCATTAGATATGCTCTGAACTTCGTATTGAGTACCTTTAATGAGTTCGACTTTGGCCCACATTCTTGTTTCTCTCGCCTTTTCATTGATCTTTCATTTCTGCAGTTATTTAATTTTGAAATATGAACACATTTTAAATTCTTAAACTATACGAACCTCCTAAATTAATGCTTGTATCAGTGTTATTTTTTTAAACTGTTTTTGTAACTAGAACACTGAAGGCAGTGTGAATGAAAACAGGTCTCTCCTGTGTGACTTCTCCCTTTCAGCATGAAGCCCCATACTGAACCCATTCTGCCACGTCAGGCCTCTCCACCACTATACTGGCCATTTGTGTGAGAAGCCGCAGGCCTGCCCTTCTCCCTTAACAAAATCAAGTCAAAAAGCAATTAATATCTTAATACCTCCATCAGCGCCAACCACCAAGCCGCCAAAAGGCCCGGCTCTTTGTTTTTTCCGCCTCAGTGTCGGCTGCCTTACTGCTCTTGCCTGGCCCGTGGTTTCCTCGGTTTCATTTCCCAGTGCCCTGGTGGTCAGCTGTGGTTTTCCAGGGGGCATGGGGTAGGACTTTGTGGCCAGGAAGGTCCCCCACTCTACCCGAACATTAAGTACTACTCTCCAGGCCTGAGAGCTCCAGTGGCTGCAGCACTGGCCATACCTAATGCAGCGGCCTACGCATCAGCCCTGACCAGAGACACTCATCCACTCTGCAGGCTTTCCATCCATTAAGGAGACACCAGGATAATGTTGACACCTCTGATGTGGGTTTGATCTCTGGAGATATTCGTTGTGTTGGACTGGGTGATTTCTCATTTAAATTAATGTTGTGGACTTTGCTAATTAGCACTGCTCTTTAATTTGTAGATGGTGTGTCTAAAACAAGAAGGAAGAATTACTTTTGCATTTTCTTTCTCCTACAGATCAATGTCGAAAAATTATTAATGATATTATCTCTTCTGTTCTGAAGCCGCACAAGTTGAAAATGTTGACATGGCCATTGGTTTTTGTCTTTGCTTGTCATATACCAGCTTATGTTGCAACAAGCATTAGCCAGGTAACATTAACCATGGAAATTGTTCTCATATCACAAAACCCCATTAAAGTGTTTCCCCCATCGCTCATCCACACACCCTGTGAACACAATGCCTGGTCCCAGTTAGGTGTTTCTTATATAGCGGAGCCCTTCAAAGGGAAGAAAAATATTGGTTTTGACTTCTGAGCCATGGCTCCACAATATTTGGTTTCTCAACATTTTCATTCATTTCTCTTGGCAGGCGCGACCAGCAACTGGTGGAAGGTCTTGGCAGAACATGCGATAAAAGCTCATGATTAAAGGGACTAAAATAAGTACTGTATATAACTCATGTATCCATTAACCACTGAGAAGAGAAGCAGAACTAACAAAAAAAAATATGTTTTTCTTTTTTACCCTAGCATGCCCAGTGTGTCTATATTACAAACGTGGAATATAGTCATCCTTGTCTCCTCTCTTTGTTTACCTCTGTTTCTCAATGCTATATTGCACCTTCTCATTGGGAAAGCTACTGTATATGTATCCTTTGTGGCTCATGAATTTTTGTGATGCATGTACTATATGATCATTGTGGTTCACTTGCTTCCGTGCCTTTGTCAGCTCTTGTTCACACACACTATATACAGTACGTGCACATCCACATGCTGACTGTCCAGGGTCATCCGATCCCAGTCAGCGGGCCCACACACCTCGGCCGGCTGGGTGGTGGTGCCTTTGAGTACACTGTAGTGGTTTGGCCCTGGGCCCCTGCCTGGCTTGCCTGCCAGCGTCTGTGCTTTAGCCCCTCTGGACAGTCCGCCTCTCAGTGCTGTCGAGACCCGACTGTACAGCTTTCCTTTACCATCAGACGACAGCTAAATAGCAGCTGTACAAACATGTATACATTAATCATGGCCTGTAATAACGACTTTATGTTGGAGCCTCTCTGCTGCAGTGATTCTGATATTCTAAGCAGTTGTAGTGGTCATTGTAGTGGTGGTGGTCCTATGCATAGAAAAGCTGATGTCTGCTGAGTGTTTCAAGGGCACAGTGGTGGAGCGTGACGGCGGGGTACCAGCTGGACTGGGCTGGACTTCAGTAAGTGGATTTTGAAGTGTGTAACCCTGACTTGGGCAATGTAGGTGGCTATAAACTATTTGGTTAAAAGTGATTTGGCTATAGTGAGCACATTGTCTTTTTATAATGACAGGTTTTATGATTATGGGGTTCAAACAACACATCTGCCATGGTCTGCAGCTTTTTTCAGAACTTTGATTTATCTCCGGCACGGATGGGACAATGAACCAATTGAACAGCTTGAATAGTGATTGTTGATGATTTCAGACAGAGAAAGGTTGATACGATCCTGCACAATCTCTGAGTGGGGCCCATTGTAGAAAAGATTGATTTACTATTTATCCCTCTGACAGCGTAGATAGGGAAGAGTCATAATTCTGTGCACTGGGGAGATTAAATTCCTGTATCGCTGTCAGCTACATTAACTGACTTCCTGGATCTCAATTCAATTAGCGCAGCAGCATTCTCTAGCATTAATAAATCAATAGTGATGGCCTGCTGATAGGCGTGCTGCATGCAGTATATTGAAGATGTTTTCTGCACACACACACACACACAAACTCATCTGTTACAGTGTGTCTCTGCATTGTTCATTACTGTTCATTAATGATTCCCAGCCCTGCTGTAGTCAGAACTGCCAGCTAGCATGTTAGCTGATGTTTAACTACACTTGCACATTGCATGATGGGACATGTTCTTCAAACATATAAATGCATGCTACAGACAGACACACAACAAACACCTATTGATATCATCTCTGGCAAAAGCACAACTCTACAGAACGATATATCCTCTTGATCAGCTTACTGTTGCTGCTGTTCAACCAGGTAATTAAAGACAGATTGTCCCTTAAGGCCCTTAACTCTTCACTTACTACTTTATCAAGGACTAGAGCCAAGAGACCAAGAGCCGAGGAAAAGACACAAGCTATTGTTTTCGAGCCGTTAAACCTCCACAGCTGTTTGGAAACCTCTGTGACAGCCAGTGGAGAAGCGGAACCAGATCACTGAAAAGGAGGACGAGGAGTTGAAGACATGCTATTGCAGTTGACCTTTTTAAGCACATTTCATCATTTGCAAGCATGTCAGTTTGGGTGGGATAAAACTGCACTATCTTTGAGTAATTTATGGATTTATCAGTTATTCATTTTCTAGTACTGTGTTGTGGAGAAAGTTGCTTTTTAGCTGTTTCGTAGTTTAAGTTTATTTCGGTCGTATTAGCGTATTTAACTCATCCACAAATGCATCTAGCTTTGTTTTTTTACATCACTTGTCAATGTAATGGGCACCTTGGGTAAAGCATCTTTCAGTACCTGTGTACAAAACGTTGTGATTTGTTTACTTGGACCTTATCAAGGTCTTCATCTGTTTCTGTCACTGGCCATTTCTTTAGTTAACTGTTCTACTCACTGTTTTTCCAGTGGATACTCTCGTTTCTAAGATGTTGCTTTCTCCTTGATTACACAAACTATGCGTCACTCTGTGAATTGCCAAGGGCTAATTTGGTCAGTCGGTCTGATGAGACAGTTGATAAGAGCATTGATTGGCTCTCCTTCTGAAGGAGGGAAGGATTTCATTGAGACAAAGATATGGGGGCAACACGGCATTCATTTCAGCAATCAGCCCACCATCCTCCCTCCTTCCATTCCTTTCCCCATTTGGCCAAACTCTTCCCAGAAGTCTTTCAATATGGATTACACTGCATGGTGCGCACAGTGGTAATTCAAGGTGAAAAAAAACTCTTTTAATCCCATCAGCTGCAGCAGCGAGAGAGAATCGGAAAGTGTAGAAGCACAGACATCAAGCAAGAGGTGATTACATGTATGTGGTCTTTCCTTTGATACCCATATCTGCCTATTCCTACCTCTGGAAGTTGATTTGGTAGTAACGGTCTAGTGAGCACATCCTAAGTCAAGCCCTGTCTCCTCCTCTTTCTGGATGTGAATGCTGCTCCGAAAAATCATAGGCCTTCATTATCTCCAGTCAGGCAATTTTGGGAACATAATACTGTCTCAGCATCGGAGCTCTTGCCCCCATCAGGACTGGGGCCTGATCAAACTACTTGCATGGGGAAGGGGAGTTAAAGAGAAGCACGCCTGCCAGTCGGTACATCTCCCTTCAAAGGCATATGGTGCAAATTTGATCAAAAGTGTAGGGGGAAGGGTTTGAGGGGGCATTCACGTCGCTGATGTGAAAAATAAGGCCATGCTGTAAAAAAACAAATCAAACCATGGTCGGCTCTCTGGGAATGATTAGGGCAAAAGAAGAACCAGCTGCCGCATCATCTACCGCATCTCAATCTTCTCCATGCACTGGCAGCCTGCTGGCTGGCTAGGCAGGGCAAAGAGAGCGGAGAAAAGACAAGTGCTCATCCCTTAATCTGCCTCAGTGGCTTCTGAGCTCTGATGAACCACAGAAAGAAGAGACAGCAGGCAAGCGTGAGTGAAGACATGAAGATAAGAGAAAACAGAATTTGGAGGTGTAGGGAAAATAACAAAAGAGAGATTGTAAAAAGAAGCAAGGGAAGGGAAGGAACTGAAGTGCATGAAGGTGACAGAGGTCAATGTAAGAAGAACTTGCAATGGGGCAGGAGTGAGGATATAAGGGCCTGCTTCACCCCCTCTGGGATGTCAAATGGAAGAGTCCCAGTGTGTCCTTAAATATTCATGTGTAGTGTGAGTTGCAGGCCTCTCCTAATGCTCACTAGTGGCCCTAAGAGACCAGGCCCTGTATGGGTGAGTATACACTTCATTTCAAATTACAGCCTATTGTTTAGACAAACACTTATAGGTTGTTTTATTGTCCTGTGTTGATGAACCTTAGGATTAATGAATTCTGGGTCTTAAGTGTCAGAATGTTGTGCAGTTTATTAGCTAAAAAGTGTTACTTGTTGATGACTGGTGTGCATTTGACAACAAACTAAGATATCATTTGTAATTCATGTTTGAAAATTTTGTATTTTTCTTAAGCCATTAAATTTAAGACTCACTTTTTAAAATTCAACCAACATTTCTATTTTTTTCAATCAATCGAGATCTGTCTCCATTTTCCAAAGGTTAAGAGTACTAAGTTAGTGTCACCCTCCTCCTCCTCAAAGTTCTTTGCCTTAATGACAGCAGTAATTGAGATGAGATAGAGAGAACTCATCACCCCGTGACTCAAACTGCATCGTCATCAGGGCCCTAAAAGCCCCTTTGTCCTCCACAAGGGAGGGGTGTGAGATGGAGCTAAGAGGGAGGGACCAAGGGGACTATATACTTTGTATTTTACGCCTCGTGGTAGTGAGTGTTTGTCATCACCATTAATCATTCAAAATACTCAACAGACCCATACAACATCCATCTTGTCCCCATAATTCACGATCATCAATTCGTTTTCATCTATTACTATCTATTACGCATATGCACAGTTGTGCCTGTACTAATACACACACTCGCATAAATCCTTGTATCCAAGAGCAGTAATCAATGCCATTATCAATAGAGTCACAGGAGTCAGGGCAAGGCACGGCCCCCTCTCCATCCTCCAAAGCCACGGTCAGGTCCAGAGGTGAAGGTCAAGTTGCCAGAGTGACTGTCCCAGCTGTAGTTCAACCACAGAGCAGAAGGCTCCGTCTGTTTGCGCTGACCTGGGCTTTTGATCGAGGCTGTGGAACCACAGATTGTGAATGGTTCCTTCACGTGGCCCTGGTGGTCATGTTCAGCAATGGCCTTGTTTGAGAGAGAGGGGTCATGGCACAACAAAGACCTCTGCTGTCAGCTATAGTGAACCGAACGGGTCGGCAGGAGGACCGGGTGAAGGCTGATGATATTGATTAGTTATTTTTAAAAACTAAAACGTATCAGACTGCTGTGGTAATGCCCAAGGCTTTGATTGATCAGTTTAATTATTAGTTGGGGCTTTCATTTAAAGGGCTCTTGAGATTGAGATTCAATGCTGTGAGCCTGGGTTTTGTGCATCCTTCATAATTTTAAAAAGGATCTAGAATTTATTTTGAAATACAAACTATGGGGATGAAAGCATTCCACAGTTCTGTCTTATTTGTTTTTTTCTTTTATCCAAGCACTCTGATCCATGCTGTCTGTATTATTGTTGTGTCGCCATGGTGGTGTCGGTGTTTGTGGATAGAAAAATTCCTGTGAACACAGTAATGGTGACTCATGTTGTAAACTTCATACTTGTGGCACAGGTTTCCTGTGAAGACAAGTACAGTATGATGTAGAAAAAATAATAAATAAATCAAATAAATAATCAAATAATTAATTTACTATAAGCTAATTAACGAAGCTAGCTCTATTTAAAATGGGTTATTTGATGAGATATGCCACTTAAGTAGCATCTAGTGGAAGTTGTGTTGGAAAAATATGTTATATTTCTTCACAAATTTAGAATTAGAGTTGCCCAACACATGGCAATATACACTGCTCAAAAAAATAAAGGGAACACTAAAACAATACAATGTAACTGTAAGTCAATCATATTTCTGAGATATCAGCCTGGCCAATTAGGAAGCAGCACTGATTGGGAATCAATTTCACCTTTTGTTGTGCAAATGGAACAGACCACAGGTGGAAACGAGTGGCAATTAGCAAGACATCCTTAGAGGGGCCGTCCAGACGAAGCAAAACAAACTTTTTTTCTCCGTTTTGCCTTGGCGTCGTTTCAAGAAAATCTGCGTCCAGACGAATCCACTGAAATGACTCAGCGCGCTGTAGTACATATTCCAGGCCCTTATGCGGCGCTGTTTCTGCTACAAAAACGCAGAAGAAGATACGGAGCTTGACCGGATGTTTGCCATTGCTATGGCAACACGTGAGAGTTACAGCTAATCTCCGCCCGACCACCCGATCAATAAACACCCATAAGATGACAATTTGGCCCGTATAAATAAAACCAACAATAAGCATCAACAGCCGTCACCCTAAGGACCTTGACGAGGCGTTCTCACACGTTGGGATGGATTAATTAGACAAATAAATGCCTACATTCATGGGAAGTTAGCTAGCGGTTGTTTGTTAGCATCGTAATAAAGTAGCATATCTGCAACTTTTTCCCAGAAAATCGCCCCCCTCTCTCGGCTCCGTTTTTTTTTCATACAGTGGCCCTGATACGCCGACGTACAGACGAGCAGAATATCTGCTACGAGCACGGAGGCCGCCGTTGTTGTTGTTGTTACGAGACGTATTCGTTTTTGCCGTCTACACGAAAACGAACATGAAACGGAGAGGTGCCGTTTTTTTCTTTTCCACCCTGAGAGCTGGTTTAAAAAAATTGCGTTTTCACGCTGCGAAAACGCCGGATCCGTATGGACGGCAGCACGAAACGCACAAGACTTCTGCGTTTACGCACTGAAAACGTTTTCGTGTGGACAGGCCCTTAAAGGAATGGTTCTGCAGGTGGTGACCACATACCATTTCTCTGTTCTTGGCCTTTCTGGCAGATTTTTTTCTTTTTTGAATTTTGGCAATGTTTGCACCACTAGAGGAAGCATGAGGCAGTTTCTCCAACCCACAGAAGTTGCCCAGTTAGTGCAACTCATCCAGGATGGCACATCAATGCACACTGTGGCAAGAAGGTTTGCTGTGTCCCCCAGCACAGTGTCAAGAGCATGGAGGAGATTCCAGGAGACAGGCCAGTACACCAGGAGGCGTGGAGGGGGCCGAAGAAGGACAACAACCCAACAGCAGGACCGATATCTGCTCCTTTGTGCAGGGAAGAACAGAAGGAGCACTGCCAGAGCCCTACAAAATGACCTCCAGCAGGCCACTAATGTCAAGTTTCAACTCAAACGGTCCGAAATCGACTCCATGAGGCTGGTTTGAGGGCCTGACGTCCACAAATAGGGCCTGTGCTTACAACCCAACACCGTGCAATGCGTTTGGCATTTGCTAGAGATCACAGAGATTGGCAGATTCGCCATTGGCATCCTGTGCTCTTCACAGATGAAAGCAGGTTCACCCTGAGCACATGTGACCGACATGACAGGGTCTGGCGACGCCGCGGAGAACGTTCTGCTGCTGCAACATCCTCCAGCATGACCGGTTTGGCGGTGGGTCAGTGATGGTCTGGGGAGGCATTTCTTTGGAAGGTTGCACAGCCCTCCATGTGCTTGCCGGAGGTACCCTGACTGCCATTAGGTACCGGGATGAGATCCTCAGACCCATTGTGAGACCATATGCTGGTGCAGTGGGCCCTAGGTTCCTTCTAATGCATGACAATGCTAGGCCTCATGTGGCTGGAGTGTGTCAGCAGTTCCTGCATGATGAAGGCATTGATGTTATGGACTGAACTGCCCGTTCCCCAGACCTGAATCCTTTTGAGCACATGTTGGACATCATGTCTCATTCCACCCATCAACGCCATGTCGCACCACAGACTGTCCAGGAGTTGACTGCTGCTCTGGTCCAGGTCTGGGAGGAGATCCCTCAGGAGACCATCCGTCGTCTCATCAGGAGCATGCCCAGGCGTTGTAGGGAGTGCATACAGGCACGTGGAGGCCACACGCACTACTGAGGATTATTTTGACATGTCTTGAAAAATCTCCACAAAAGTTGAATTGGCCCGTGTGTCCAATTCCAGTTTAGTTTCATCAGTCCATAGAACTGTCTCCCGAAATTCTGCAGTCCTCTCAAAATTGCTGCTGGCATATTCTAATACATCTCTGATGTTCCTCGTGGTCAAGAGTGGAGTGTGTCTTGGAGTCAGGCCATGAAATCGTTTTTTTATTCAGTGCGCGTCTTATAGTTGCCACTGGGATGTTAACTTTTTGGGAAATCTTATATCCAATGCCGGGCTGCACGGTGGAGTAGTGGGTAGCACTGTCGCCTCACAGCAAGAGGGTCCTGGATTCGATTCCCGGGTCGGCCTGGGTTCCTTCTGTGTGGAGTTTGCATGTTCTCCCTGTGTAAGCGTGGGTTCTCTCCAGGTTCTCCGGCTTCCTCCCACAGTCCAAAGATTGTCCGTAGGTGTGAATGTGAGTGTGAATGGTTGTTTGTCTCTATATGTTTGTCCTGTGATAGACTGGCGTCCTGTCCAGGGTGTACCCTGCCTTCACCCAATGACAGCTGTGATCGGCTCCAGCCCCCCCGCGACCCTGAATACAGGATAAGCGGTAGATAATGGATGGATGAATATCCAATGCAATCCAATTTAGTGGCATAAATAAATATATATATATATATATATATATATATATATTTAGGGCTGTCAAAGTTAACGCGTTAATAACGCGTTAACGCAACATCCTCTTAACGGCGTTAATTTTTTTAACGCGCGATTAACGCTCGGTATTAAAAAAAAAAAAAAACGCGCATTGTATGATTTATGGCCGTCGGTGGCACCTGTAGTCTTGATCCAGAGGGAAGGTGCGCGTCCACAGGCAGCGGTGTTTCCCCGCGTCCCATTCATTGTATTCTGGTAGCGTTGCGGCGAATGTCGAGAGACGGCGCGCGAGTTGGCCGCTCCTCAAGTATAAGTCGAATCTACTTTATGCTAATCAGAGGCGCCGGGCTCGACTCGCCGCCTCGGGAACGCTCGCGAACGCTCGCAAAAATATGTTGTTTGAAGGAGAGCGCCTGTCAATCATCCTCTAGTGGCAGCCCAGCAAGCGTGCAATACTGGGAAGCCCAGCAAGCGTGCAATACTGGGAACGGCAAATTCACCTTCAAAAGACTGCCGGATGGTTCAGTCGATAAGACCAAAGTCATCTGCGCGTACTGTGGGTATGAAATGAGCTACCATAGAAGTACGTCCAGTCTGAGATATCACTTGCAAGCCAATGCACTTATATCCTAACTGTACTTATCTCCTGTTACACTATCTCCTGTGACATGTTCACTTTAACTGTTTGTGATATATTCTTATAACCCTGTTTTGATCCCATGTTTTGGTAAGGGGATATTTGAAGTGTTAAATAAACATTTTCATAAATCAAGTATATTTGCCCTTATGTTGTTAAAAGTATTAAGAATATGAAAAAAAATTCATTAAAGTACATTTAGAAGAAAAAAAAATGTGCTAAAAAAAATGCGATTAATTTGCGATTAATCGCGAGTTAACTATGGACAAAATGCGATTAATCGCGATTAAAAAAATCAATCTTTTGACAGCCGTAATATATATATATATATATACAGTATATATATGAGTCAGCATATACTCATAAAGCATACAACATATGGAGAAGTGAAAAAGGTTTGACAGTTACCTCCCTTCTGTGAGTCGTAGTCATTTTTCTTCCCCAGCACTGCTACGTATGGATGTATTCAATCAGAAGCCATTCCCACTGAAACACGCTCTTACACAGCAAGAGAGTAAACCTTTATGTAACCGCCAGTCGAGTAGGGAGTTCATTTGATGGAGAGCCCTGCTTGATTTGTTTGTGGCTCCAAAGAGGCTTACGACACGCAAGCTGCCCCTGTTCTGCTCTGATAAATGGTTCTGGTGAGAGGGAGGAAGGAGAAAAAGCGTGTGTGAGACCTCGCCAAAGACTTTGGGGTTTTTCACAGCTTAACTTTATTAAGAGACAATCCCCCGCAGACACACACACACGGTACATGTTCAACTATTGAATATGAATACCCACACATATAGGTTGAGTCATTGGTGAATGTCTATGAACATTCTTACATGCACATTTCTCACACACACAATGGGTGGTATTCGGTGAAATAAAACAGTGCAATGATGAGGTGGGAAGCTTTTCTGTTCACACTCAAAAGGGAGGCTCCGCATACATTCACTCACTCTCCTCCATCCTGCAGAGTGTGCCGTGTGATTGCTTAGTAACACGACGCTGCTGTCTTTTTGTCTTCTCCGGGCAGGGCTGTAATTGAATGTTACCTGCCTCACCCAGCAAAACACTGCCATAGCCGATTAGCTCACACTGTAGCTATGCTAATGGTCCGTGAACACACAGGGGCCCACGTGGAATGTCTGTTCATGCCAGTGTGTGCGTGTGTGTGTGTGTGTGGCTTCTTTACATCTGCCTGCCTCTTTGTCTCTCTGACTATTATGTGTAATGAGTGAGTATTACTATAGCGACCGGCTGCTGACAGGCCACACAGAACGGAACACAGTGGTCGCACAGTTGTCCCACCAACTCCCCCACTCTCCCCACAACACACACAGTGCTCATGTCAAGACTGGGCAGAGAGTGTGCCACTGGAACACACAGATTTGCTCCGGCTGATGGCAAACCACAGCAGTGGACCCTGTGGTGGTCTGCATTTCCTTTAATATCCTGGCTAATGTACAGAGAGAAGCCAGGGCCTCTAGAAAGCCACTCGATCCCGGCCAGGCTTCCTAACCTACCACCACACCACTAGGTAGTCTGCGAGATGTAAATAGGACTTCCATCTGGACATGCAGTGTCTTGACATTCATGGTCTCATTTAAGTTAAATTTTCCTATGAGTTTGACCTGTACAGAGCCTTTACTTTGGCAATCAAAAATGTAAAGCTAAGTGATTGTATTGGCTTGAATATAACACAACCACAGACGACTCCTAAAGAGTGCTGCAGGAATGACTTATTTTTGAAGGCCAACCCCAGAAGTTTGCATTGCACTGGTACACTCAACGACGAAGTGATTAGATTTTTCCACAGGATTTTTAAATTTTGCGGAAAATAAGCTCTGTGCAACAGAAAAAACACAAAACATTCCCAAGAAAATGCAACATGCAACATACGCTTATTCTTCAATTAAATAAATACAAATGTAAGTCAGTGCAGTTCAGTCTGTGACTTTCGTTGACATGCACGGGACATGCAGGATGAGCATGATGAACATGACATTAGCACCAACAGCAGCAGCAGGAATGTATTAAAATCAGAAGTATAATATATTTCTGATATTTCTGAGGAATACAATTGACAAAATATTGTCTTTAAATGTCGAAATTTTACTTAAGGCTTGAGCCTATAAACAACCCTCACTTTTTTCAGTTGCAATGTTAAGAAAAACATACATCCTATATTCAGGTCAGTAAAGTAATACGTTCATCAAAGTGTATTGCTCCTGAAAGGAGGCAGATAGATTAAGGTAAAGAGGAAGCTGAAATCATGAAAAAGTAGGCATACTTTCAGAGTTATAATACATAGATGATGTAGGTAGGGGTAGAGAATATTGGGAGAGATGCTGGAATAAAGTGGTGGTGAGGGTGTATCGTAGCCTCAACATCATTTCAGGATTCACAGCAGCTGGAGAAACCACATCTCCTCCCATGGAGTGGAGCCAGGGCCACAGCCAGACCCGAATAAGCATCATCTCTTTTATACCACAAAAGAAAAAGTAGGAAAAAAAGAATTGAAGGAGAGAGAGAGAGTGGGAGGGAGGGAGGGTGGTGGTGAACAGTTTAGAGGGCAGCAGTAAAAGAGAGGCTGTCTTCATGGGGGTTTGGGGCCGTGGAGCTGAGGAAGGAAACCACAGGAGGATTACAGGCGAGGGGCTCTGTGTTTCAGTTAAACTTTTCTTTCTCTCAGAAACCGTTATATAGACTTGCTGACCCGCACTCCCTCAGTCAGAGCTTCCTGCCTCTGTCTACCATGCAGAACCCCTCGCCCGCTTCGAGCTAAGTCACACCTCTCAGCCGGACTGTGGCAGTTCATTAAATACTCCGTAGAGAGGTGTTCTTGCCCTTGCTTCCGACTTAGACGTGGGGGCCACAATATTCTATTTTCTATATCATTAGCTTAAAACTGGCAAGTTTTAGCTTGGCTGTCACCAACTTGCTGAGTAGGCACACCTGAGAATTGCCTGTCTGACAACCTGGGACATAGCAGCTGCTTCTGGCACTTTTGATGAATGGCAAATGAAATAAGAGTTGGAATAGGAGAAGAGGGCTCACTCACCGGTGTCCTAAACCTGCCTAACACTGTGTTATTTCGCCCGTTCTGAAACTTCCTGTTGACCTTGGTCATGTGACAGGGATGGTTGAGGCCAGTCACGATTGGGTGTTCCGGCCTCGTCTAGTCAGGTCTGGTTTCTCTTGAGTGGGACTGTGCTTGCCGTTCTACTTGACTGTCCACAGAGATTGGTGTTAACAATGGGTAAATGTTATGACTAGTGTGCTTTTGTGCCAATGAAGGATAATTACACCCTGTCCAGTGTTCATCCTTGGACCAGAGCTGTATACTGTAGGCCCTATGTGTAGTGACTTTTCTTTTGGACCCTTTTGGACAGTCTTTCAGTCTGGGCCTGGATGGAAATAACACTATAAATACAATTTAATTTAATTGAATACAGTTAAGGTACTGACCACCTACATTGAATAGAAGCCCCGGCAGATATTCCAGCTGCTGTGCGTTTGCAGAAGCCTTTGTAATACAGCAGTTGTCATAGGAAATAAATGCAATAAATATTATGCTGTAGTTTCTGTCATATCTGGTTGCTGGCTCTATGTTGTGGTGAAGGGTCTTCCCATTCCTATTAACTATTTTTCAATTTCATTGTAGTTTATCAGAGAGGAATGTGTTTAATTAATGGTGTGGCAACAGTCCAGAGTCTGTCCCCTATGTTGGTGCAACATTGCTACTCATCTCGCCAAATCTGGATAATGGGAAGAAGGGAGAGGAGGAACATCTGCAAAGAGCCTCCGTAATTATATCTGAAGATGTGGAGCAACGGGGGAATAAAATAAAGGGGGTGAACAGAGAGTGGGGGGGAAGAGACAAAAAATCTGACTATAAAATGACTGCCAGATTTCTATTTGTGCATCTTGAAAGGCCCATGTCTCTGCCGCTGTATATGGGATGTGGGATGAGAGCTCTGGCAAATCAAAGGCACACTGGATAAAGATCTCTGGAAGCCCATGCTAGTAAACAGGCCCATAAAAGCGGCTTGCGGGGTGGAGCGTCAAAGAAAAACTTGAACGTCTGCCCACAAACAATAAAGCCAGAGCTTCTGCAGGCGTCGGTTCCAGCACTGCGCACGGCCAGGCGCGCGGGGTTGCTGGTGGTTTGGAACTTCCTCATCGTATCATATCCTCTGATTAAGGGCTATCAGTCATGCAGAATACTACTGTCTCTGATGGATTTTCTAACTTGACCTTAAGTCCTTTTCATTGTTTGCTCTCTTTTTCATATTTCTTTCATTACCCTATGCCAACCCTTCTCAAGATATCCACCATTGCCTTTCAACATTTAATACACACTTCCCCTTTCAAACTTTTTATTCCAACTTCCATCCTGTCATTTTCCACAATTATTAACCATCAGTTATCTCAATACAACCCGCTCAACAATTAATTTTCAACAAAAAAAAAAGGCAGACCCTGCTCGAGCACATGTAGCATTAGTGCTAGCAGTCCAAAACCCTGAGTCAGCAGATCTGCTCTGGCTCTGCAGCTGCCTCATGTTTTTGCACTTTATCGCTGCCAACTGTCGCTGCACACTGCTTTTTTTCCATCACGGATGTAAGTGTTTGTGACATTGTGGCTAGAAGGGGGGCTGAGGTGTTGAGGCCAAACTATTTCATTTGAAACAACTCAAACCTGGTAGCATTCCAAGGTAGGCAACCCTCCTGCAGTTTGCCCAAGAAGGGAAAAAAATAGGAAATACAAAAACATGACTGCGAGCTTTGCGGTAGAGGAGGCTTCATGCTGTGTGGCATTTGTGTGTTGTTTTTCTTTTTGGTGAGCAAAGTACTTCATACCACAGAATGACGATACACTTCTCATTTGTGTGTTTTTGGTTGTCCTCATTGTTACCAGCTCATTGTATAGATAATTGTATTAATATATCATTTTTGGGGGTATTTCTTTTGTTAGAATTGAACATGCCCTGCTTAATAAAGCAATAAATACTGTGCATCAAGAAAGGATCCTGCTTTGATCTCTAACCTCTGGGCGATCATACTGTACTGACGTTTGAAACTTACATCACATGTGATGCAAAATGTGGAAAATAGCTAATATACCCTCACTTTGTCCCCATTAATCATCCCCAGTGTCTGTGGCGAAAGCATCTCCCAACAAAGAGCGCTCTGTGTGAAGGCAGACAGAGCAGTGCCCTCCAGTGGTGTAGCAGCTAAAAGGGGCCCTTCAGAGCTGCTCGGCTTTACATGCATTCCTCCTCGGTCGTAGTCAAGGGCTCCTGGCTGACAAAGGCACACACAGCAGCCTTAAAAAAATCTGTTTCCACCACAGTCTGAGGAATGTTTATCAGTGGTAAGCACACTGCCCTGGAAGCATATGGTGCGGTTTCACTGCTTTGGGTGCACAAGAGGTGAACCTAAGCAAAAGTCGTATGATCATACGAGATCTAATAGCTGGTTGAACATGTGAGTTTCTTGTAGAAAATTCTGCTCTGTGTTTTCTACCTATTCATCTGATAAAATCGCTGACAGAATGAGTACAGCATTTTTTTTAATCATTTACTTTTGACACCTTCCTTTTGAAATGCCCTTAAAACACACACATGACTCCAATTGATGAGTACACAGTAACACACATACACACATGTGTGTATGTGTGTTACTGTGTACTCATCAATTGGAGGTATTTATGTATAAATGGTCACCAACCACCCGGATAAGCATGACTTGTTCAGATCCTGATCGAGGAAACACTCCCTAAGCATGATGGAATAATAATTATCTTTTTGCACCACACCTTCATTACCTTATAATTGGTATCTCACACTTTGTAACATGCTGGTGTTCTTATTGTGTCATTATTGTACACAATACATTCTGGCAGTTCATTTACTCAAGTACCGTACTTGCAGTCATTTTCAGCTTGCAGCAGTAAGTACTTTATCCCATTTGGTGACAATATGTACTTCTACTTCACTATATATATTATCATGCATAATTAGTGATTTTATTTTTTTATCATTTGAAGCAAAATTTGGAAAGCAGGACTTTAACCTGTAAGATAATTTAATTGAGTGCTGGTGGTACTCAATGTTGTCAACCACCTAAACCAAGTCATGACCAAGACCAGTGTGTATCGAGGCAGGGACAAACCAAGACTTTGAGGGGTTGAGACAAAGTCAAGACCAAGACTAGACCACAACACTATATGACACACTAAATTTCCATTCCTCGTTTTCTATGAGCAATAATAATAATAGTAGTAATGATGTTAACAAATAAATAAGACAATGTGCAGGCAGTATAGTGATATACCTGCATTGTGGTCCTGACTGAAATTAAATCCAGAGTCCTCTGAAGCCGAGTTAAAGTAAAACTGGTGTTACTTTTACCAAGTAAAGTATAGTGAATACTATATGTATATCTGAATACTTCTTCCACCACTGCAGCGTGATGCATTAAGGGAATGAGCCCATGAACACTTGCCACTAGAATCAAATCTACAATAGCCTAGCAGTAAATATTATTTTTGTTTAGCGTATACTGTTCAGTGTTTGTTCATAATGTATTGTACTGTATGCATCTCATTCTCATTCTCTGTCAGCGAGGCCTCCAGCACCTTCTCTTTAATGACTCTCCCCAGTAGGCCTCGTTAACTTCTCCTCAGGACAAATTAGGAGGTGTTACACATGTCAGAGGTCACTCTGCTGCTCTCATGCAGCCATGCAGCCCTCCCAAATTCACAACACATGTTCACATCATGTGTAACCCTGAAAGGCGTTAACTCAAAGTTCACCACCTCATTCCCTGGTTACTGGCACGGCTCAAGCTCACCGAATCACTGGCAAGCAGGGACAGTCAAATAAGAAATGAACAGACAGGAAGCTAAAGCATCGTTGGAGCCCCTGCTCTGTGATAGGTTTATCAACCATGCAGTAGAGGGATAGTGGTGACTTTAATGCAGCGGATGCAGAGTTGTTAGACCAGAAGAGGAAATTGTGTCCAGTGGTACACAGGTTCTTTATTTTGGTGCTATATATATATATATATATATATATATATATATATATTAGGATCTTTTTAGCTCAGAGGCACATATTGCCTTTGATCAATGTCGTATGAAAATGTATGAAAATAAAATAGTAGCCCGTACATAAAAGTTTCAGCATTGTAAAAAATAATTAATAATCTGCTCTTCGGGGTTTCAACTTTGCTAAAAGGAAAATCATTTTTGCTTTTACATTTTATTGATTTTTTCACATTGATAAATGGTGCATTAAAATCTGCTGGTTCCAAACTTTTCCAATATGAATCAAATCAAGTAGATGTTGTTGTTTTACAGTGAAGATTATTAGTGAAATCTGAGCCCACCGGATAGGATTCATATAACACCCCTGCACTCTTTGGAGCAAATACACTTGTTTATTTTGGTCTGTACCCCGTGATTTCTCGGGTGTAAGTGTAAATTACATGTCGCCACCATTAAATATTAAACCCAATGGAGCATTAATAATTAACAGCATCACTTCTTATGCAACGGTGGCCGAGGAGCTGGCCCAGAAAGGCCCCTTGCATTAGGCTCTCCTTGAGGTTAGAGACTGTGGCCACTGTACCCATCCATTTCTTTTTAGTGGGATGATGGACGATCGCAGGAAGTTCGTAAAAGAAGATCTCCCCCACCAGAACGGCATCGTCTTGGGCAGGGAATGGCAGAGTGCTGAGTGGATGTAAGTGCTTCTTCAACCACAACTAAGTATGTTCTGTGGACCTGAGGACTTTTAAGCTGTGGGCAGGATGGGTATAATGATTGGTTTGGAGGAGAGAATGGTGTGCGTGTGTGTGTGTGTGTGTGTGTGTGTGTGTGTGTGTGTTTTTGTGGATGCGTGTGTGCATGTGGACAGAGTGGTACAGGGTAGGTTACCCACATGGCTTCCAAAGCCTGTAAGCTGTTCCCTCGGCCCCCAAAAGTGGTGTGTTTGGGGTGGCTCTGGGATCTCAAAGTGCTACCGTCTCAAAAGTTTATTCAATACACGGACAGCCATAATTATTGTGACAATAAAAACTCCAAACCACTGATGGAATTTGATGGTAAATATGACTTCCCTGATATGACCTCAAAGAGAAAAAGGAAAAGCACTCAGTCAAACGCTGTACTAGGATATAAAGCTAGAAGCATCACTGTAAACACTGTGTTTATTGTCAAACATTGTGAGCTGCTTTAATGGTGTGCATCAAAGTCTCTCCCTATGCAGTTCGGCTGTCTCCCCAGCACACTTAGCTCCCCCGGCAGTAATCAATACAGCTTAATAATAACCTGTAATCAGCCTCGTCACGTTAGTGACTGATAGGCCTCTGCTGTCTGCCTGGCGCTCCTGCTTAGAGTAATGCACTGACTGTCTACGACTGTTTATTACTCAATAAGGACATTTGGAAATAGCCTGATCAATAATGAATGGTGCTTCCTTAACACTGCCTGCATGCATGGTGGAGGAAGAGAAATAACATGTAAACAGCAAAGCATCTTGTGTAAGTGAGCATGGAGACGATGCTCCAGTATGAAGAGTTTTACAGGACCCATGGTGTAGAATGTGCTCCAGAAATGGTAACCGACACCAGAACAAAAGATTAGTGAAATTTGTTTGACCTGGTTGCATATTTGATAAATGATAAATGGACCTGCATTTATATAATGCTTTTTTTTGTCTTTTCAAATCATTGAGGCGCTTTACACTACATTAAGCCTATTTACCCATTCACGCACATTGATACACTGATGGCAGAGGAGCCGTCTGCACATCAGGAGCCAATCTAATCTAACTCATTCACACGCCGATGGGCTAGCCTTTGGGGAAAATCTGCGGGTTCAGTATCTTGCCCAAGGACACTTCAGCATGCAGACTGGAGGAGCCAGGATTCGAACCACCGATTGGAGGATGACTCGCTCTACCTCTGAGCCATAGTGTTTAACAACACAAACAATAGCAAAGTACCTAGATTCTATAGTTGATGCTGCACTAATCAATATTTTAAAAAGCTCCATATTTCTATTTGAAATTGAGTGAAGTAGAAGAAATAAAGGATTATCAAATGGAAATAACTGATTGTCTGAATGAACCACACAAAGTAACTACTGCCTGAGAAAGAGAGCAGATGGCTACTTAAAGGGACAGCAGCCTTGTTGTGCTGTTCTACAAAGCTATTCATATGACTTATTTGATTTAAACATGACCACCAGTGATAAACGGGATGGACATTAGATGCTGTGAAGCTATAACTTTGCTCTGTGGACTGAGGTGGCCTTCCCTTTCAATAGAGAACCATTTCACACAGTCAACACACTTTGATTCTGGCCACTGAATGGTCCTTTTCAGCTGACACACTCACTTTCAAACAGCAAGGGCGACAGATATATAAAAGCAGCTCTTCAGGCCTTAGAAAATATTTTGGGAAACCAAAATAGCCTGGCACTTATGAGGGAGTGAGCGAGAGAGACAGAGTGACAGTTTTTTTCAATGTAACTGGAAGGGCAACAGGCAGTAGATCTGCCTGTTCAAATCTCATTGGAAGAAGAAAATGTTTATTTATTTTTTCCATTTGGCCACAACTTACAAACCCAAGGAGTCTGCTGTCCTCGTAGCTCCGCCGTCTGATGGTTCAGTGTTAGCGTCTGCCTCCAGAGTTGTCGTCAGGCCGGGGTTGGGGGTTGGCAGGGAGCTGACTGACTCTAAAAGTGGCTGAGGTTTCCCTGGGACCTGTTTGAGCATACCGAAGCCATCCTGTGCTGAGCCCCAGTCTAACAGCAGAAGAAGAATTTAGAGAGAGAGAGGAGACGCCCTGTCGTCTACCCATCTCTGTCAAAATATTTGTTCCGCGTGGATGGGAGCTGTGTTTGAGAGTGTTTAATAGGATGGTCAGTGGGACTTGTGGTGGTCCACGTGTGGGCACTGCCCAGGCTGTCTTGCCACCCTTTGCAACCACACACACACACTCATCTCACCTTTGGAGGACGAGTGTATGTCCGTCCATGTCCACACGCACACACCAACACCAGAGTCAGACCACCCAGTCAAGTGGGGAACCATGAGAGGGCCACTTTATGCTCCCAGACAGCCCAGTCCAACCACAGTGGCGCCCCTCAAACACCCGTGCAGCCACTATTACCCACAGGGCCTGTGTGTGTGCGTGTGTGTGTGTGTGCACATGTGTTTGTGCGTGCAAGTGTGTATAAGCGCATGCATCTGTCGGTCTATCCGCCTACATTGACAAATGTGAGGACGAGGTAGTGACTCTTCTCTTTATATTCTGCCAACCACAGGCTCCAGCACATTTGACTGGGTTAATTTAGTTAAATGACTCCAGTGCAACATCAGACATTTCACATTTGCCACCTGGCAAACCCTGATGTGTAAGAAAGTCCGGCCTCAGTCATTACTCCACTGCTTTCTCTAGCACAACCATTATACTTGCTAATATTTATCGTGCTGGTGTGTGTTGACAGAAGCAGAATGGGAGGCTGGATTGGTCAAAGTGCTGACATTTATCCTGTGTGTTTGTGGCTGCGATGGTTTGGTCGGGCCTTGTCATGTGACCGCCTCGGCTTTGTTCTATCTCTCTCTGTAGACCATCACCCAGCCATGATGGAAATTGCCAGGGACAAATTAGCCACATGTGTTGAGTAATGGTTACAACAATTGATTGGGCACAGCTTGCCTTCGGGGGCTTTCTATCTGTGCTTGTGTGTTACTGTGATGGAGCGTATGCATGTGCGCCTGTCGTTTTATGAATGATTGAATTAAGCTTGCATGCATGCAGAGTGGAGTGTCAATCTTTGCATGTCTCAGCATGCCAGTTGGAATTGTTACAATGCAACATTTGCATTTGTTTGTGTTCATCTTTGCAGCGATTCTTTGTCAGTGATCAACAGTCAGCCGTTTAAAATTTTTCCGGTTGCTGTGACATTCCTGATGAGGGAGGGAGGAGACATAAGGGAATTGCACCAACAAATCTGGAAAAGCATGAGTCATTTTCTGTGATGCTTTTCCAACCAAGCCTCCCACCACACCATGCATGCCATGGCAACTGCTCCACCTTTGATTAATGACTTCTGCTATTGTCGGCCCTCATTCCTATGATCTTTTAATAAGGTTTGTTTTTATGCCCAGAGAGCTGGTTGGACCCACTGCAATGACTCATGGCACACATGTTGCTGTATCACAAACAGTAACGAGTAAAATGCTCAGCTCCTGTATACATTTGGAGGAAATATTATAATAAACTGATCTTTTGACGCTTATTTGATTTGCATCTGTTAATCAGCTGTTGCCGTCTGTGTTGTGGAGAATATAGTAACATTATGATACTCAATTAGTTAAAGGGACCCTTTAACAGGGACATTTTTAATGTCTTTTGTGACTCTGAAGGAGCTTTCCAGTTTTAAAAATATTCCTGAATGTTATTATAGGAAATAGAGGAGCCAGGTTTTTTGGAACTGCACCCAGGGACAAGATATAAGACAATATGAAAATTTCATGTCACGACGATGCTGCCAAAATGGTGTTGTAATGAAACAGCAGTTACAGTATATTAGGTTTCCAAAATAAAATCACTTTAGCTTTATTTTGTTGATTATATAAGGCACTGGGATTTTGCTTACGATTTTTACCACTCCAACTTACTCAATGACATTTTTTGTGCTGTGTTTAAAAGTGGTCACCAATATGAGAAGGAAGAACAGCAGAGGAACAATAGAAACACTCTTACAGTGTTGTGCGACACGCCAGAAGGATGATGAAACAACCGGTGTGAGCTGTCCATTCACAAGCCACCTATTTATTTTTCTTTCCTGCCTTCTGATTGGCCGGTGGAGGTGTGTGGCCAGTAAGCGGCGAGCTTCCCCTCCAGAGGCTGATGACAGATCCAAAGGATAGTTCCCTATCCCCCTTGTTACAAATAACTTCCTCTGACATGTTTGGGCATGCTGACAATGTTTTGAGTGAAAACAGCTTTCAGGGTTGGATGGGATACAAGCTTTCAACCCCTAGGGTGGGCTACTTCTTCAACTGCTGCTTTATCCCTCTGAAGAGAGAAAGCAAGAGGGAACAGAAAGAGAAAGAGAGACTCCAAGCAAGGCTGGGATTAAGCACTGCACAAGACAGTGATAATAATCAATGAAAAAAAGGGTTTTGGCTTTACGCTGTGACACAGGCCTGTTTTTCCCTCTCAGTGCTTTAAAGACAGCGGGAGGAGGGAGGGGACGAGCCGGAGCAGAGGTGTGTCATTGTTGACACAGACAGGGAAGAATGCCTGGACAGTTTTCCTGTGCTGCTGTGACTGGATCCACTTCTGTGGTCTGGACTGTGTGTTCAGAAGCAGTTCCAGGTCATTGCATGCGATCTGTGTTGTGGGCAAGGAAAGGATTTGTGTCTGCAGTCTGTCCTCTGGGTCGGAAATCACTGAGCAGAACACGTTCTACAGCTTTGTATATACCACAAATCCTTTATTGAGTCAGTTTAGGCATACAAGCAGTATTGTTGTCTATTGACAATTTGCTAAACCCCCACCCCCCGAAATAGCAACTCCCTAATCATAGCTTAGCAACCTTAGCTAGGCTTGGTAGACCTCTCACATTCTAAGGCAGTGTACACAGTGGCTACTTGTGATACTCAGCATTAAAATAGACTATTCAAAGAATGTATTTTTTTCTTTTTTTTTTACCTTTTCCAAAAAGCCAAAATAATGAGTGTCAGGAATGGATTAAACATTATGTCCATCTACTCTAAAGTAAGAATTTTCAGCTAACTAGCACAGTAGTAGCCTAATAGCCAAGTGTTACTTCTAAGTTCAAGGAGCACATCATTAACTAACTGTATGGAGTTACGGGTTACATTTAAAAGGCTGCTCATGACTACTGGTAGGCTACTCATCTGCTGTGCTGTGTGAAAGCTCGTCCCAGATGCTTTAAGAGTGTAGGGTAACATTAGCAACTCTGACTGTCCTGTGATGGATATGAGAAGTTTACACTTAAGGCATGAGATAGCATTAGATCTCTCTAGATAGCTCTACATCTTATTCTTTGCTTCAAAAGGTGAAGATATTGATGCTTTAGCCTCCGCCTTTTAGCACGATACCAGACATATAGCCATAAGTGAATATTTAAGACCCCTTTTACAAGATTCTGATTTTGAAATGAGTCAGCGGGAAACTAGAGCTCACATTAGCTTTAATATCTCACTTTATGATACAGCTTTAATTCCAGCTGTTATTGTACCCGTCTCTCTCTCTTACAATTTTTCCTTCTCTTTTTAGCAGCTGTCCTATGGGGCAAGTCTTCCTGATCAGGCCCATCGGAACGCTGGTATGTTCACCTCAATTGCCTAATCAGAGGAGATGGTGAAATCAATGAAGTGGATGGATCCTAACATGAAATCCGAAATGAACACCAGCTCGTTGGATCAATGCGTGTCTTCACCCCTGTGTGTTTGTGCGAGTGTGAGAGGCTGGAGAGGTTCGACCTTCGCCAAGACAGCAACACTTTATGCCCAGGCTGTATTGGATCACTTTTGGGAAATGAGGGAGAGGAAAGGGAGGAGGGGAGGATGGGTGTTAATTAGAGGTCGAAGGTCTGCAGAAGGATTCAGCCACCACAAGCCACTTTACTAAAATCATAGCAAAATGTATTCAGGCCAGATCAATCCATCTATTGTATGAAAGGACAACTGATCCTATACAATCAATCACAGCCAGCATGAAGGAAGTGAATGCACATTGATTTAGTCTTCGGCAATTGTATTGGAAACCAAAGGCAATAAAAAAATCATTTTGATGGCGACTGAGGAGGAGGTGCTGATGGAAAAGATAAACAAAGGACTAAAAGAAAGCCACATTGAAGAGAGGTGAAGCGAAGAGAGACTCAGGAGTGGTTCGTCACCATCTCTTCGCCATCTGGTCCCCATCATCTCTTCCATGACTCCAGTGACGTCACTCTGAGAGGAGATGGTACCAATTAAGCGCCAGACTGAAGATAACTCCTGCACAGGGAGATCAAGCTCAATGCCACGTTTCTGTATCTGCGTTGCAGTCAGTGGGTCAGAGGATGGCACACAGGCCGCCAAGGCCAATAACTTAACATGATATTTTTCCAAACAGGGTATGATTGGTATGGCAGGCTGGGAAAATCCACCACATTTTCAAGCTCCTCTGTCACCCCAGGAACAAGACGATCAGCACTGGCTCTCCTCTTATTTCTTTATCAGAACAGGAGACGACTCAAGTGCTTTCCCAGAATCTGTCAGGACCCAGCGAGCACAACGCTTCATCCATCACAGGAGCCAGCTCCACAGGCTTTTCATTTTCCTGGGGAGGCCCACTTCAGAGGCCAGGCCCATTAAGTTTTCACATTCGTGTCCCAACGCCTGTCATTTGGATCACATCAACCAAAATGCTCTCTAATTCTCGCTGTCTTTCTCTCTCTCTATTTCTCACGTCCCATTCATCTTTATTCCTCAGCTTCTCCCTCTTTGCTCCCCCTGTCGCCTCATCACTTTTCTCACTTCTAATCAGGAGTGAACTCGTTTTGAAAATTATGATGTGATCCCGGGGTCAAAGCTGCAAATGAAACACATGTTTTGAAGCTCACCCAAAACAAAGCAAGAGAAGATGTGCAGGACTTCCAAAATAAAGCTGCTACAGTGTGTGAATGCATTTGATTTGCTTTCATGGTGTGACTAATAGTTCTCTGCTATCCCACATAAACAGAACACTGTACCGTAATTGTGGGTTTAACAAAACAATCTGCCTTAATCCTCAAATCACGGGCGTACCAAACAAAAGATTGAGCACAGTGCTAGTCTTGGTTAGCAGTTAAGCAGAACATTTAGGGAGCTGCTGAATGGTTGAAATGACCATCTAAACACTATCAGGTTCTTGCTATTACTCCATTTCCTCTCCTTAAGGCATGTCGTTCAGTGTGTGTTGTTCAGGAGGGCCAGATCACAGGATAAGATTGTTGACAGATTAAGTTTTGGAACCGACCTGGGGTCCGTTTCACAAAGCAGGTTTAGTGAAAACCTTGAGTTAGTTAACCCTGAGATGAGGGAAACTCTGGTTTTTCGGTTTCACAAAGCCAGTTCAGCATAAATCTGAGTCAGTTACCAGGATAACATACTCCGTGAACCTAACCTGCTCGCTAGCAGGTTTGCTTCAACAAACCCTGAGTTTCTCCCTACATGTCTCCGCCTTTTTACGGAATCTGAACCAACTCTGAAAAAATGTGCCGTCCTTTTATCATCAACCTAATCGATATGGAAATAAAAGTGATTCTAGCAGCTTTGCGTCGGGAGAGGATTTTGATTACCTTTCCTTTCAATCACATTAGATATTATCTAAACAATATTCTCCGAAATTTTCAACATTTCATATCACGGACATAATCCGCAACCAGATTCTTTGCGGAGCTAGCTTTTTTGCGAACGGGAGATTTATTAAATGTTTAAGTACATTTCTGTGTTGAAATACCTGCTTATATTTACATTTAATATGTGAAATATGATTAAAATCATATGCCTTTGTCAACGTATTTGCGCAATATTCTTATGTTTAATTTTCAACTGAAGCCACTTTCTTTCTGTGCCTGGGGGGATTACACCCAATGAAAATGATAATTTATTCATTGCACTACTTTGTGAACTACAGGAGTTGAACCCCTGTCACCTGCACCGTGGGTGGCGTTGCTAACCATTACACCACAGTGTCGCTCTGCAAAACTGAAAATGAACACTTATTACCTTTAGATCAATAGACTGTTTCATTCTGTTATACACATTAGATCGGGCAGTAATTGTCTGCCACGCCAACTATCGCTACTTTGCTGCAGTTACGTTGCTCCGCTTTCTCAGGATGAGCTCGTTTTCTACATAAACACTCAGTAATATCTAATGACGCTCTTCCCGTTGCCATGGTGAATCGTAGTATCGGAGCTCCATTGATGATGGCTTTGTAGAGTTGGCAGGCACACGCGTAACTCAGAGTTTACATACTCAGAGTTGACTGAACTAATTCAAAACCGCTGTTCTGAAACCGAAAACTCAGAGTTGCCCATCTCAGAGTTGGTCAACTCAGAGTTCAGGGTTAGGTTCAGAGTTTGTTGAACCTGCTTTGTGAAACGGGCCCCTGATGCCTCAATTGCTTTTTTCCCTTCACCTTCTCTGACCATTTAAAAGTGGTTCTGGTCTCACTGCCAATCATTACGCAAACATTTTCCCTAATAGGAATCTGATGACTCAAGGCAATTTAGCTCTCATTTTTGCAGTGCCTAAAATTGTTGTGAGACCGCAAATCTGGGATGATAACCTCTGGTCTCAAAGGAGACACAGTGGCATCTCTGGACTATCCTTGTTGTGGGTCTTTAGTGTTGCAGTGATGCAACACTAACTGTTATATTCCAGATTTGCGTCTGTCGTGTGAACTACAGTGTGTCTCATAACTTGCACTGAGTATGCTTGATCTAAACTGAGACTATAACTTTCGAATAAAGAAATAGCATGTTCTCTTACAAATTTAAAGTTTAATTTGGACACAATAAAATGCACTATATCTCAACATTATACATGAAGGATTTTTTACAGATACAGCCTAACTTGGTCTGGTATGACCAGTAATTTATTGGTTTATTGGCTAGTGTTAGCTAATCTGGGCCAATTTAAGATAGATATTGCTGTGATTTGAGAATTTTGCTAAAATGAATAATGGCTGTATTGTGAGTCCTTCCTTGATATAGAATCAGTGTTGGAGATAGGTGGGAGCCAGTGGGAGCTCCCATAGAGTGAGGACTGGCTCCCATGAACACAGTTTACTCAAATATATGTGGGAGTCTCTGAAAATACAGCAGCATAATATTTTAATTACAAATTAAGCTATTTTCCCTTCCACATACAGAGTAATAATGACGTTAAAGATAATTATCTTGACATGACAAGTAATAAGAGTAGCCTAAGCATTGTGAATGCTGCACTACACCACCATGCCTGTAGCCACAAAAAATATTTTCAACAAAAAATAAAAAGATCAGTTTGTATGCATACAATGTTTGTGTGTGTGTGTGTGTGTGTGTGTGTGTGTGTGTGTGTGTGTGTGTGTGTGTGTGTGTGTGTGTTTTATTTTGAAACCAGTATTTTACATCCATATTTACATCAGTAGCAGCTTATTTCTGGCAAATTGCTGTGTTTTCGGCACCTTGCCAACAATGATGGCTCAGTGTAATAGCAATAAAATCGCAGGCAGAACTGTGTATTGAATCACCAATGTGTGTGCTAGTAGAGATACCGGTGAAGCAGGGACATGCTCCTGAAAGCATTGCTCCATTGCACCACTAGTGGCCAAAAGGCCAAGGGTACCTTTACAAAATTAGGCTTTTAGGATTAGTATGTTAATGTTGTCAAACATGTGTATATGAAGCATAGGTGTCCAGTTAATAAAACTGAAAGCAAATTATTTTTGAAAATAATCAACTATTCAAAAAACAACATAAAATCTCTGTCCATTTGAAAATGTGTCCCTATACAGTGAAATTAACCCTGCAACCCTTCATTAACAAAAAACATGCCACACACTTGAGTAAATCATTTCTGTAGTAGGTGTAACTCATTAGACATCGACAGACAGGGTTGAGTTTTACCATCACATTTGCATGTTTTCATTGTTGTTTTGCCAAGTAGAAATGTATTACACACTGACTGCCAATAAGGCGGCATTAGACATGCTGAACATTCCTGAGTGTTGTGATTGTGGTACAGTGTGTCCTGACACAATTTCCTGACACATTTCTGGGGTAGTGTTTGAGGCACGAACTGCCCTCTGCATGTCAACACTCAACAGTTAGTGTCCAAAGAGAGAGTATTGATCAGGGGTCAGTAGTCTGAAGGCCGTTTATTTACCCACCTATTCAGCTCGCAATTTGAAGGG
This sequence comes from Eutrigla gurnardus, assembly GCF_963514095.1. NCBI lineage: Eukaryota > Metazoa > Chordata > Actinopteri > Perciformes > Triglidae > Eutrigla > Eutrigla gurnardus. The sequence continues at coordinate 13,578,756 of NC_139921.1, read as the reverse complement.
AGGAGCTGACAAATTCTCCTGAACAGCCTCTTTGTCGATATTGACCTTCTCTCCTCTCTAACCCCCCTCTACCACTCGAACCTCCAGCCGGGAAGGAAGCAGTTGTTGTGAAACACTCCGCCGGTTTCCTCTGTACATCATCTGTCAACTCTCTCAGAAAAACAAAGACAGAAATGGTTGCATCAGTGTTTGGGTTGTTTTGCAAAGCAGCAAGCATTTAGTTTGAAGTCTCTTTGCATATGAGCAGCACTTCAGTGAAAACTCCACTTTTATATAATCTCCACATTTTTACTCTCCTTCCCACTCTCTCCGCTCTTTAAGGTGTTTACATAATGAACATATTGAATTTGTTACTGGGTTAAGTCTTATTTCCACCTCACTCTGGGTAAATAAAAGGATAGACCCTACATTAAAACATATTTTTAAAATTATATGATAATTAAACCAATTAGAAGTTGTTTATGGGCCTGCGCTTGGGTTTTGGCCACTATGGGCATACCATTGAACAATGTGGATCTTGTTTGGCTGATGTTTGAAGCGGTTTGGCTGTTTGGAGGGTCCTGTTAACTGAGAATTTTTAAATAGCTGCTTTTTGAAGCCCTGTCGTGCGCTTCGCACACAGTCCAATCCATGGGCTCCTGGAAACCCGAGGGGAACATTATCAAATTTAGCAGAAAAACACACATTCTGTTTTTTATTTTGTCAACCATATCCCCTCTACCAGCCTGTCCCCAATACAAGGAGACTGGTTGTTTTTCTTCTAGAGCTTTACTGTATTTCAAGGTCTTACTCTTATCTAGCAAGTGTTGATCACACCCTATCTAGAATTCCCTGAAACTGTATTCGTACCTTCTTTCACAAGCTTCAAAATGTTCACCTAAATTCACATTACTTATACTGTTTCAACATGAAATTCACAGAAAAGCATCTTTCAGTTTTATGGTTTGTCACCTCATTGTAAAATATCTGATTATAATTTTGAGAATTGCATCACACCCACGTGCTTGCTGCTTGAAGTTGAACAAAGACAGGCGAGAAAATACGTGCATCGCTGTCTTTCCTCCGGTACCTTTCAGAGAAGGCTCTCACAAACCACTGGTAAAAATGTTTGTCTCAAGTTAATGGTACTCTCCTCACACTTGAGACCAAACAGAACAAACAAAAAGCACTTATGTCAAACAGCATCCTTCATTACATAGGAAAGAGAATGTTTTATTAACTCTAAATAAGCCCCACACCTATCGTAAACACCTATATTACTGTAATGCTATCAATAAATGAGTGAGAGGAAGCCTTTCAGCCAGATAAACAGCAAACAGCTCTCCATTTGCCTCTGACTAAAATGATTTAATGGCCAGATTGAATCAGTGAAATTAAGTTGTTGTTTCAGTCCCAATGTATAAGCAGCCTAGCCTGAGCCAATGGGAAGTTACAGTATGTGCCTCCAACTCTAACTTCAGGATATTTACCCAAAACAAAACACAGTACAAATTCTAGTAAACGATTTTCAGTCAAGAATATAATTGAAGATGTTAAAGATGTTTGCAGTACATAATATATAACATTATAGTGACTTAGTGTGGCCATCACGTACGAAAAGCAGGCAAAAAGACAATTAACATTCAAGGCTGTATTGACTGGATTGAGTTCAGACTAGTAAACTATCATTCATGTAACAGAAGTTGTCCACTTATTCTCTCACAGACGAGAATATCACAGAAGACATCACTAAATGTTATGAAAAGAAATATAAAGCCTTTTCCACACAAACCCTGGTCACATTTCTGCCCTGGACATACACATACTTGCCCATCTCCTTATCATATAATCATGACAAAAATATACAAATGTGTTGAGAAAAATAGGAATAGATAAATGTCCAAGACCCCAGAAATAGATAGCCTAAAGTAAAACGATCTACTGAAAGATAAAAATAGGAATAAAATAAAAACATTATTTATTTATTTATTCATATGGCAACAATGCTGGCTTCAAGCTGGGCGTGGAAAAGCCATGAAGCGCATTTTTGGAATAACTGCCTGCATCATTTCAGCCGCCATGTAAACCAATTGGACTGTTCACACAGGTTGTACTGCAGCGTGGAGGTCCGTTTGTGGTCTTCAGCGATTGTTCCGGTGTCTGGTCTTGTTTTCTTTGCGTGCCACGAGTGAATCTGGCAAGAAAATTATCTCATTGTAAAAACTAATAATATTATATTGCACGCTTTTGACTTTTCCATCCCGTTGTGATTGTGTTTTTTTTAAATCACGTATGTATTCCACGTATTCATCAGCTAAGCTTTGTCTAAAGAGAGAGTCACAAGCAGAAACACATACACACACAAACACACAAGCAAACAAACAGATAGAGATTAGCTCTAAAGAATTAACTCAGAAGCGCATGTTGACCGAAGCATAGAGATGCGCTTCAACAGCCAGGCTACTGTTCGCACTGCATTGACATATACATGGCTTTATTTTCCTCATTATGGTCCATTTCTTTCTCTGTTATTTATCCAACATTATTATTTATTGATGCAATTGATCATTTTTAAACTGCATTTTTGTTTTGGGTTTCAGATGCAACATGTGACCTGTTTTTATGGAGCTCGGGTCTAATCAACACTTTGCCCCCGCATTCATAAATCTTTCCATTACTTCTAATATTGTTGAGTGTAAAAAGACATGGCGTCATTGCCACATCATGCCGCACAATAAGGCCGTGTTTACTTTTGAATATCAAACGACTCGGTTCATGCCCATAAAGAACCCACACGTCTTCATGTGTGGGAGGACTCCCAGGCCTGCACTCGTACGTCTGGTTAACCGTTATCTTGCATCAGGTTTAGCATGCTCGACCACAACCCAGATCAGGCCTGAAATGGGCGGTTGATGTGTGTGTGTGTGTGTGTGTGTTTGTGAGTGTATGTGTGTGGTGGGGGCCTCAGGCATAGGTGGCGTTAGCTGCAGCAGCAGCAGCAACAACGCCACTCCTGCTCAGGGTATTTTTAACTGTCAGCACTAAATGCCTCATTCAGCCCCGGCATACCCCCCCCACCCACCTCGTAACCTCAGCCAGAATACCTTCACTTCTGTTTACACAGCACCACAGGCAGGCTTGCCAGCTGTTTACACATGCGCACACACACTCTCAGACGCACACACACACACACGCCATCCTTACACATGCTTAAAAAATATGCAGCATGCTTTCTCTGCTTTGCACACACACACACACACACACACAGAACACATCTATATCAAATTGGTCTCCCTGAAAACATATTTATATCTGCAAATATACACACAAATAGTGTCTGCCACTCACACTGTACACATACACATGCAATCATGTGATTTGGCCCGGGCCTGTCCCGTCAGTTGGCGAGTTAGGAACAGAATGTGTAAGAAACGGTGCCCACACATCGAGCAACCGCCCAACGCTCGTGTTGGCATCACACACACTGGGGAAGTGTACGCCGTGAACGGCGACAGAAGAATTCCGACAAACTTGTCTGCATCAAACAATGCTTCTGTAATTAAACATGCTCTTTCTCACCTTCTGTCTCACTCACCCTATTATCAGATCAGGGAGATAATGGGTGGCACTATGTGATGAAACTATGGTTATCTGCAGTGAGAGCCTGCCAGCAACCAATCAATCATTTTGCTTTGACAGCTTTATGACTTCTAATGAATTTCTCCCACGCCACCACCAACGCTGGTGATTCAACAGAAGCCAGAAGAAGTTTTTGTCTCTAGGCTGAATTCGGGAGGCATTTATCTGGCACTTTCTGCAGTCATGCTTTTTTGGCAAAAGAGTCTGAGCTTTTTCTTGGGTGTGGATGAGATCTGAAGTTGTGTCCGAGTAGGCCGCCATTGTTCTTCCACACCTACTTTTTGTTTCAACATTGCATCACCCCATGGGCATAGCCACCTCCTGGGCCACTTCTTTCCCTCTGTTAGCTCCTGAGTCTGTTCAGTGCTAATGAATGAATGAGGGAAGCTGTGGCAGAGCTTCTCTGTATTTTTAGGGCTGTGTGCCTGTGGTCTATGTGGCCTGTCCCATTCAGAGGAGCCATGGGGGGATATTTTTGGCCATGGGCTGAGTTGAGTCCAGGCCCACACAGAATCGCTGACAGACGCAGGCAAGGAGGAAAGAGGGATGTTTTCCTATTGGGAGGAAACCAGGCCTGATTATGTAGGAGAGAGAGAAACCAAGAGAAAAGGCAGAAGACTGTGCATGTGAATGTACGTATGTTGTGTGAACCAGATGTTAGGAGAAAGAAAAGAGAATTTTCTCTGATTTCCACACCCTTCCTCTCTATAGCCCACATTTTTTAAAAGCCTTCAATTTGACATTACGGTCTAATGACAAAAACTAAAAGTGCCTCTTGTCATGCCATTATCAGCTTTGTACATGAAATTGTTGTTATCCAATGACCCATACACAAGGTCAAAGCAACCATACACCACAGCATTTTCATATGCAAATTAAAATAATAACTACAGTAATTGTTTCCCAGTTTTATATATATTTTTCCCTCCACAGTTGATTTTGTCCATATTAATGACATTACAGATACCCATCTTATTTTTACAGCTCTCCAGATGCTATTTCAGTTGGCTCACTGATTGGAGCGATTTGCATGCACCATGTAATGTGGATACAGCTCTCAGGCTATGATTCCCTGTATTAATATTTAATTGCCATCAAAGTGTGTTTTCAAAGTATAGGGTGACGCTTTGGTCTCCCGGCCTAGTCACGATAGAGTTGATTCCGGAGTGGGGTGAGGAGCATAGTGTGGTTCCAAAGAGACAAGCTTTCGGTCATCTTATCCCTCCCTCCTCATGCGCTGGCACCTGTAGCGCCTCTCCAGCAACAGTAAATCACGTGACCATTTCCTCGGAAGAAATCCTAATCCTCAGGCCAGATCCGTTCGGGTGCATGCAGCTGCCTCAGCCCAAGACATGTTGAAACCTGAGGCGACGGCATTAAGAATTAAAAACGCTAGAAAGTGGTCCCTGTGCGCGCCTTGTTTTGTCATCAATGTTCCATTAGTGTCACTTTATTCCGCGCCTCCCGTCCTTCTCCCCCTCAGTGTGTTTGAGTCAATATCGGGAAAGCCAGCCCGTTTCTGCCCAAATGGTTACAATATACCTTCTTCACGCCTAAAGAGCTGACAAAGGCTATTAAGCTGATCTGTGTCCTGAATTGTGGATACTGGACCATGCAGATAAATTATTCCTGCTACAGATATGTTATCTCAAGCCCTGGGAATCTTCTCACAGACAGAAAGTGTGCAGGGACATCTTAAAATCTAGAATAGGTCAAACACACATTGCAAAACCTTCTGAGTCGTTCTTTCATCCATTGTTACCTTGTTTCAGAGCAGGGTACTTGCACTTCCTGTACAGTGGCCTTGGTGTTGAGAGGGCTATTCTCCAGCAGGAAGTCTTGTGGATATAATACCTATGTGTGGCTCCAGCCAGTGGCCAGTGTGGTGATGTCGATACAGAGGCAGACCTGAGACACAGCTGTTGTTTATTATGTGGCTAGCCCAGGTGGACAGACCACGGCCACAAGCCAACCTGACCCCAAATCCACAGATCTATAGTCCTGACCAGAGCTGTAACTCTTTTTTGGGGAAGACAAGTCAGTCAGGTCCGTCCCAGTAAGTCTCAAGCAAAGTCCCAACTCCTCAAGCAAGCTCTTAATAAGCTAGTGTCAGTGGTTTTAAAAATGAAATGTGCTTTGTGAGAAGAAAGAAGAGGTGTTGAGACTTTTACAGACATGATGTACTCTTGCAACACACTTTCATTCCTGACTCTAATACTGTGAAACTAGGCCTCCCAGTTAATTTAACTTTCTAAGAAAAAGTCCAGTAAATATATTGTAATTGCGTAAAAAATAAAATAAACCAGTTTTACGGAGTTCAAAAGAAGCTGTTAACGTCCAAAAATATTTTACTGGAAAGAGCTGTCGGGATGCTGGATTCATAATTGGAAGAACTGAGGTAGAAATCCATTGGGTGATCCATGTCAGTGAGTAAACTTTATTTAAATCCTGTAGCACCTTTCTAGAAAACCAAGCAAATGACACAAAACATAAAAGACAGGCCGTGTTGTACAAGCAGTTCTTCAGAAGCTGTTTTGATATAGACTATGCTGCTATATAATATCTATACAAAGGCTGTTCCAGAGGATCGAAGCCAGAGAAAATGCTTTGTCACAGTCACTGTTAAATTTGGGCAACTATGCTTACTTGCTGAGCATTAGATGAGAAGATCAATACTTACTCATATCTCTGTACTTATAAAAACATATGGAAATATGAAGCTAGAACCAGGAGATAATTAGCTTTGTTTAGCTAAGCATAAAGACTGGAAGCAGGGGGAAATGGCTAGCTTGGCTATGGATTAAACAAACCAGTAGAATATGTTTATTTGGGAAATTAGAGGTGATGGGAAGTGAATTATGTTAAAGCCAGGCTGTTTCCATATTCCATTTGCTAAATTAAGCTAACCAGCTGCTAGCTGTTAGGCTACTTCATCTATCAAATGTGTGTGCTGTAGCCTACATGTTGTACATGTTCACTGAAATTAACACATAATGGCAAAGAGTTTCCTAAAGGAGAAATCCGGTCATTTTTGACCCCATTTTCGTTGTCCCCAGGGTCATCCCGACTTATTAGAAGCAAAAAACCTGACAAAAATTGACTTGACCTAGCCCGAGATCTGTACCTGCCTGCCAGCCTTCCAGAATAGCTCCAATGCTAACCCATAGGGGTATGTTTTATCTGCTTATATTCAGAAGGGAACTGGCGTTCAGACGGGAACTTGCGTTCAGGCGGGAACTTGCGCGAGACTTGCATTGTTTTGGCTATGGGCTGCTGTTTAGCTGTAAGCAATCATTGCTATGTTGTAACATAGTCATACATATGGACATAACAGCTTCACAGGGTTGCCAACTTTGGGACTTTGGCTGGAGTGAGACTCTGGAAAATGGTAGTGGGCGCACGCGGCAATTTTTTTTAACAATTCTTTAGTCCAGGCACTGTTAAATTTGGAATTGTAAGGAGCGGCCCCGGATTTTGCCTTTTTCTTATTCTTGACTGTGAGAACTGTGCTTGTATCTTCCTCCTCCTCCTCCTCCACCAGCACCTCATCATCAAGTATCACCACATCATTGACTTTCTCCACTCTTTGCTCTATCTAAAACAAAGGTAGGCTGCAACCTTATAATGACATGGTAGTCTACTCACAATGGCATGACATCTCCATTAAAATTACATATAGGCACACTGTCCATCTTTAATAAAGAGGTAGCCTAGAGTAATAATTTTCTTTTTGTTAACAACCAGCTTACCTGCTGAAGCTCTGCTTGATTCTTCTCCTCTCCATGTCCATCATCAGTTTTTCTTTTGAAATTTTTCAGCAAGCTCATCTAACAAAATGTAATTTGCACCATGAGCCTTTTATTTAACAATTAGCAGCTACCTAGCCCTACCGAACCTATGTTTTGAACTTTTTTTCACAGGCAACTGTGATGTATCAGGTGCATGGTTTTCAGCGAATCAACGATCAGAGAATACAGGTGCATGGTTTTCAGCGAATCAACGATCAGAGAATACTGCTGTGATGATGTTGTATGCAGACGTTACAGCTGCTAGACATCAACAGAATTTTTTTATGTTGCTGTGACATTTCGTTCGTGTGCGTGACAGCGTGAGATTGATGGTGAAAGCGTGAGTGTCACCCCAGGGCTTGAGAGTTGGCAACCCTGAGCTTCATGGATTTATTATGGACATGACGACGCCACTGCTCGATCATTTCTTTATGGATACAAAATCAAAACTACTGGGGAAAACATTTTCGTTTCTGAGGTGAGTGGGAGGGACGAGCACGCACCCGGCACTCTACTACTAATGGCTATGGGGTGATTTGAGGTGAGTCACTCCATGCAAAAACACATATTTATGTTGTTTCGCCACACTATTTGAGCTAAATGAGCGCTGTCGTGTCTCGTGAGGACCCAACCTGTGTTGCATAGGTCTTGGATTATTTTCTGAGGCCCAGAAAAGCAGATAAAACTTGCCCCTATGGGTTAGCATTGGAGCGAGTCTGGAAGGCTGGCAGGCAGGTACAGATCTCGGGCTAGGTCAAGTAAATTTTTGTTGGGTTTTTTGCTTCTAATAAGTCGGGATGACCCTGGGGACAACAACAATGGGGTCAAAAATGACCAGATTTCTCCTTTAACCCTTGTCGGTTCTTTGGAGTAAAAAATTACCCCACACCTCAGAGAAAACCGTCTTAACAACAGTTTTTCAACTTGAAATTTGATGGCTTTTCTCAAAGTGAGCCAAACATAAAAAAAAAGGCAAAATCATATTTCAATTTCCATTACAGCTTTCCACAAAAAGGGAACACAGAGGGGCTTGGGGGCCTATCTGACCCCACAGCTATAAAGTCCCTTTAATGTCACAAAAACACAGTCAGATTCACCCACACAGACAGACGGACAGATAGACACACACACACAGACGAACACACAAAGACACTCACTCTCAGACAGGGGAGATGAGAGAACATGCTGCTGCACCTACAGGAGAACTTCTTTGGAATTCTTGTGCATGTGCAGCATAGGTTATGTGCTCCATGACCCCAAAAAATTCAAGACAAAATAAAAGACAAAAAAGGCACTTTTAACCCAATACATTGAAAGAAGGGAGTGCATCCAGGGTGCTAGATCAAGAGATGCCAATTCTGTCCTCGACAGAATGATTGCAAAACAAAAACCATGTGCTGCATGTATGAAAAATGCATCTGTAAAGTCTATGCACAGTCTGTCTTGCATGCGCTTATTACAGTTCAAAACGTATGTTTTCTCTTTATTTTGTTTGTTTTTGGGGTATAATCTTATTTTACTGTTATTAAAAAACTGTTATCAAAGGAAAAACTGCTTTTGCTTTCCATCAGTAAAATGCATTCTTTCCGCACATTTCTGTTTCTTTTTAAGGCCATAACAACACAATATTTTGCTAAGAAAGAAATGTGGACACATATTCTGGAGCTTTAGCACTAAAAAATAATAATTCTGAAGCCCTACTTTGTTAAGGAAGAAAATTAATCTGCTAAAAACGAATGGTATTAACTGAAGAAATGTAGCCTATTTAAAAGAGGGAAATCATTGATGTTCATAAAGTTTGTGATTGATGACAAGTTGTTACTTCATAAATAGATATTGGGTTTTAAAATAAATTAAGCTGCCTTATTTTAGGGTTTTAGTGAAGCGGGTCACTTTTTTATCTGCTCAGTTAGACATTACTCCACTATATATTTACATAGCAAATGGTAGTTGCCGCTATAATAATACTCTGAATGTTGTTTTGCTTCTTGCTTCTTAGCATGAATGCATTGAGGTGATATGCATCAACACACACACACACACACACACACAAAGGAAGCAACAGAACTCTCTGCTCCCTGGCCTTCAAATCATCTCACTACATCAATAAATACAGCACAATAGCATTAGCAATAACTTCAACTATATGACCAGGCTCTAATATGATAGAATTAGTATCAGTGTTTTAAGGTTTGGCCATTTAGGTGAAATTCTAACCCGGGCAGGGAGTAATTTGGACACAGGGAAAATTGATTTTGACCATCAGCACTTTCTCATTTTCAAACAGCGCCTGCGGCTAAATGGGTTAGCCTGTTAAGCACATTACACAGGTAGCTTCTCCTTTCCTCCCCAATGATTATGTGTCCGCCTTGAGCAATTGATATTTCTTGCAAATAAGAAAATTATCATATTCCATGACTGGAAAGAGAAATTAGGGCCTGCTGTTATGGAGTGGAGTCTCGGGACTGAGAAAGGGAGACCAAACTACATTTTTCTTTTCTTTTTTGGCTTTTAATGGTGGGGTGCATGTATCAAATGTCTGAGCTATATTGGAATTGGGGGAGCTGTCAAGCCTCATCAATAAAAATATACAGTGATAGGCTGTTAGTGGAGGAGGGGGCAATGCGGGTTGGAGGGACGCTGAGACAGAAGGACAGGCTTTTACTCTCTGCTGAGGGAGAAAGATCTGGGAACATATAGAGAAGGGTGTGTCATACCAAAGCTGTAATTTCACCACCAAATATGCATCGGTCTCATAGAGCATAACTCAAACAAATTGTCTCCTCTGAATTTTAATTTTGCTGCTGCATTAAAGAAAAATTACATCCCAATCATTTGAAGATTGTTTTGATAATTTAATTTATACATTAATCTTAAAATAAATTATAATAGTCATATTGCCTTTCTGTGACCTATTATTCTAGGTAAGAAAAGTAGCCCAGTAATGATCAGTGGGCAGTGACACATTAACTCTGGGCAGTCAGGCACCGAAGACGCCATGAGGCACTAGTTGCTAGCGATGAGGTGTGTGCCATGATGTGGGTTATTGAGCCTGCTACATATCCAGTCAGTGGGGCCTTCCCCTCATCGCTCCGGCCCTGTGGCCTGAGAGGCTGTCTGCAGACTGTAGCTGGAGCCCCTGGCGGTCTAAGTGGAACCACATGGGGGAACCTGATAGTGGTGCTTGGCGCGAGGAGAAGTTAAGCTGGGCAGTGCGGCAGGCAGCTCAAGGCCTTTGAGATGAATGGTCACTGCTGCCGGAACATTCATACACTCCATATCACCATATCATCACATGTCATGAAACATGCATATGTATGTACGCTCATGCATCCCTGGCCTGCACAGACACTCTCTCACTTGTCCTGATGTATACATCTCATACATCTTACATCCTCTAAGGGGTTTCTGCGGCTGCAGTGCCCTCAGGAGTGGTCGACCGACAAGGAGCATTTACCGTAGGGCCAGTCGGCATGCGAACAACACCAAAACACACTAATGGGAGGGAGACAAAGCCACAGGCCACAGACATCCAGTAAATGGCAGACCACAGTCCACGAGATGTATACTCTCTCCTCCATTTAACCATGCAGGTACACCGAGGCACCAGTCAGAGTTGTGACATCCTCAAGTCTTCTGTGTGTTACCACTTGCTGTGTGGCCAGGGTAACTGGAGTAACTGTTTGCAATAGGCTTGTATATAAAGGGCCAGCTAATGAAGGGTAACAGTGTCGTAAGGCTGGACGCTGTTTTACACCTCAGCACTGTCAAGAATCTTTAATTGGTGGGTCAGTCAGTAATTCTCAATCTCTCTCTGTCTCTTGCCTGCTATCTGAGTGCTCTGCAGCCATCTGCTTCTAGTTAAGTTGGCACTCAGCCTGAGCAGAGGTTAAGTGAAACTACCTGCTCCTCTGTGTCTGGAGATTATTTGCTTTGTCCACGGCGCTGCCAGATCATAAAACACTTGCATCCACTTTCCTCCTGCTCTCAAAGTCCCTGAGGTTCATTATTGTTACGCCTCAACGTGTTGCTGTACAGGGCCGCTTTTTTAATGTCACGCTGTGACAGCCCACTGAGGGTTTCGCTAACAACACGTACCACAGGCCAATATTTCAACAGCAAAATGGACTTCAAACCTTTTCCAAAATGATTTCACCCACCCCCTTCATTTACTCACTATTGATGATCATCAGTCTGGAAGTGATACAGTAAATAATGAAAAATGAGGTTTCTGCAGGCAAATGGGATGAGACATGAAAGCAGACTGGAGTCCTGGCTCTGGTTTCCTGTCTGAATGGCTGTTAATTAATGAAACAGACGAAGGCCATAATTCTTCACCGGCCCAAGACTGCCACAGTGCCAGGCAGTTTAGCGAACACAGTCGTCCACATGCTGCGGGCCTCATGCTTACATTGTTTAAGTGTTGCATTTTTTTTTTCAGTTTGAGAGTTCATGCCTATTAGTCTACTGGGAAACCCAAACCTCTTTTCTTTTCTTTTTATCCCCCACACACTCGCAGAAAGAATCTCTCTATCTCTCTTTCTTCTGAAGCAGTAGATCTAGCAAAGATCAAACCTCTTTTACCCCCTATCAGTTTGGAAAGCCAGTCCATTCTAAATGATTTCCAAAACCGCAGGTGATTTGTCTCTGTCTCTCCCCTTGACTTCATTTGCAGGATTCGAAGATCAAAAGGGCATGCAGCTCTTCTAAGATGAGCTCTAATCGCTTGAACTCCAGCACAGTCATTAAATACAGTAGTATGGATGTCTCTGCCCAAGTGCCAGCTGAAAATGGTCCGCTCTGAATTTTTACTCTCTTTAGCAGAAGCCACTCATGGGGAAACATTGGCGCCTCCCATAGACTGTGATTAAAGTATATGGATGAAATAAGATACAAGGAAATTGAAATGATTCGTTTTTATTATAACCACGACGACTGGCAAGGCTCCTCCGCTCCAGAACACGAACGACTGAGACAATTAAGTCATTGCATTCAACTGTAAATGAGGGGGAAGGGAAAGCAGTCGAGGAAGGGTATAAGTGCACATAGCAGAGTAAGACAAAAATTACATTGATTATGTATTCCAAACTATGGTTGTCTCTATGAAACATGTCTGGTTTTGATCACAAATTGTCACTCACATTTCTGTCGTACATGTTATTCCCCCCGAAACACCACTTTAACATCAAGTGCTTTTGGAATGTGCACATTTTAAACAAACAAAAGAAAATGTTGGGCACTTGGCGGCAGGAAAAATTCTCTCCACTAGGAGAATCATGCAATCGCTTGTATGTGTGTGTTCCTGAGCACTGAGCATTACATTTTTGTATTCAGCATAAAATATTATGCAGGACTACTTTTTTATTGAATAAATATGTTAAATAAGTAATTCTGTAGTCTGTTTATTTTTTTCATCTTTCGGAAGAATACAGATAGTCTCACTCGCATTATTGCATGTTTATTTCATGGATATAGAATTTTGGTTACAAGTTACTGAATCGAATCGTGGTTTACAGAATCGAATCGAATCGTTCCAAAAAAAAAGTGTCCTTGAATCGAATCGCCAACTACTGTATCGTTAATCGAATCACTTTGAAGCCAAAGATTAACACCCCTAATTTCATCCATAGTTTAGTTTGACATCTTGTTTTGCAATGTCAGCAGTCAGCATTCTTCATGGCTGTATTTCTTATTTATTTTCTATTTATACCTAATTTTCCTTCTTTGTGTCCTCATGCATGGGTGCAAAGGGACCACATTCCCAACGAGGACAGTTAAGTCCCTCGCAAGTGGAAGTAATCAGACTCAAACCTCCAAATCACGAGTGTCATCTTCTTCCCTCCCCATCCGGCCAGAGACTGTGAGTGGTGGGTGGTTTGTCCCATCCTCACCGCCACTTCTGGGCTGGGCTTCCCCACTGAGAACCCACACGCCTGAGCTGGAAACGCTGGATAATGAGACACTACGAGGACAACAAAAGCATCTACCCCCACTCTTAGTCACATTGAAAGTATGTGAAATTCCCAACCTCAATACAGTATGCAGAATCAGAGTGTAGCCCGTGGAATTTGATGCCACACAGGACACAATTACTTCTGGGGTTTTTGTAGGCTTAGTTTTATTTGTTGAACACCATTTTCCACATCTTGACAGAGGGTGCTGTTTAAAATAAAATACAATAAAATAAAGTACGATAAAACGTGATAAAATAAGACAGTGGCCACGACTGCAAATGAAGGACGCAATCAGTTACACATACATATCAAAATCACAAACCTCAGATAATGTCAAAATGTCACTTAATGAATTCAAAGCACTTACATCTTGGACTTTTAGTGCCACGTGGACCTTTCACCATAGACTTCACCAGTCTTTAGTCTTTTCTCTAAACAAAATAACTGTAGTTAAAACAGCATTGCTCACTTTCAAACTCAACATCACACCTCACGGCGTTACACTAGCTAGCATGCTTATGTCATTGAACATTAGTGCATCTGCGACTCGCGCCCAAAATCCGCAGAGATCAACAGTAAATACAATCATCAGTTACAAATATCAACAGGTACCTTTATTTAAGGGTTTTATACAGCGATATGTAACACAATTTGTTCGTTTTTTACCTTCTTCCTCACACAATGGCATCACATCACCGTCCTTCCTGGCTGAAATCTCTCCGTGGTCCACACGCAACAAAACAAAACCCATAATGCACTTTGCGCAGTAACAAATCCCCAGGCTAAATGCTGCCCTCTAGTGACCATATTTAAGAACTGACTGTGGCGAAACATTTACAATCTCCTTCACAGTTTTAACAAATAGAAGTGGCACAATCAAAATAAATCAACAAATGACATATGAAATAAACTTTACAGGTATTTAACAACCAAAGTGAAAACACAAACATGCCGGGTTTTACCACCCAGTTACAAGAGTTTGGACAGTGATGCTGGTGACTGGCAAATTAGACATTGGTCATGGGGAAAAGTGGCATATTTCATGCAATATGCTTTGCTAGTACACATGGAGTAGTAATTTAAAACATGACACTAATACATCACATGAACAACTGTCTTTCGTCTAGGATAAGGAGCGCAGTATCTATTTTCAGTTGAATGTTGAGTGTAGGAAATGAAACAGCAACTTTTTTTAGTCATTTTTAAGGACCATAGGATACTAGTGTAATTCTGCCTGCTTCCCACTGGGTATTTAAACCATGGTAATTCAACCATGTCAAAATTACTGTGTTGTTTATTTGATCTAAAAGTACTGTATGAGTCCACTAAAAACACAAAAATTTGAGCATTGATATCAAACACCACTGCATCCCAAGCTAAGCAGTTTCTGGGTGCACTTGCTATTAATGTCTGGTGTTTACAGTTTAGTGGCCTGGGTGGAGCTAGCCGGTAATATCAATCTTAAGAGAATATTATTTCGGTGTACGCCAACCGCAATAACAAGCACACTCTCTTTTTAAGGAACACATGTTCCCTTGGCTGCATCCCATTTGCCAAAAGATCTCTGGATGGCTTTTCACATGTCCCTGTATGAATACGAGGAAGACCTACTGGGAGAAGTTGAAAGTCATTCATTTTATGGCACCACTGTTGAGCCGTATCAGTACGAGCCTGAAATCGACACAAGCTAGAGATGTAACTTTCAGTCAATCGTTGGCCTCTTTTATACTTTGGTTCCGCCTTTTGAGCTGTTAATCACGACAGAGCCAAGAGAGCAGTCGAGCCCAATGTTATGAATGTTTCTTACAAGAACTGAATTTCGAACTGGAATTTGAGCTAGATAGAGTTTTAGCTAACCTTGACACACTTTTTCAGATACATTCGTAATGTTTATTGAATATGGACGAAACAAAAACAATAAAAAAGTCTCACAATATCTAAAACAATGAAGCAATTTTGGTAAACATGGTAGAGGTTTATTTAAACTAGGTGGCTGATATTGTCGATGGGTAATGACAAAGTAACACTGATATGGTCCTTCAATGGCTCATTAATGACCTTGCTAATATTCCAAAACCAGAGATGGGGGAAGCCTCATGAACACTAACTGATGAGGGGAAAATAGCTCAAGCAAATACATGGACAATTTGTGCAATAATTTATCACGATCATGATTGAATTAAAACCATCCAGTCAATTGACCACTTGTCATACAACCACCACCACCACCACCCTCCACTGCCTCTCTGCTGTTTGATCCCAGGCCTGTGTCCACCCACCAGCCTCCCAGTGCCCTCTTTCATCCCCCGCCCACCTGGCAAACGAAGAAAGGCTGCCTCTAAACACAGTGCAGAGTGGGCCAGGCCCAGCGGGCATTGTGCCATGCGTACATTTCCACATTCTCTCATCGCCTGTGCTGTGTTTCCTCTCTAGAAGCCATACATCAGCTACCATTGGGCCTGCTCCATGCCCTGCCTGGCTCCTTTCCGCCTCGCAATGCAACTACAAAGCCACTGGGTAAATGACAGGAGTGGAGACCTATACAGCGTGACGGGAAAAGAAGAGAGGGGGGAGGATATTTAACATGGAAGTATGAGAGTGAGCACAAGTAGAAGTAAGGGCATAGTCAAAAGCTCCCTAGCAAATTAAAACATTCAGCTGCATCTAGCTGTCTTGCTGTGGAACTGAGTGAGGGTGTGGATGTCGTGGCTGGTTGCCAAGTTAGAAGCTGCAGTGCTTCCTAGTAGGCCACAAATTGTCACATGCACCAGTGGCCAAACCCAAACCACCATGACCAAGGGTGGAAGTGACATCATTCTCTATGACTTGGCAGGCAGGGATGATGGCATTATAATAGCGATGGCGTCGCACTGCAGGAACGAGCCAAGGAATTAGTTAACCGCAGAGGGAAAGACGTGGGGATGCAATGAATGACAAGAAAGGAAAAGGAGGATTTGTCTTGTTTATCGGATGAAGGTTAATTGAACTTGTTTTTAGCCACACTTGCAGCATTGGTCGAGGGATGGCAATGTCAGTCGACCGGCCCGCCACTTTGACACAGACTGAAATATCTGTTTTCATGGATTGCCATGAAATGTGGAGACATTCATTAAACTGAAGTCTAATGGCTTTGGCAATGGATTGCACTGAAATCTGGTACACACATTTCATGCTTCCCTTTGGATCAATTGTACTATCTTTGGTTATCCTAAACTTTTAATCTATTGCCATCATCAGTTCAAAATTGTGCTTTTGTCCATTTCATATGTATAAACAATACCACCATCAGCCTCAGCTTAATTGTGCTAAGAAAGTGTACATAGTACACAACATACCTGCTAAGCAGCCTGTCACTATTGTCATTGTAAGCGTGTTAGCGAAAAGCACCACTGTGCCTATGTACAGCGCCACAACACTGGCTGTACACAAATTAAAATATAGGTATTACAGTCAGAGAACAAAATGGTCTGTCAGACATTAAAAATAAATACAATTCCTATCCTAAAATATGTATGAAAGAGTTTTTCAAACAAATAACCACTTATTTGGATATGTAACAATTCAAATCTCATTGAGATGCTATACAGAAGTAACATCTAACCAAATAAAAGATTTCTAGTTTTTGTTAGCCCAAGTACGATTAAAAAGCAGCTATATAAAATGGCACCATTTCAAACACATCTTTTTAGGGTGTTGCTCTCAGGACTCGGAAGCTCCGTGCTCAGCACCGGGGCCTTCAAATGAATGATACTCCCGAAGCATCCTGAATGTGTTTATAAACAAGACTCAATATTATTGTGATGTCTGAGCTGAATTCAATAGATTCCTCCTCTGTCAGTTGTGCTTCCGCTGCAATACGATCCGAAATTACATTCAAAAGCAACAGGAGACGGGCATGGCTCATTCTCTTTCTGCTGTAGCACTGCCTGCTGCCTCTCTAACTTCATCATAGGGGCTCGGCGGGGCTTGCGAGGGGCCATGGGAGTCTGAAAACACCCTGGTCCATTACTCAGAGTGAGCGGCTAACCTGGAGTTAGAGTGTCTTGACTACCTCCATCAGAGGCCCGTGTCTGGCTAGAAGCGTTCCCTCAGAGGCATTTGGCTTTAATGGACTCTGCTAAACGCATTCTCTCTGTATATTACCTTTAGGATTGGCCATATCTGGTTTCTATACTCTGTTTACACATGGCTCAAGCTTGTTCTGCCTAATCCTCTCCTTTTATTTCCTTTCCATCCCTCAATTTCTGCAAATATCCCTTTTGAGTCTTTCACGACACTGCCGTGTTTTTGTGTGTTCTTGTTTGATCTAAAAAAAATGGACCTCCACACCAAATTTACACTGAACATTTTTCCACAGCACTCCTCATGCTCCTCCCTCCCAAAAGGGTCAGATTATAGCCCACATTAGGGAAAACACCTCATTCGTTCACACACATAACCCTACATCACTGCAGATTGCCTGGCTGAGACAGATCATTGACTCTAGAATATCCATCTTTGTTTTCCCTGTCCTGTTCAGCACTCCCACGTGTGCATCTGGTTTTAATGATTCCAGGTCACCCACAGAGCTGTTATGACTTGATGGACCAAATAGTGCCAATACCACACTGGAAATTTTTACACTTTAAAAAAAAAAGCTTTTTTTCAGCCTATTCTAACACCAGCAATTACTTTTGTCACTAATTGTATTTGATTGTCATGGTTTGGTTGCATGCCATCGCTGTCTTCCTCACTTTCCTCTTCTGCCTCTCGTATACTAACCACTCCCGTAGTCACAGACTGTTCCTCACCTGCCCACCAGCTATCCCTATTAAGTTTTCTTACCGCCCTATGCCTCCACATTTATTGGTCACACCTTAAAGTGGCATTACAAAATGTATTGTGTGTGTGAATTAGGTGGGGCTGGAAGCTTGCAGGTTCTGCAACACAGCTTATATGATAGCTTCCTCCATTTTGGACTCTGTATTTCAAGATTGTTTTAAAAAATAAAACACAAAGACAATAACACAAAAAAATATCAGCTTGTAATAAATCTCTGTAGAACAGAAAAGAGACTAACCAGAATAAATCTGACCACATGCCGCCATGTTTCTAGCTCATAATGGCGAAACCATAACAAGATCCATTTGCTGCATGCCGCTAAACCCTACTGCCACTGCCACTACTGCTTATGATTACAACATAGACTAAATGTCCTCAGGAACCTTTGTTGCATGTCATACACCAAAAGTGATTTTGAAGTTAAAAAATACAATAAAAATACAAAAAACTGGCAGCACATTTTCACAGTATAAATGTTTACGTATTTATAATATTTATATAAATTAATGAATTATTTAGAAGGTCCAATGATAATTATTAGTCATTGTAATCAGTGTTTCAAAATCATAAAGTCATTCAACCTTGAGACAAAGGATAATCCTTGATGTGCCAATAATGCGTCCATTATTATCATCAATGAGTGATGTACTAACTTTAAACAACTGGCAGAAAGGTTGGCATTATGTTACTGTAAATTTTACATTGTTTTACTGTGACTGAAATTTATGTTTTTATGCTATTAATGAAAAACACAATGAGAACTTTTTGTGTTAACTTTTAACAGTATTTTACTATGTTACACTTGTCAAAAATGATATAGCTTTTTTTCCCTTTTAGGCTACAATACCTTAGAGTTGATTAATTTGTTTAAATGGGCAATCTAGTTTGTGTTTTTATATAAAAAAATGTTTTTATGTATTTACCTCAATTAACAGTTAGCAGGTTAAACGCAATAGACTGTAAAACAAATTACTTGTAGAATAGTGGAAAATAACTAATAATAATAACTATTCTTTCAGCATGTCATAACAATGTGAGGGGGAAATCAACAGCTTCTCATTCTCATTTTTATTTTAACAAAAAGTTGAAGTCACATGCAGAACAATTTCATGTTAAAGTGCAACAATAATATTTCAAGAGACTTTTGTCCCAAAATGTTTTTTTTCCTTTTGCTAAAAATGATGCAATGAAAGTTAAGGCTGATCAACTCCGTAAATCATCTTTTTAATATAAATATTTAAAATAACAGTTTTTAGAGAACTTAACTTGGTAGGAAAACCAACATTTACAAATTCTCTAACTAATTCCTTGTCATATATTAGAAAACATTTGAATCTACTGAATATACTAAACTGTAGCATCGAACAGCGTATCAAAATAAAATGAGCACTGCCAGCCTGTTACCTCATCTGATATGAAAATATGAACTGCATGTGTAAGCTCTTGCAAGGCATGTGGCAAAGTGTGGAAGTCCCAGTATTTGGTAATGTTGGGGAAGTGAGTTGGTGAATAATGGCCTGCTCCAAGACACCAGCTCTCTAGATCCAGCCTTGGTAGTCTGATTGCATGAAAGAAAGAGGGAGAGAGAGAGAGAGAGAGAGAGAGAGAGAGAGAGAGAGAGAGAGAGAGAGATTAGTTCCAAATTAACTTTCACTTCTTTCATGCAATATCAGCATGTGTGTGCCCCTTGCTCCCTTCTATCATAATGTGGACAATGAACATAATTCAATAAAAAAAAGCATCCTATGCTCTTAACTAACCAGTTAGTGTGTCTTCACCCGCAGACAAAACTTCCCACACTCCGGCATTGGTGGGTTTCGTCTTAAAAAGTTCAACAAGTACTCTGCCACACTCCTCTATTGCCACTGAAGTGCTAGACTGAAGCCCACAGATCTGATAAGAAAACATTTTTTGCAAATCAAATATAGACGTTGCTGTTATGGTTCTATAGTCAACAGTAGTTGTAAGACAACATGTCATCAATCAAGAAAATGAGTTACAGCAAAGTGTATCTTCTTCAGCATATCTGATGACTTCTGATGCAACAGTTATCCTGCAAATAAAGTTGCCTTAAAAATCTGAATTTGAATCTGTGCTCCTGAATTAACATCCCCTAACCAGCGCTGAAGTCTTAAAGTTACTTGAACTGTTTGACTTCAATAAAGTGTAAAATTGTATACTGCCACGACGACTATGCTTTATGAATTCCATGCATTTTGTAGTAATTAAAATGAGCTCTTTGTGTTGTCCGATTAATAGGCAATGCTAGGAAATTCCAGCTAGCTGCTAATTTCAGTAATAACTACCTTTATGCGTGAAAGCTCCAGATGGCGAGAATTTGTCTCAATTGTCGTTTCTAATGTCAAAAATGAACTTTGAACCTTGATTTAAGATTGTGTTATGTTACAAAATGTGTTCACAAAATGTAAAGTAAGAAAGTCAATTACAAATTATATGCATTTAATATTTTTCCTATGGTGCAGATTCAACTTAGATATTATTCCCAGGGGAAAATACTTTCCACCTTGAAAACTACAAAATTAAAATGTTCTGCTTCAAAAAATAAGTTGAGTTTGTTTGTGAATATAAAGCCCTCTTTAATCCCTAAAGAGTTCAGAGAATAAACCACATTGACCACGAAGAAAGGGCTCATTTATCACTCACCAGTTCACAGTGGTGTTGTTGTTGACACTTGTTTTAGATATTTGGCACTGGTTTGTTCATCATCAGATCTGGAATTAGATCCATTGCCTTGAACTTGAGATGAAAGGAAAAACGGCAGTTTTTGGACTAAACAGATTGTTAGTTCTCACAGCACTAAATTGGGTGGGAATGGGATTCACTTTGTGCGTGTGAGTGTGTGTGTGCGTGTGTGTGTGTGTGTGTGCACACCCCCACATGCATTTTGACACGTGTGAGGTTATTTGATCTGGTAACTGATTTTGCGTGTCAGGTCGGGGACAGATAGGGAAGACTGTTCGCCAACACAGCTGCATGTCCAGAGGCTGTTGACTGGCCACCTCTTATCACAGCCCTTCACAACAGCTTATTGTTTGGTGAAGTGAGAACTTGATTCTCTCATTAAGGTCACTGGGTAAGAGGATGGGAACTCAGAAGCGGAAACCAATAGCGCTTTTGGCCAAGCTCAAGGGAAGACACTCGGGTTGAACTTGTGTGTGGGTACGGTGGTGAAGAGATATTTCAGAACAGATATGCCCAGAGCCCAGTGCTTTCATCTGTGGTGAGAACGTACATCTATTGTCGATGTTGGCTGTGGGATGCAGAATCACATTTGCACAAGTAAGTATAAACATGAAAATGTGCCCTTTCTATTTATCATACCCGGTGAGGTTGAATGGGCCTGTGATTTCTGGTAAAATATCAGGGAAATGCCTCCCTCTTGTGGTAAGTGGGAGTTTAATGGGCTGTAGGAGAAAGTGGCTTCAGTCACTGCTCATCATCACTTCAGTATACTGTACCTCGGAAACATCGCACAAACACTTCCCTCTGATAGCCCACTTGGCCCATTTTACCGGAATCGCTCACTTTTTTTTATTGCAAGTTTATATTGTTGTTGCACTTTAATTTTATCAGTAATTATGATCATAAAGTTTGTGGATTAGTCTGAGTTCCTTTGGATGACAACACAGGAGACATCTGTGTGCCCGCAATGTACAGGCTGTGGAGCTGCTCTCCCTGTGGTTGCTGCTAGTGGAAAACCCATAATGGCCTTTAATTGGGACTTTAATTGTGTGTGGTGGGGCAAAAGCATTGACTACAAAACTGGTGGTATTTAAGTGCATACATGCGTCTTTTGTGTAAGTATATGTGTCGCTCACCAAATCCTCTTCCTCTCTTGGCCTGTGAATGGCTTCAGTTGGAATCAGATGAGCTAGGACCGTGTCAAATCGCATACTTTGAGATCTATAGGATTTTCGCATTATTTTGCCTACAGGGAAAGATGGTATTTGGTCAGGCATGATCTATAAGAACACACATACACTGGTATTTGTGTTGACACAAAGATGCTTTTGGTGTCAGATTTTTTACAAGGACCCCATCCAAATAGCTCTATGTGCACCCCATTCATTCATGCCCTTTGGATATGTCTAGCAGGGGCAGCAGAAAATCAATGGGACACATTTTGACTAGAAGGGAAGTTTCAACTGAAGATTAGCTTGATGGCATATGACCCTGTGAGAGATTGCAATACACCACTTAAAACATGTGCAGTATGTTGGCAACATTGCAGACGGATGTTTTCTTAATATGTCTTTTCATCACCCCATAACTTATGTTAACAAGCCTGCTAGCTATCATGGACAAGATAGCATTTGGAGGCATGTCAGGAAAAAAAGCAAAGGATAGAAAGGAGAAGAGTAGTATAAATGGGGTGGAGAAAAGGTGGCAGGCCATGTGTTGGACACAGAGAAGCAGCAAAAGTTCAAGAACATGAGTGCGGAGGGGAGGAGGAGCAAGAGAGATCAAACACGCCGACTTGTGCCTGTCGTGATTATACTGGCACCAGTTGGGAACATTCGGATGAGATGGAAAACAAGACGCCATCTTGTGTTCCATAAATGTCTGTAGCGCCTTGGCCTCTGTTCCTATACATACGCGCACTCACGTTTACACGTTCACACAAACGCACACTGAGTGAGCGAGGCAGGAGCTTGTGGTTCCAGTCCAGTGACAGTCAGGGTGGCGACGTTTCAGGAGTAGCTCCCCGTGTTGGAGAAGCATGTTTGTGTTGGCCCTGAATTAATAACTTTTCATTTCGTGCGGAAATGACAGGAATAGTAATTAAGGAAATGGAATGATTTTATTGGCCATGATGTTTATATTAAGTTCCAGATGTGAAGCAGCTGTATGCGCAGCAAGAGGCCCTGCCCCCATATGTGCTATCTAGAGGAACTCTTATTAAGAGCAAGATAACAGCTCCAGTTGAATGTGTACAAAAAATACATAGTATCTCATTCACAGGATGTAGCGAAATGAACGAATATCATGTCCAGTTTGATGAATGGTTATGAAGAACCATGTGGTCCGCTATTTATTTAGAAATGTGCCCCGAAAGTGCAATTTATTTGCAGATATAATGTTACTCTATTTCAGGCCTGATTTGCCTGACTGGAAAAGTTAATATTGAGGAGTGACTGTTCAGCATTTTTGGGTGGCCCCAACACATGTGAGAGCCATGCCATACTGCACTAAAGTTTAGTATCCCTTAAATGACAATGACAGCATTGCTCAGATTCTGACATTGCTCGTCACAAAGCCAGTTTGGATTTCAAATTCAGATCAAACCAATCTCCACTGTGACATGTCAAGCTGCTGTCAGCCCAAGACAAGTACTGGCACAGGAATGAACAGAAAGACTCCTCTTACTATTTTAGTGTTGGGACTGTTGATGTCGTCACACATTATCTAAACTTAAACTAACTCAAGTAAATACTGATGTTCCTGTATTGTGCATATATTTTATATTTTATGTTGACTATATGTGTATGGTTTGTGTAAAATTGTTTAATTATTTAAATACCTATAACCAACACATAAGCTCCTATACCGTTCCTTGGGTTTATGCATGACATGAACAATAAAACATGAAGTTACAATTGTTACTTCATAGGTTCTTGCGAACAAGTGAGTGAATGCACACAGAGGGGAGTTTAGTTAATATATGAGTATACTTGAGAACTGTAAAGGATGAGTGTAGGATAGTAATAAATAGATGAACAGCTACTGGAGATAAAGAACCCACTCATAACACGTACTGTAACTCTCACACAACAATTCCTGTTGCTTTGCAACTGTTACGCACACTGCTATCAGAGTATAGATAGGTATATTTACCTTTTATACTTTCCCCCTCTCCTTTCCTGTTACTTTATTGTTACTCTCTCTCTCTCTCTCCCTCTTCATCTGAAAGTCATTTATTATGAAGATGTTTTCTCTTTTGCATGGCAATCGTACAGCCCTTATTGAAGCCAATGATGTTTTGTTCTGTTGTGATGTGCTCCCATCTGGTTTCCAGTGAAAATGCATCACTCCATTAACATTGCCTCTGATCTAGAGGATGCTTTAATCTAAGACTATAAACTCCACTTAATTACATCCTCGGAAAGAGCTCTATTAGTATAATGCAATCAAACAGGGAGCACATCCATTTTGGCAAGTCAAACATGCTCAAATGGCTCTTGAAAGTGTTTACTTTTGTATTCTCATCTGATCATAGAATCATATTTGGAGGTCCCAGGTTATGTTCCAGGCCCTGATTGATACTTGTGTTTTTTGTGGGTAAAAATAACATCCATGCTGATACATATGAGATTCCATTTATCTGTGGCAAAACAACCATAACAATTGAGTTTAGGGGAGTCTGAACAGATTCTCTGTGTGGCACACTGATGACTTTATGCTTGACCTTTCATGCCTCTCACGGTATAACCTCCAGTCATATTCATAATTGCTGTCTGTATGCGTCGTGCAAGTTTCCATTAGTCTAGCAGTATTTTTCTATTAATCTAAACTTCAAAGGAGAGCAAGATGGCCTGGTTTAAAATGATACACAAAGACATTACTGTAGAATTCAAGATGCCTGCCAATTCCTTTTTCCATGGTGTCATGATAAAATAGATCGTTATATTAAGGCAAATAATTAAAGTTAGAATTTCTTGGTTTTATATTCCTGAACGCTCACGACACTAAACATGTACAGGTTTGCCACTTTCTCTCTCCAGACAAGCCTTTCTAAACATCAGCATCAGCATGTATGTTAAAATAATGTACTATAAAATAATGGTTATTTATATTTGTATTATTTCATTTATTTATTTTATTATTTCAACCCCTGGGAAATCTGATTAAGATAAGGTTGAAAAAAAACTGTCTACAGGATTTGTGATAAATAACAAAATACCATCTGTTCAACAAGGAAAATCCTCTAGCTCTTTTAGAGAGGAATGATGTCAAAAGCTCCTTCACATGACAGAATTTTCGAAAAAGGTCCATCGTGACTGGGGAGACCATGGGCTTAGTTATACCAGTAGATTTCATTTTTGTGATAGACCTTTGAATTCATCCACTCCACCGAGTTCAAGTTGACTAAAGGGAAACATTGTAACGAATTGACAATTGTGTCTGATTTAAAGCAAGTAGACAGAAGGATTTGTTGTGTAATTTCAATCCTTTTATTTTTAAACGGCTTCACACTTTATGTTCACTCATGGAAGAGGAAATTGAGCCCTCCATTTTTTCATTTTACATACTCTGTTTAAAACGCTTTTTATAACAAAATAATAGGCTCGTTCGAGATGAACTGCGCCTCGCCTGGAAAGTAGACGAGAGCAGGCGGCAGCAGCAGGAGGCGGAGGAGTCAGACAGTTCCAGCAGCCTTTGAAGATTTGACAGGAAGTCATAGAAAAAACTACATCCTGTTAGATGTGATCTGTAGGCTATCTGTAGTTCGCGACCACGTTTGCATTTATTTATATTTGTACATAAATATTTGTGGAAATCGGAATCAGAATTAAGTAATCCATCCAGCAGTTATACAGCTGCAGTTGCTTTATAAGAATCATGAAATAAAGATTCAAATAAATATAAAAATAGTAAGTAGGCCTATAAAATAACGGCATTGAATATATGTAATGTATGAACATAATATATTAAAAAAATAAACAGTATAGTAGTGTATCTGCTGTTGAGGTAGCAGTATCATAGAATCTAGTGCACTTAAGTATTATTGTACATAAGTAAAGATATACTTAGGAGGAACCTTCCTAAGCAAAAAAGACTATTCGACTGCACCCGAATAGTCTTTTTTGCTTAGGAAGGTTCCTAACTGAAGAAGTGACCCGGAAGTAAACAAGTGGCCGCCATGATAAGAGCTGTTCGAATTCTCTAAATGCATAGGAAAGGAGCTCCAATGCTTCCTTTCAGAGCTCCTTTAGCATAGGATGCAACGGACCTTCCTATGCAATAGGAAAGGAGATTACGCCGACCCACAATTCTTTGCGAGAGCAACATTTAAAGTGCCGCACACCTTGGCCGTTCATGAAAACAAACGATATGTGCATTTACATATTTAACAATGACTTTCATGCAGACATATAGTAATTGGAATAGTGGTAATAAATGTGTGTGGACAGTGATAATAATTGAATGTTTTTTTTTATTTTATTTCAATCATGTTACAAATGTTTGACAAAAACGAAACTAAAACCACAAACGAAACGTAAATGAAGCAACCGGTCAAACAGGAAGGAGGAGCTGCTGGACCTGAAGCCGGTCAGTGAACCAGCTGTTTATAAAACCAACATGTGGAGAAGTGGACGATGCGCTTTTTGTAGTCCATTATTGTAGTTTCTCCAGCGCAGACGCACGTCAATCGCCGTTGTCGATCATCAGCTGTCAACCATCAGCGGCCGCGTTATAATGACGTATCTTAGTGAAAGTCCGGTCGGATTCTCTGAGCACCGCGGTCGACTATTTTAACGCCTGGTTCACACTGGACGCGGAAGCGCCGCGGCGCGGCGCGCCACCGAAAATCGCGAGCGATCCGCGCACCCCCCGTTCAGACCAGACGCGTATTTCTCCGCGGCGGTCGACGGGAGGGCCGCGCGTATTCGCGGCGCTCCGCGTCCAGTGTGAACGACACCATAGCTCACAGGGGCGCCGAATGGAAGCGGGCTCCGCTACGCGTCTATTCGCGGCGCTTCCGCGTCCAGTGTGAACCAGGTAGTCCTTTTGCGTTCTCCTATCGCCTTTCCTTAACCCCGTGACGTTTTCCCCAGAGGTCAAGGAATAGGAGATAGGAATAGGAGTTAGGACCTTATTTTTTGACAATTTGACTGCACCCCGGATCAAGTCGGACCATCTGATTTAAAAAATAAGAAAGCTGCTGAAACCATTCAGTTATGCTCTATTTTTAATGTATTTATTTGATACTTCCCCTGGCTCTGTTATTGACCAATGTATTTTCTGTATTCATGATTCTGTTTGCATGTTTTTACTGGTTGTATCGTAAAGATTTAATAAAGATTCTATAAAAAAAAAAAATACACACACAAAACTAACCGGCATGCATTGTGCGGTGATCTCCGGCGATCGATTCTGCGCAGGCCTGGGGTGCAGTGGAATAGTCAAAAAATAAGGTCCTAACTCCTATTCCTTGACCTCTGGGGGAAACGTCACGTTTCTCAATATGCGTTCTTCTCTGTACTTCTGTTCTTGTGGACTTGAGAAACGTCATCAGCGTCGGACCGAGTACTGTTCCAATTCAAAGTTCGCATCTGGCCAAGTACGGTCAAATACCCCGGATGTGTTCTTGCCCCGCCCATTTCACCGGGGATGCATCGGAGGAGACTTGTGTGGACTTTGGGCAGTTACGTATCCCAGAATGCATTTCAATAAAGCAATGGCGGAGGAGAAGACGCACAATTGTTAACGTTAGAAGTTTTGAAATTCTACTGTTTTGGGGTGAATAAATGTTTTTATGTATTTTTGCGGGAATGTCATTTTTACAACTTCAAATCGGTGCTGTGGGTGATTTATTACTGTAGCACGTCGTTTTTATTCCGACGTTTTCGCCGCTAACGGCTATCACGGCTAGCTACCTCGCTAGCCGCTAGCAAGTTGGCCCGGGCACTTAGCATTACTGCTACCCCGCTGATGACTGCCTTGTCCCGGCGTGACCCTCTGAAATCTGACGCTGGTCTTGTATGATTGTAGTGTGGTAAAGCAATGCTGTTTTCTGTGCGTCTAAAAGGCAGACTTTGGTCTCTGAACGAAACACTTTAGGCTGTGATATCGGACTAATCGGTCCGTTTTAAGGGAGGGTTTTTATATTTTTATACAACTATAACGTTATACTAAAGCGTTTTGTCGCGTTTACGTAATCCGCCCGTATTCCCGGTTGTTCCCAAACATTTATATTCATATTTGTATAAAAAGAAAACATCATATTATATCCTCATATAATATATAATAAAATATACAAATGAAACGGAGTTGTTTTTTATAGTGTTTATTTTATTTTAACCAGTGAAAATAACCGGAAGTTGAACGCCGTCAACCGGCAAAA
This sequence comes from Eutrigla gurnardus, assembly GCF_963514095.1. NCBI lineage: Eukaryota > Metazoa > Chordata > Actinopteri > Perciformes > Triglidae > Eutrigla > Eutrigla gurnardus. The sequence goes on along the minus strand of NC_139921.1, from coordinate 13,550,488 downwards.
ACGATGACGTCATCAAGTACGTTCCTGTTCCAAATGCAGAAAAACACCGTCCTCCCGTTCTCCCGTCCTCCCGTACCCCGGGAGTTCGTTCTTCCAACTGAACTCCGCAAGTCTAGACTCCCGGAGTTCACGAGTTCGAACTTGGCGTACTGGGTATTGAGAAACGGGTCTGGCGATAGGAGACTCAAAATGATTTAGGAAAAGACGGCTGCGGTGCTCAGAGAATCCGACCGGACTTTCACTAAACTACGTAATTATAACAAGGCCTGATGATTGACAGCTGATGATTGGCACCCTCTGCTGGAGAAACTACAATAATGGACTAGCTACAAAAAACGCGTCTTCCACTTCTCCACATGTTGGTTTTATAAGCAGCTCGTTCACAGACCGGCTTCAGTTCCAGCAGCTTCTTCAGAAGTTTATTCCCCTTTTTGCCAACCGGAACCCACAAACTGCTAAGCTAAAAAGAAAAGAAGCTACATTGCTACTGTGTGTGGAGCTAACGTTACCTCCGTCAACATGACGCAAAACAAACAAGGAAAGAAACGCAAAGACAAAGAACCTCCAGTCCACAACGAAGGTATGGTTTTCGGAGTACCATTAAATATTCACAAGACACCAGCAAGCTCTTCGGCTATTACTGCCGCTACCTCAGTCAACATGGACCACGACTATGACATTTCTGAAACTCACGCTTGCAACCAAGACACTGACCTCATTCCTTTGCCTGTATCTGCCCCTGACACACCAGTTAAGCCAAAAGAAAAAAAACAAAAGGCTGAGATGTCTCTAGCAGACTTGCAGGGGAACATTGTCGCCGCAATTAATGTGCGTGCAGATAACTTGGAAGGCATGATCACCAGGAACGCAGTGAGCATTGAGGCCCTGAAAAAGTCAGTTGATTTCGCCTTTGCAGAAGTTGAGTCACTAAAGACTGATATGAAAAAAGTCAAAACTGCCAATGAAAGCCATGAACAGCAAATAGCAGACCTGCAACTCAAGGTCAACGAGGCTGAAAGATATGGTCGGAGATGGAACCTCAGACTCCATGGTATCCCTGAAGGCAATCCAGAAGATATCAAGACCAAGGTTATCAACATCTGCTGTGCTGTGATACCTGGCTCTCAGCAAAAAATTGCAGATGATATTGACATTGTCCACCGCCTAGGGAAACACCAAGGGATGCCAAACAGACCCAGGACCACCATCATCCGCTTCACAAATAGATCTACAAGAGACCTTCTGTGGAGAACAGCAAAAAAAAGTGAATACCTCAAAAACAATAAGCTGAGGTTCGCTGAAGATTTAACTGCTGATGACAAAGCATTGCGAAACAAGTTGTGGCCCATAATTGAAGCTGCAAAGAAAGAAGGAAAGAAGGCTCATTTTGCAGGTACCCGTGTCATCATTGATGGAAAAGAGGTACGTCCAGAGCAACTTGATCGAACCCAGTTGACCACTTCACCCACTGGTGCGGCTCCCCACACCCAAAAAATCAAAAAACAAAAAAAAACGGTACGAAACAAGCATACATCATCCCCTACTTTTACATCTCACACACAAGACTGTTCACGATGTTCTCCAAGTTGTTTATTATTTTTTGTGTGGTCATCACCCTATTGCATTATTGCTTATACTTGTGACTGTTCGTGTGCTCCCCCAAGAAATCTGCTAGGGGATGCTGAAGATCTATCTCTAAATCCAAGACGATATGACATAGACAATGGCTCATTATTACAATGATGGGGGACAAGGAAAGAAATTAGGAATGTAAAACGTACTTTTTGTAATTGAAAGGTTTTTTTCTTTTCAGTTTCTCCCCCTTAATATTTACCTTTTTCTATCATTAAAAAACTGGAAAAATTAAGCCTCTTACTACTGATATTATCTACCTCATGTGGAGATTGTTTAACACTGGGTTGTACAGTATTGCTGTTCTATTTTATTAAGGGATAGAGACTGTTCCCTATATTTTCCCAGTACTTAAGACCTTTACCTTTTATAGTACTTGTTCCTATACTTTTTGTTACATTGTCTTTTTCTGTTTTTTCTCTTAACGCCAGGGGGCTAAGACAGAATATCAAACGAAAAGCTTTATTTCTATTTGCAAAACAGCAAAAAACTGATTTTTCTTTTTTTCAAGAGACGCATTCGGTTAAGAATGATGCACAATTATGGAAAGCACAGTGGGGTAATGATATTTGGTTATCACATGGTTCAGAAAGAGCAGCAGGCGCTGCTATTTTGAAGAACTCCTTTAACGGGGACATTTTACATTCTGAAGGTGATCCTAAAGGACATTTCTTTATTTTGATTATTAATATCAATGATACTGTAATTTTGCTAGTTAACTTGTATGGGTACAATTCGAAGGGTGAAAACGATATATTACTTGATGTGTTAGAATCTCGCCTCTTACATTGGCTTTCTAAATATCCAAACGGAATGATAGTGATGGGGGGGGACTTTAATATTGCTCTGGATGGTCTTCAAGATAGGTGGCCTCCGCGATCCAATTATTATATGGCCTCCAATTTAATACAATTTATGCATAAATTCAATTTAATTGATATATGGAGAGAAAAAAATCCTGGTGTGAGTTCATATACTTGGAGCAATAAAACATGTTCTAGCTTATCCCGCATAGACTTTTGGTTGATTTCGAACTGTTTTGATAGTAATATTATCAATGTCAATATCCTCACTACTCCTTTAACAGACCACAAAGCAATTTCAATACAAATCTCTCTTAATCCTAATATCCACCATAGAAGTTCATATTGGAAACTGAACAGCTCTATTCTAAAACATGACACTGTGTCTAAAACTGTCCAATCATTAATTGAACGCTTTTGGCAAAAATCTTTATTAGAAAATAATTTTTGTAGTAATTGGGAACTTTTAAAATTTGAATTATCAAAATTCTTGAGAGCATATGGAAGTTCGATTGCTAAGGCCAAAAAAGCTGAAGAAGAAACTCTAATCTCAGAAATTACATTAATAACACAAAAAATTAATGTAAATTTAACTGAAAGTGATTCTCAACGTTTAATTAGTTTACAAAACAAATTAGATGACGTTTATAAATTGAAAGCTGAAGGGGCCTTTGTGAGAAGTAGAAGAAGATGGCTAGAGGAAGGGGAGCAGAATACTGCTTACTTTTTCAGGCTTGAAAAATGTTATGCTAAAAATAACACTATACAAAAATTAAATATTGATGGAGACATTATAGATGACCCCCGTAAAATAGCTAAATATTTCTCAGAATTTTATACCAAATTATACGAATCCAAATACTGTGAAGAATCTACCTGTCAATGTTTAGGGTCTCTTACAGAAACAAAATCTATTGATATTGACTTAAAGGAATCTTGCGACAAACCACTAACACTACTGGAAGTTTTATTCGCCATTGAACACCTCAAACTTAATAAATCTCCAGGCACAGATGGTATTACTTCTGAATTTTATAAAGCATTTTCTAAACAACTTGCACCTTTCCTCTTAGGTTCTCAGAATGTATAAGAAATTAATCGCTTCCTCCTACCTTAACCCAAGGCCTTATATCACTAATACCAAAACCAAAGAAAGACAAACTTTTTATTGACAATTGGCGCCCAATTTGTTTACTAAACAATGACTATAAATTATTTGCATTGATTTTTGCTAAAAATTTGTTTTAGACTATATAATTGATGAAACCCAATCCGGCTTCATGAGAAATAGACATATTTCTAACAATGTCAGATTAGTGCTTGATTTAATTGATTATTCAGACTTATGCCTTGATGAAAGTTTCATTCTTTTTTTAGATTTCTACAAGGCTTTCGATACAATCGAACATAAATTTATATTTCATGCCCTTAAAAAATTTGGTTTTGGTTCGTACTTTAGCAGTGCCATTAAAACAATGTATACCAATGGAAACTGCTCAATCAAATTGCATGCTGGTACTTCTCCCCGTTTCTTCCTGAAACGCGGGGTCAGGCAGGGATGCCCTATATCTCCTTACCTTTTTCTCCTATGTACGCAGTTACTCACCGACTCTATAAAGCTTAGTCCATTAAAAGGTATCTCTATGGCGGGGAACGAAGTTATCATCAGCCAACTGGCTGATGATACAACCTTATTCTTAAAAGATAGCTCTCAGATACCTTTAGCCATTGATTTGATAAGTACTTTCTCTATTGCTTCCGGACTTTGCTTGAATGTAAAGAAATGTGAATTGCTTGCTCTTAAATCCTGTAATATCCCTTCCATAAGTAATATACCTGTAAAAGACTCTATTACTTACTTAGGTATTGTCATTACTAAGGATAAGGAAGCCAGATGCAATCTAAATTTTAATTTAATTATTGATAAAACCCAGAAAAAATTAAATCAATGGCTGCAGAGAGATTTGTCATTGAGAGGCAGAATTTTGCTGACCAAAGCTGAGGGATTATCCCGTCTTACATATGTTGCTTTATCTCTTGATGTTAATAAAATGATCTCAAAAAAATTTCCTTTTATTTTGTAATTACAATATTGTAAAAATCCCCTTAAAACTATCCAACTTCCACAAACAGATGCTTCTCTCCTGGTCATTAATCTATAAACATAATTTTCCCCCACATAGATACTACATATGGAATAATAGAGACATTATATATAGAAACAAATCTTTATTTTACCCCCATTGGTTTATGCACAACATACTTTTGGTTCATCAGTTGTTTAACTCAAACGGATCATTATTTTCATATCAAGAATTTATCCTAAAATACAGAATCCCTGTTCCTATTAGTGAATTTAATATTGTCATAAATGCGATCCCTTCTGGAGCAATTATGTTATTAAGAAGTACATTAGTACAAAACCCAACACTTTTGCCCTTTGATCCAACCGAATTAGATATAGGCCAAATTTGTTTCTCCTCGACACGCAATAGTAACCGTAATATACGCTCTTTATTTCAGAAAGAAGTCGTATCAACTCCATATGTAATAGCTTATTGGAATAACTTTGTTAATAACCTTAATTGGAAAAAAATCTGGAATTTACCTGCTAGATATATAGTTAATAATAAGGTAAAAGAAGTATCTTTTAAAATAATTCACAGAATTTACCCATCAAAAGTTTTTTTACAACGATTTAAAAAAGATATAGATTTAAACTGCTCTTTCTGTGTAGGACACCCTGAAGATATTTTTCATTTATTTTGGTCTTGCCCTCTCTCAACTAAATTATGGGAAGATATTTGTAACCTGATTTGTTTTTCGATTGAACCTCTTTTTTCCCTGTGCTTTGAACATGTATTGTTTGGCTTCACTGACAATCCATCTTCTAAAGAAAAACAATACTATATCATCAATCTTATTATACAATTAGCCAAATGGCACATTCATAAATGTCGTTACACTAATCAAAAACCACTTTTTCTTATTTTTGAAAATGAAGCCAAACAATACATCAAGTCTATTAAAAAATCCATCAACATGAAAGCTATAAAGACTTTGAATTTATGTACACTTTATAATGTTTTTGTATGAAAGCTTGTCTCTGCATTGTCTGTATTGAAACCCCCTGGCGATGTTCTGTTGGTGTATTGAATTGTATTGCACCATAATGACTTAATAAAGTTTCTAAAAAAAAAAAAAAAGGAAGGTTGCATCCTATGCTAAAGGAGCTCTGAAAGGAAGCATTGGAGCTCCTTTCCTTTGCAATTAGAGAATTCGAACTACTTTTACTACCTTCCTAAGCAAAATAGACTATTCGACCGCAGCCCTGGCTCGTCTCTTTTTCTTTTTTTTTCTTTTCTTCCCTGGCTCGTCTCGAACGAGCCTAAATGCTTACAGTGTTCGTAATATCCGGTATAAACGTCACATCCTGCTTCCGCATCCATGAAGCGCTGCGCAACAATGGCGTCGTGTAGTGGGGTTAGTACTTTATCCATTTTGTTGTAAAAATTACCCAGTTTATTTGATATTCTATTGATATTATAGTCGATTACTATAACTATTTGACAGCAATGTTCCATTTTACCGGTGGAGACTGTATTTCTGTTCCACAGTTGTTTACGATGTACGTGTTGTTTTGCTAAGCTAACCAATGTTAGCGGGTACTGATTATTGTTGACGCTAGCTCGTCACCACGGGACATATTTGCTGTTCTATTCCCTGTCTATTTCTGCCGTTATATTTTCGCTATCTTGTCTGTGATAGACTGCACTTGGTAATTAAATCGTCTCGTTCTGTATTGTAGTATCCATAGATGAATTGTAACGTGAATTGTTGTTATTTCCAGGAGTCTGCCACAGCCACTGAAGAGGAGCAGACTCACACTTGTTCCTCTCAGAAGAGGGAAGCGAGACTACGGAAATTTCGAGAGTTACATTTTAAAAGAGTGAGTTGTTAACCTGTATGTCACTAAAGCACATGTACGTTATAGAAGCAGTATATTAAGTCCTTAGATACCTGTGAGGTAATTTCTGATAGATCCAGCTTGCACAGCTGGTTAAGCAACATGTCATCGTGTGTTATTTTCCACTGCAGAATGAAGCCCGTAAGCTCAATCACCAAGAGGTTGTGGAGGAGGACAAGAGACTGAAACTCCCTGCTAACTGGGAGGCTAAGAAAGCCAGACTGGAGTGGGAGCTAGCTGTTGATGAAAAGAAAAAGGTATTGATTTTCTCACCCCACATTGACATACTTATGATGCCATACAATTATTTCTAAAAGTCGATGTAGTTTGATCAAGAGTAGGGTTCTTTGGGGATGAAAATGTTTTGTGTACGTAAAACTGCACTGACTAAGGTACAGTCCTGTGGTAGCACATTAATCACTTTTCAAAATGTTTTGTTGACACCTTCTTGAATTCAATAGTCAGCTAGTATACCAATACTTGTGTGGTGGAAATCAGTTTATGATCACATGATGAGAAATAAGAATACAACTCCTAACAGAGCTTTTAGTAATTTATTCTATAAAGAGTCCAAAACAGGCTAGCAGTCGCTACAGACAGACTGTAAACAGACAAAGTCTAATAAGTCAAAGCCCTCGCAAACAGGGTGTCCAAGCGGACCGCGTCACCGACATACAGCTTCAGAGCAAACTATCTGGCCAGATAGGGGCAGACTCCTTAAGAGTCTGAACAAGTCTTCAGTCTTGAGAAGGGCTTTTTATACAGTTCAGTCCAGAATGTGGTGTTTGAACCACTCGTCAGTGTCCATAGATCCATATTGACTTGCCAGCTGTGCTGGTGTCACAAGATGCATTTAACAACTCATGTAACACATGACAAGTGCAGAATACAGGTTACCTCATGACACACTTGGAATAGTATGAGTTAAAACTACTCAAACTACTAATTATATTATAATGAACTACCAAATGAAAAATTCCCATCACAGCTTGTTAAATTCGCGCTCTGCTCTCCTTCTCCTGCTCTGTGCGCTTCTCCGTCTCCAAGTGGGGACTCCATATCCATCACGGCCTGGATCATTTCTCGTGCGCACTGCATTAATCCCACATCCAAGTAATGGTCTTTATGACACGGATCAAGCACAGTCCCGAGGAAGGGCATAGGATCCGAATAGATCTCAGCGAAACGTCCACACCGCAGACATGTTGGCGCTTATCCAGACAAGCGTGCGCTGGCCGCGGTTTTTGTTTGCGTGTCACAACTTTCTGTTTCGGCCATGTTGTTTCAGTGATAAAAGTATTTCGGCGGCCGAATATTCGGTGCATCCCTAGGTTTATCCTTTTACAAAAGCATCCCGGCTTTGCAGAACCAGAGAGGTTGTGACGTGTAAAGGCCCTGACACACCAATCCAATGGCAGATCGTCGTCAGAAAAGGCAGTCCGATTGATCAGTCGGCTCTCGTCTCCCCAACACAGACAAAAAAGTGCCTCGCACCTGAATGACTACCGACTTGAGCATATATTCTACACTTGCACGAGACATAATGTCTCCATTACAGCAGGCCGTGCTAATCTGTATTGTCGCCCCAAAAAAGACAGAGCGCACAGAACCGACTCGTATCACCGATGTTGGCAGCCTGTCCGATGGCTGACAATTGTCTTGATGTGTTAGGGCCTTAACAGGTCCGCGCTGACTGTAGTGTGAGCGCTTTAGGGTCTCCAGTAAATGAGGAGTAAAGCATAGATTGTTTGCAGTGTGCTCATTGGTTAAATTAATGTAAATTAACTAAAAAAACAATGGAATGCATTTTTGCTTGTTGTGCACATGAACACGACTCTTCAAGCTCAAGCGAAGTTCAGCATCATGTTCAACATGTTGATGCATACAATGGCGGCCTCGTGCACAACTACCAGCTTTCTATCTTCTTCAGATCAACGTTCTGAGCTTGTTATATCCGCCTCAGTACCTTTTACAATAACAACGGTACAGAAAAAAAGAGTGATACTCCTGCAACTAAAAAGCAGTGTAAAAGAGGCTACTAATAGTCATCCATTTGACACATACACTGAGCAGTACGTCATTTGATGAAAATTTGAGACAAATAATTTTGGCTTTCAGGAATGTGCTACCAATGGAGAGGACTATCACAGAGTGAAACTGCTTGAAATCACTGCTGAAGATGCAGAGCGTTGGGAGAGGAAAAAAAAGAAGAAGAATCCAGACACAGGATTTGCAGGTTGGTGGCAGGGTCTCCAGTAAATGAGGAGTATAGCATAGATTGTTTGCAGTGTGCTCATTGGTTAAATGACTGTTGAATTCATTAATTCTGTAGAGTGCAGCTCTCAGCCAGGTGTGTCTGCAACAACCACTGCTGTATTAAGTGATCAAAAGGATGCAACCCACAATTAATTGGATTAATTAGAAAAATAAATTCGACATTCATGGGAAGTTAGCTAACGGTTGTTTGTTAGCAACGTAAAGTAGCAAATCTGTGACTTTTTTCACAGAATATTTCCCCCCTCTCTTGGCTTTGTTTTAATCGTGTCGTCTTAGAACTCAGTATCCTTTCTATAGTAAATTGTAAATTAATACAATTCACTCTGTAGCAAGTGGTACACCATTCATTTTGGTTTGCTATTTTCTTCTGGTATATTAACCAGTTTTTTCCACTTCTTTACCAAACAGTGAAATGTTGCTTATAGTGTATAGAGAAATACTAATTGCGTGTTGAGATCCCTTGTGATATGAATCATCTAAAAAATGTATTCTACTGAAAAGTCTTGTTGTGTCTCCTAAATATGGCTGCCATCTGTTGCATCAAAACGTCTGAATTAAAATCTCTGGGGTGAAAATTAGCACCAGAGGGGCTTCAAGAAAGGAGGTGAGGTGCAGTGTTGGTCATGTTACTTTTAAAAAAGTAATTAGTTACAGTTACAAATTACTAATCCTAAAAATTAATTGTTAGTAACTCAGTTAGCACATTGTTAAAGTAATTAGTTACTCGGCAAAGTAACTGACATTACTTTTTATGTTCAATACTACGTATAATAATATTATGTTCTATAATATCTTTAAAGTGACGGAGTGAAATGCACCCGAGGTAATTTCCACCAAGACATCCAGCCAAACACCCCCTCAGAAGCATTTATAGCGATGGTCAGCATTGGTCAAGATAGCGCTATCAGCCGAATGGCTTAGTACTAGCACTATAGTACATAGAGTATATCTCGTAAATTACCCCACTAATAATTAGGGTTGGGCATCGTTTGGATTTTACAGATTCCGATCCCGATTCCGATCCTCTGTTTCGATTCCTGTTCTAAGCGATTCTCGATTACGATTCTTTGAGGTGCAGGTCAACAGGTCCAGTGTTGCCACAGTTACTTTGAAAAGTAGTACTCTTGACTTCACTTAACTTGAATAATTGTTTGCCTATTGTAATGGCAGTAACATCATGAATGAACATTTTATGAATAGAGCAGCAAGGATTGGTTTTATGAAACAAATGAGCACAGTCCTCAAGTATGAGCGGCGTGATGACGAAGGGAGGGGGCGGGGCCAGCAAGCAGCGAGACATTTCTCCACTAAACACTCTCAGGAGAGACTCCGCTCGCATTTCAGCACGGACTGATAGCAGGAGCTCCGTGAAATCGAGAACTCGTCTTGTTTATTCACACGCTGCACCTTTTCACCGTCACCGGACGGGACCTGCTCTTTTAAAGTGGTTGTGCCATGCTGTGACTCTAAATGTTTTTTCAAGTTTGACGTTGTATTCTTGAAAGTAGACAACACTTTGTTGTTAACACAGAGTGTACAACAAACCTTTATGTTGCCATCTTTTGCTGAGATGAAGTCGAAATAATGCTTGTATTTCCAGCTGGAAAATGCGTATATCTCCCCCTCCATTGTTTACGTTTCTGCCGGTAAAGCCGACTACACGCGACCGTGAAGGTGTCGGCTAACATACGTCACCCCCGAGACGCACAAAGAAAGCAGATCTTTTTTTTTACTGACAAATTTGGATAAGTAACTTTAATCTGACTACTGGTTTGGCAATAGTAGCGCGTTAGACTACTCGTTACTGATCGTTCGATCGCTGAGTCTCCGCACGCCGGGCGGAGTAATACAAACAAACTAGTGCGAGCGAGTAAAACAAACTAGTGCGGACGTTTAAGAATCGAAAAAAAAGGATCGCAATTCCAACAGCTTCTTAACGGTTCCGGAACCGGAGGTTAGGAACCGGTTCCTATTTGGAACCGGATCTCGATGCCCAACCCTACTAATAATGCATGGAATGTAACCAAACTTCTGCAGTAGTACACATAGTGTCTGTACTCACAAAACGGGGCATTTGAAAGTTTGTAAGTACACCAGGAGTTTATTTAAAAGAACACTTGCCTGATAGCTTCTATCCTCGGCTACTAACTAACGCTACCACAGCGTAGACGCCACTTCCGTGTTTACCCAGCCGATGCCGTGAAGCTGAGTTTTTATAAATGCTTGTATTATCAGGTCAACAAGTGTTGACAAGTGTTGACCTGATTATACAAGCATTTATAAACATTTAGCTAAACTTTTTCATACTCTTGCGTGAAACTCGCGTCACGGCATCGGCTGGGTAAACACGGAAGTGGCGTCTATGCTGCGGTAGCGTTAGTTAGCTTTAGTAGCCGAGGATAGAAGCTATCAGGCAAGTGTTTATTTAAATAAACTCCTGGTGTACTTACAAACTTTCAAATGCCTCGTTTTGTGAGTACAGACCCTATGTGTACTACTGCAGAAGTTCGGTAACATTCCATGCATTATTAGTGGGGTAATTTACGAGATATACCCTCTGTACCGTAGCGCTAGTACTAAGCCATTCGGCTGATAGCGGCTATCTTGACCAATGCTGATCATCGCTAAAAATGCTTCCGAGGGGGTATTTGGCTGGATGTCATGGTGGAAATTACCTAGGGTGCATTTCACTCCGAACCATCACTTTAACGTCAAATCTGTTTATATTAACTGATTGAAGAATAAAAACACTATATACAGTATTTTAGAACATTTGGTATTTTATTTGTACTCAATAGATTGCAGCCTGCCATATGATATGCATAGAAATAAAAATATATAGAAAATAAATATTGAAAATAAAATTCAAGTGCAAATTTAAGACACAAAAATGTAAACTTTGGCAAAAAGAAACAAAGCAAATCTCTGTAATTGTATATTAGGCCTACTGCACAAACCGAACGCTATCCTACTCTTAAATATTCCGGAAAGTAATTATATTAAATATTGAAAATAAAAAATAATATTCATTGCATTCAAGCATACTTAGCATGTGTTGTGTGGTGCTTCCTAAGATTCGAGTTGCTTGAGGCAGATGTGGATAAAGTCTTTTTTCCTGGGCATAGCGTGCATGTTACATGTGTGGCACTGGCCAAAGCAGACACCTTCTGCTTCATTCAACCAAATTGTAGTAACGCACAACTTTACATTCTCAGTAACGGCAACGGCGTTGCAATGATGGGAAAAGTAATTAATTCGATTACTCGTTACTGAAATAAATATAACGCCGTTATAACCAACACTGGTGAGGAGAGTTGCCTCTTCATCCTTCCCTAACTAGCCACAGGTTGTGTTGCTGAGCCTTGAGCCTGCTTGGTGTTTGTCCCAGTAATTATAACACAGTCAATTTTTATTTCTCTCCGTCTCACACAATGGACTGCAGGTTATGCTGAGGCCCAATTCCGACAGTACCAGAGGCTTACCAAGCAAATCAGACCTGACATGGAAAGTTATGAGAGGCAGAGAGAGGAATGGTGAGTTATGCCTCTTTCCCATCTTTTACTGTGACAGGACTGTAACTTGTGCCTTTTTTTTAATGCGTTATCCAGAAAGGCTATTGGAATATTGGAGGAAATCTGGGTGTACTTCATTTTTGTGCCGTCCAAACTAACGGGTCCGTGAAAATGACGACATTAAGCATATCCGCTATTAAGACTGTAACTGTGAAATTTCTTGTCAAGTAAAATGAATTGTAACATTTTACTTGGTGTAGTCATCTTAGAATTCACCAATCACATGTGCACAAAGCACGTTCTATACATTTAGTTATGTACCCCCTCATTTGCCCTGAGGTTGGTGTTGACGCACTCTCAAGTAATTTTAGGATTTTAAAGTACAGTGCATGCACGCTAAGAAGAGTTTGGTGCCTGCAGGTTTTTCACTCTTAAAGACTGACGATTATGCAGAACCGTGAAGAAGCACATAAACATTTTCCCCCGGAGCCATATTATGTTCTCTCATTGGGGTGACCATAATCACAATGATGGAATAGAAAAGTCATGTTCAAATTGTAATTATCTGTGGTTATGCATTTCTAATTCCTTTGCTGGTGCTCCACAGTGGTGAGGACTTCCACCCCACGTCCAATAGCTTGATCCACGGCACCCATGTCCCCACAAAGGATGGTATTGACCGCATGGTGGATGATGTTGAGAAACAGTAAGTCACACTTAGAAACAGATGGTAAAGGAGAGAGACTATATCCTCTCCTGATCCTCCAATCAATATACTTCACTCTGTCTGCTCGTTAAAGATGCTATATATTGGGAGCATTTCAGTGGTAACGGCACTAACTGTATGGATTAAAGAAAACATGTCGGTTGGGACAACGTTATCAACTGTAACCGGTGTATGAGAACAGTACAAAGTGGCAGACGCTGGGCAGTCAGTAGGGCACACTCACATGCACTAACAGGGCTCCAGACTAACTTTTTGCATTGGTTGCACTGGTGCGCCTAACTTTTTTTTTTTTTAGGTGCACCAGCACAAAATTTAGGTGCACCCACATTTTTCATCGCGTCGCCTTTAACGCCAAAAAGTCACCTTTTTATCGCTCTCCTTTTACATAATGACACCCCCTTATGGCCTAGGTTAACTGCAGCACCATCAGCACCCAGAGCAACCCTTTTCTCCAGCCAATCTGCACACTGATGCCCAAGCGCAGTAAATGCTTGCTTTGTGGCAGCATAAATTCCTAAAGAATAAAAAGATCATACAGGTCACTAGATTGCAAATGGGAAACTGTTTATGTGATCTTAGCCTAGCCTACTTATATTTTTACTTAAGCTATTCCTTTTAATAATATTAGGAATAGGCTACTATACAATTTCCTATTCATGATCTCTCATGCTGTAATGTGGGCCTTCAAACACTGTGCGTGTCCATGCTCCACCTCGACATGTCCAATTAACATGTTGACCGGCCTCCCTGTCCGCAAAATGCGGCAGTAGACAATAAAGCACTCCTTCGTAGAGACGTCTGTGACGCCGTCAATCATGAATGACGTGTACGGGGCATTTCCAACCTCCGCAGCTGTCTTGTTCTTTAGTGTGTCGGCATTTTTTATTCATCAGAATAACTTCGGACTTAAATTTAGTGAACGGCAACTCCTCCTTTGCAATATTGTATGCAACATTGAATTTTATAATAATTTCAGATTCCTCAGCGGACCTGGTTGATACAGCCTGACGCTGAAATGCAGCTGGATGAGGGGCCACTTTATTAAAACACTTATCACGGCATGTAGTATGGTTTTTGGACATATTGCGCTTTTTCAACGTCTCGATGCGAAATGTTGTTGACTCTTCCACAAACGCACTATTACCGGCCAAATTCTGACCGCACTCCCGACAATAAATGCAGTGCATTGAGTCCCTTTCTTTATCGTACATCAGCCAGGGAAATTGCTTCAACCAGTCCTGTCTGAAGGCATATTTTTGGGCTTTTTAATTAGTCTCGGGGGGAGGCTTTCTGCCTCTCTTAATTTTCGAAGAAAATCGAAGCGCTCAGCACTCATTGTCGAAGCGCTCAGGAGTACCTGCTCAGCTCGCTCGCATTTTTCGAACTGACACAATTTACAGCAGTGAAAGGACCACAGCCAATCAGAGGCAAGGACCCGCCCGAGCTCCGTCTCTTATTGGTTTAGACCACGATACCATCAGGAGAACACAAAGAGATGCTGCGCTTATGATTTTTTTTTTTCCACCCGAGCAGCGTTAGGTGCACCAGTGCAACCTACAATTTTTTTCAGTCGCAAAAAAAAATGGTTGCACTCTGGAGCCCTGACTAAAAGCACACAACGCCGACCCGGCTATGTCAACAAAGAATGGAGAAGCTGGGATAACAACACACATAGTGAGAGTGACATAATGCTCTGCTCAGGTAGACATTCCTTTATTATATCTTTACAGAGATAATATTTGTTTGTTTTAGTGTTCTGAATGTTATATATTGCACCTCTTTTAATTATCAGCGTGACTCACTGGACAGACCTCTTTAGGGGCCGGGTGCACTCACACTAGGGTCAGTTGACCCATACCACGCCCAAGCACGATTGTCTCACCTGTCTTACATCGTATTGCACCAAGATCAGGTCCTGAGCATGATAATGTTGTAATCCCACACACGCCTGGCTTTACGTCATTTCCAAGAAGCAGCGTCTCAGAGTCGGCACAATGGAGAACAACACAGAGAACAGGATTAACTTTACTGACAAGTCACGTCTGCACATATTTCTAGTAGACACTCTGTCTCTGCATCAGAGCATGTGAGCGGATTTTCAACAGAGCACAGAGTAGCATTTTTATTATAAATGTAATTTATCAAATTAATAAGATCTACATAAGCCGTCATTTCATCCCTCCCATGACTGTATTTCTTAAGGTTTAGGCTCAACCTAGCTAATTCTGATTGTTTTGGTCATTTGTATATCAATTACTCACCATGTTACCTTAAATACATAAAACTTTTTAAACTATTTTTCACAAACACATCCACAGTGAACGGACAAAAGTTTAAAAGCAGTATAACTGTGCCAAAATATCTGTTTACAAAATCTGAACTCTTGCAAGTATAATCCCTGTCTCATGTATCTAGTCGTATGCTCACTCCTTTCGAAAGACATGCATCTTTGCTAGAACCCTCATATTTAAAACACTTGAGATTCGGCCAGGGTCACACTGTCAAGTAGCGCATCTGTGCAAGTGTGAGACTGTTTATGCGACCTTCACTCACTTCAGTTCATCACGACTTTTCTCTTTTGAATTCTTTGTTCGGAAACATGTAAGTCTTCAAGAATTCAAGGTAACATGGAGAAATTGATATACAGATCTTCACTTTGTGGGTGAAGTATTCCTTTTAACAATTCTGACAACGCCATTTTTCCCCCCCCATGTATTTCAGATAGACAGTGGTTACATTCACACATTTTCCAGCACTGGTACACCACAAACTCAGTGTGAGAGTCTGGAAATACGAGATTATCTCTGTCATAATAAATTATGTGTGGAAGGAGTGACTTTGTGACCTCTGCCAATTTGGAAGAGGGGGATGTTTTGTGTGAACCAGGGCTTATCTGATCTGAAGAAATCAGCCCCATAAACAGACTAGTTCTCAGGGTCCTAGTCGGGGCACAGCTCCTGTTGAGACCATGACCTATGTAAAACAAATGGCCAATATATTAATGTAATCAAGCTTTGGTAAATTAAAAATTGGAAAAATGAAAGCCACTATAAAAAAGAGTTCTTCCACTGTTATTGTTTAAGCCTTTGTCCTTGCTACAGAATACCCTTTCACCTTTTGCTTACTCTGGTCTTTTCCTGAGCCGTTCTTTTTTTTTGAGACCGTCTACGGCTTGTGTTAGAGATGCGACTGTGGGGCATTAGGCAAGGATTCAGTTGCCAGGGTATGACGCACAACAATGCTTTGAAGACGCGGTGAATTAAGCTCTAAAATTGACAGTATTTTCCTCTGACTGTGTATGTGTTTTCGGTTTTCCATTGCCACTCTCCTTGCCAAATTTAAATGCACACCCCCTAAATTATTGCCTGTTGCCAATTATTGATATTGGATATGCCGTGGATACTAGTTTATGTAATCCTCCCTAAGCTGCTTTTATTTGTGATTGTCAGGATAGAGAAGCGGGCCAAGTACAGCCGACGCAGGGCCTACAACGACGACGCCGACATCGACTACATTAACGAGAGGAATGCCAAGTTTAACAAGAAGGCGGAGCGTTTCTACGGCAAATACACAGCAGAGATCAAACAAAACCTGGAGAGAGGCACAGCTGTCTAGTGGGTTCAGTCTCCTGAGTGGCATCTTCACTGCTTCAGTTTTGTCTTTATTTAGGAGTTTTGGATGCATCTTTTTCTTCTCCTTGCTGTTTGCATAACTAGAATACATGTATTAAAATTCTAAAGTGGACTCTGTATTGTTTTCTGTCACGCTAAGTTTATTTTCCAACTAATTCAGTTATCGGTAAGATATGCGATGTGGTTTTCCTTTGTACAGTATTAGAAGTTAAAACAACTTCTGATTCTTGTCCTTTTTATTTTTAAATAAACCACTTACAGTGATCTTGCACACTTGTTTGTTTTTCTGTGGGTTTACTGGATGTGGTCTCATGATGGGAGACATTTTGAGCGTGAGAATGAACTACCATTCACAAGTGTCAAACCTCAGGGTAGTGATGGGCAAATGAAGCTTTTGTGAAGCATTGAACCACTTTAGCCATTTGTTTCGAAAATGGGTTCATTAGTCGGATCTTCAGTTACAGTGACCTCTACTGGCGAAGTGCAAGGCTGCACTGGATTTAAAGTATCTTTGCTTTGAAGCACATGCACACAGACACAAAGCATGTTCTGTTTACAAATACAGATTTATGAATGTGTGTTTTGTGTTATTGAGTCCTGGGAATATATGGCATAGGTTGGGTGTTCTTGTGTAACTACGGGAGTGGTGATTATGTGGGATGGGGAACAGATTTTTTTTATTAAGGTACTGAAATTATCCTTAATATAGATTTTACAGACTGTCCTCCTCGAGAAAACGACCACATAGGTCGTGTGTCAAGCACCGAATTACGACCATATGTTACGTTTCAAAATAGCGCGCCCTCTAGCGGTCAAGTAAATATCGACACTCCGGTGTCTCAGACGATCGCCCCCCCCCACACGTCGACCTAAACCTACCCCGATTCCACGACATCTTCTGTTTAGACGGTTTATAAAGTGTTGAGGCACTCGCATTCAAAACGGTCTCAAACTGTCACCTGTCAGAATGCCAGTGAATCACCTGATTGGACCGCAAACAAGTCATGTGATTCTTTCGGGAAATTAACGTTTGCTGTTTCGAGCGTCATATGTCACGTGAATTTCTTCGCACCAAAACGAGCTTTGAAGCAGTGGTTCTATGGAATTGTAGTTTAGGGTTGGAAACAAGTATCGAAGCTTCAGTGTTGCACTGCCATCACTACCTCAGGGTACATTTAGCTGAAGAAGCCAGACAAAAGACTGTTTTAAGACTGGTGCACATAGAGATAAAGAGCAACAATTGAGCAATTGAATTTATTCATTATCTACATCTCAGTCTCACAAACATGCCCCAAGCTGCATGCGACTTAAGCAGGAAAGCCTTGTGACTGAGGGAGAGATAAAGGACAACAGATTCCCATGGAAGTCCTCAACACATGTCTGTGTGAAAGAAGAGCTATCGCACCATCTACAGGATAGACTGTCCTTACTTTGTGTAGTCATACCAGTGTACTATATTGCCAAAAGTATTCGCTCACCTGCCATGACTCACATATGAATTTAAGTGACATCCCGTTCTTAATCCATAGGGTTTAATATGATGTCGATCCACCCTTTGCAGCTATAACAGCTTCAACTCTTCTGGGAAGGCTTTCCACAAGGTTCAGTGTGTTTATGGGAATTTTTGACCATTCTTCCGGAAGAGTATTTGGTCATGCACTGATGTTGGATGGGAAGGCCTTGCTCTCAGTCTCCACTCTACTTCATCCCAAAGGTGTTCTATCGGGATGAGGTCAGGACTCTGTGCAGACCAGTCAAGTTCATCCACACCAAACTCTCTCCTCCATGTCTTTATGGACATTGCTTTGTGCACTGGTGCACAGTCATGTTGGAACAGGAAGGGGCCATCCCCAAACTGTTCCCACAAAGTTGGGAGCATGAAATTGTCGAACATCTCTTGGTATGCTGAAGCATTCAGAGTTCCTTTCACTGGAACCAAGGGGCCAAGCCCAGCTCCTGAAAATCAATCCCACACCATAATCCCCCTCCAGCAAACTTTACACCTGGCACAATGCAGTCAGACAAGTACTGTTTTCCTGGTAATTGCCAAACCCAGACTCGTTGATTGCCAGATGGAGAAGCATGGCTGAGTTGCTTTCGTTCCCAATCGCTTCCACTTTGTTAGAATCCCACTAACAGTTGACTGTGGAATATTTCAGAGTGAGGAAATTTCACGACTGGACTTGTTGCACAGGTGGCATCCTATCACAGTACCACGCTGGAATTCACTGAGCTCCTGAGAGCGACCCAGTCTTTCACAAATGTTTGTAGAAACAGTCTGCATGTCTAGGTTTCAATTATTTGGATGGATGAGTGAATACTTTTGGCAATATAGTGTGTGTGTATGTATATGTAACCCCGATAAGATTTCCAGGCTTGGAAATACAGGATTCCTTGAATGTTTGAGTTCCGTCTGTTAATTAAAATTCGGAGCTTACCTGAAGGCACCACCTTTGCAACTTGTGAGGGACGGGACAGAAAAAAACCTCCATGCTATTGCGAAGCACCTTGTTCTCTGGTCCGCACATGATTGGGAAGTTTTTCTGAATGTTTTGTTAGAAGCTGCTGTGAGCAGTGACCCAGTTACTAGTGCCAACCTCAAAGACGACATTGGGTCGGTCATAGGAGAGGCTCCGCCGGAGTATTTTCCTGTACGATAAGGACTATCGTGGATGTTTGCTATTCCAGGAGGGTGGTAGGAACCCAAACCAAAGGAAACACATCAGAGAAACGACTTTATTCATTTTCTTTGATAACTTTTTTCCGCCTGAGACTCGGGTTGTTTTTTGTTCTTGCATCCAGGATAAACCAATAACTGAACTAGACTGAGATTGATCATAAAGGAACTGAAATACCACATATTATTATTTTTTTCCTACAGCAAAATGCACATTTCCTAATTTTTGAGGGTATAGAAACGTTTTGTGTTTTCCTTTATCAATTCAAGTATTGAAGTCATTTTGTGGTATATTTGAGTTGTTCATATGACACGGAAACATTCCTACTTTTGGGAGAGATACTGTACATGAAGAAAGGGTAAATGAAACTGAGCAGAATACTTAATATAAAAATAATTATCTTGTTCATAAATCCTGTGTGTTGTGTGGGTTGGAGTTCATATTTACTCTCTTACCGAGTTTGCTACCGCCAATCTCCTTATCGAATCTAGTAGATCGTAGAGCGTCTTTGATATCTGACTACTCTAGAGCTGTTAGGAAGTGGATTAAATGTACAGATTTATGATTTTGATATTTCTGTAGTCTTATCTGATTAGCCTTAGGAAATTGGCTGGGAATCATCAAGTAACAACACTGCGTAAATTCTTTTGTGTCTCACATCTAGGGTTGCAAAATTCCGGGAATTTTCAAAAGTGGAAAGTTTCCATGGGAATTTATGGGAATTAATTGAAATAAACAGGAATAAACTGGGATTTTTAAAATTGATGGTTGGCTCTTCAAAGGGGGGACTTAAATATAGCTGAGGAAAGTTATTTTGTAGCATAATCTTGACTAAAACAAACGGATGCCATTCAAATACACTTGAATATTCATGCCATTTCTCAACCACATGCACAGAGCACACTGCTTAGTGCATGGCTATTGAGGCCACGCCCCCTACTGGCACTGTGCATGCCTCCATCACATGTACAGAAGATCGCTAGAAGACTGGACCACACTTTTGAGCCTGAAGCACAAAGACTATTGAAGGTACACATTTGAGCTTCTGGACTAAACAAAGTGAAGTGTTGATGCTATTTTGGGGAAATGTATTTATTAAAACTCTAGTCCCCCCCCCCACACACACACACACATTTATTAAGCGCCTTCCTATTGCGCTAGTATCTCACTGGGTTTTGAATTTGGATGTTTTTACAGGTCAGTTTGAAGCATAATGTGCATTATGTTTTAATACAACAGATTTTGTATCATATAACAAAACAAATGTTGGCAGTGATTCAGAGGTCTGGAACCAGGCTAGTGCCTCAACCTCAGTCTAAAACATTACCCATGCCTTATAACAGTGACACGCGACAATAGTCTGATAATGTGTGATAATACTGACATTGTGTGTTCATCATTAAAAAAAAAATGCAGCCGACTTTCAATCTATAACAGGCTCAGGCTGGACAGGATGATTCACAACCTTTGGGAAAAGGACAATCATCTAGATATTTTTGCAATGAGGCAATCGTGCCATTTAGTTATCTTAACTGACGATTCTCTCCATGTTTGTTTATACATGTACTCACGTTAGGCCTAGTAGTAACGGTGTGTACAGCACCTTCTTTGTTATTTACACCGGCATGTTATTGGAAATTGGCCTATTGAGTCTTTTTTTTATTTTAAAGATATTTAATCAAATACTCTTTGGGGTGATATTGCACTATATACACTACTCACAATAAGTTAGGGATATTGTGAGAGACTCAGTGGATTTCTTACATACGGTGTTTGTTTCACTTAAGAGATTTTTGGGATAGGGAGGAGGCAATTGTATTGGGGTGATAGACACACCTCATTTTGTGTTTCCACGTAATGGTCTCACTGTGTACATTGTGCCTTACATATTGGGGCCAATACCAAAAGACAACCCTTTTCAATGTGGCATTAATTTCAACATTCTGTGAGTATAAAAAGCTGGTATTGTCAGTAAGTCATTCCAAGTTCATCAAACAGCCATGAACACACGACGTCACTTAACGGACGAGCAGCGCCACCTGGCCATAGCACGCCTTCGGGTCGGTGGCAGGCAGTCAGATGTTGCTCGTGAACTTGGTGTGTCTCAAAGTGTCATCAGCAGACTTGCATCAAGACACAGAACTACTGGCAGAGTTTGTGACAGACCCAGGAGTGGAGCCCCACGAGTGACAGACCGCAACGATGACCAGTACCTAAGGACCTATGCACTCAGACATCTTTATGCAACTGCCAGACAGCTGCAGGCCCGTTTACGAGATTGATACGACCGTTGCAGGTGACTCGACTGACACCAAGACACCGCCGTGAACGTTTGCAGTGGGCACAAGACCATGTGACCTGGACAATGCAGCAGTGGTCTACCGTCCTGTTCACTGATGAGTGTCGGGTCACCTTGCACAGAAATGATGGTCGTCAGCGTTGCTGGAGAAGGCGAGGTGAGCGATACGCCGAGGTCAACATGGTCCCCAGGGTTCGCTTTGGTGGAGGAGGTGCAATAGTCTGGGCAGGCATCACCAGTCAGCGCAAAACAGATTTGGTTATTGTAGATGGCACTTTCTTACCTCAGAGACATCATAGAACCCATCATCATCCCCCAATTCCGCCAGCACACCCCCAACTTTCTGTTCATTAATGACGATAATGCTCCACCACATCGTGCCAGAATTGTCACAGCTCGACTTCAGGAAGTGATACCATAGAGTGCCTCATATGGTATGGCCAGCAATGTCCCCTGACCTGAACCCCATAGAGCACGTCTGGGACCAGCTGAAGCAGAGACTGGATGATCGTACCCCACCCCCACGTGACCTGGCAGAACTGCGTGTAGCACTTGTGGAAGAGTGGAACGCATTGCCTCAGAAAATCATGAGGCTAGTGAGGAGCATGAGACGTTGCTGTCAAGCTGTCATTGCGGCAGATGGTGGAAACACCCGCTACTGATAGTCAAGTTTTGTTATTTGGGGCTATCCTTGTTATTGTCTAAATCTTTGGGGTAAACATTAAACTAATGAAAATAGTGTTTCTTCTCATACATTATTAGTAATATCAAAGGGAACTTTTACTTATGTCATTAAAATTCAGACCAAATAGGAAAAGCACTCATGTAAATAACAATATCCCTAACTTTTCGTGAGTAGTGTATTTTTCTCTCTCCATTTAAGTATTTTATATACATTCCATTGTACATAATGATTTAATGAACTTATTTACCTCACTGAATAATCTAAAGACACCATTAACTTTACTCTAGTAACTGATAATGGTAAGCATTACCGAATATTCCTGGATGGATTAAGTCGTGTCACTATTTGACAGAGTTGAAAACCTCACTTTTCTACATGCAATATGTGTAGTGCTGGAAGCCTGATTAACTTCCAATCAACAGTTTTTCAAAGCTCAAGATGGAGTAACTCAAGTTCATTGATTTATGTGAATAGTAACAAACAGACCAGTTGTCAAATAAATCTTTATTGAAACAATATACACAACAAAGGGAAAAATTAATCTGACCTTCTTCTTCACTTCTTCTTACTTAAAATCTGAAAGAAAATGTCGGCCACAAAATGGTAAAATATATGTTAACAATATTAACCGTGTCTATGTACTCTGCCACACTAGTGTGACATGGCGAGTGTGTGTTTTCGTGGTTTGGAGGTTTGTCGTGATTTGACTGGAACCCAGTGGCCATAAGGCTTCCTGCTTTCATAGCTGTCCACTCTGGAAGTTACCTTAGCACCAGATGGAGCTGCCACAATTGGTTTGACCACAGAGTTCTAAGAAACAAGATTAGGAGAGTAAAATAAATTAGATGCTCAGGATAATGTAAAGCAGTGTTTGGCTTTTAACATGAGCAGTTTAGGAAAATTAAGTTACAGTTTAAAAGACTTACATTTAGGCTGAAACAGATTATTTTCCTTTTTGGGGACATCTTTTGGCTGAACATATCATCAGGCTCCACTTCATCGCTCTGTTTCAAAAAGACAAGAAAAACAGACCTAGTTAGATGTGTGTAAAACCGATAGTAAATTGAGCTTTCATATAGTTCATATAGATGGATTATTGTTACTACTGCTAATATTGTAAAACACTATTATTGCATAGTGATATACTTAAGTGTTAGTTTCAACACTTAACACCCCCTATCCCATGGAAGGCTTGGCTCGACCATTAAATGAATCCTACAAGGACAGACATTGAAAACAGAATACAATAAAATGCAAAAAAAGAAAGAAAAGTATCTGACTAAAAAGGATGTCTTCTCTGTCTACAGTGGCAGAATGATGGTGACGTAGGTTCCCCAGCCCTCAGCATACAGCTGGTGAACCAACTTATCTTGGGAATACGGAGAGGAGTTCTTCGTCTGTTTTTAGCTCTCGACAGGGATAGTCACTATAATGCAGTCCACACGCCTGTGCTCCATCAGCGAGTGAAGGATTCTGCTAAATAACAACGACCCATTTCAACTGCAAGCATCAATACATTTAAAATGTCAAAATTAGTTTACCTTTCTATATGGAGTCAGTGCAATAAAATATCTTAGTATAAAAGTTTGTAAATCAATGTATCTATGTGTAGAATTAGCATTGGTATTGACTGTGTGCATCATGTCTGATAATCTGCATGTGTTTAATTGTAAACCTCTAGCTGATAAACTTACACTTTGTGAACTTTACAAGAGATCAGATAAACTGTCACGCAAACACGTATTGTTGTCACCTAAGTCACATGACAGCCCTTTAATCCCAGGTGCCGATGAGTGAAGGAGACCACTGTTATCTATGAAGACAGGAATAAATACAGAGAGTATGTATATTCCCTCAGGGTCCAAAGGTAAACACAAGACACAGGAAATTCAACATAACATATACCTCAAACTAATCAACAGTCGACTCTAGGCATTGCAACAAAGATACAGTATAGCAAGCAGAGTAAGTTTGATAAAAAAAATAGGATGAAATTTTATTTTTAAAAACAAAAACTCTCAATACCTCTTACCTTGTATTTAAATGTGATCCAAACCTTCTATACCTTTAAAAAGAATCTGTGACAAAGTCTTATCTTTAGTGTGTAATGTTTTCAATGGGAAGTTGACAATCACTTTTAGACACCCACCTGTGTTGGACTCTTTTCCAGGTCTAGTCTCACCCATGTCTGTGTTGACACCTGTCTGGACTCTGACAGGATTGGTTTTACACTCTGAGAAAGTTCCAGTTTCTCCCCTCCTAGGATCATGGTAGCACTGGCCTTTGGAGCTTCAAGGTTTGCTTTATCTGTGGAACACAAAACGTTTAAAGATTGAATCACTTGTGCAACCTAAAATTTTAGCCAGACTATTTGCTCACTTTATCAAATCAACTTACCATTCAAACTCAAATTGACAGAATGCCCTGATGATCTGGATCTTGATCTGCTGCTATGAGTTCTGGGTGGGGACCGCGAAATCCTGCTCACATCCCTTCTGTGCCTGTTCAAACGTCTGGAAGATCTGGACCTGTTGTGTTGGTCATGGGAGTGCTTGTTGGGCGAGGTTGAGCGAGAGTGGGCACCTTGGCGCTGCCTTTGGGATTTGAGGCCATATCTGCGATGGTTGTCACAGCGACAGCGGGAGGAAGGTCTGTGGCAACGAGGGTGAGAGCGGGACCTGGAATGAGAGGACGACTTGCTGCTGGATGAAGATGACGAAGACCTACAATGTCCTCTGTGGCTGTCACGTCCCCTGTGACGGTCAGATCCAACGGAGTGTCTGCTACCACCACTGCTTCTCGATCGTGAGCGGGCACAGGATGAGGCAGGGCTGTTCTGGTCAAAAATTACATCGATGCCATCACTCTGACAAACAGGGGCCATTTCCAAATGAGAGTCACCTCCTTTGGTCATCGTTTTGTTTTTCTGCTGCAAGGTGAAATTGCACTGATTAGACATGGGACTGTAAGAAAATGTAATGTCACAATTATCTTGACCAAATCGCAATTCACCATATCCTGATAATTACAATATGCACTAAAACATCCTGGAATCACTTTGCATTTTGTGGAGAAACACTACGTTTTATTGCGTCACCCATGAGACATATTTTCTACAGGGTTCTTTTTTGTGAAAAACAAACAATCTGAAAGAAGCATATCATAAATCATTACGGCTCCATGCATGAATAAAGGATAAGTACTTTTTAAATGCATATTTGTGTCCTGTGTTTTTTTTTCTCTTTCTTTCTGTGCTCTATTTTATCCACTTGTCTACCGTGGTAGTGAGCTACGCGGATTTTTCAAATCACTCGTGGTAATATTTTTCCCGATAATGTAAGTTCACCTCATTGTGTTTTTGTATCCTGATTCACGATACAATCCTATATCGTCGCATCCCTAGCTCTTATATTATCAAACTACATCTATGCGTACGTCTAGGCCTAGTGTTGCATAACAGCAAAGCAACGTAACTGCGACGGCTGACTGGAGAGGCCTACTGGAAATTTCCGGAGTGACGCAAGCTAAAGATAACTTGACTAGCCTGAGCTAACATGCCAACACTCTCCGCCACTTAAAATTAATTTGCTTAAGATAAAAACGATTGACACTGACTAAACATTACCAGAAACTTCAATTATATTCACAAATGAAGACACACGTAACGTTAACTCTAGCTTGGCATAACATAGTTAGCTTTGCTAGCTTACGTTGTAAGGCTTACCAGTTGCCGCTTGGAACCTTTGTTCTGATATCGTCGATGTAAACGTTAAAGCGCCAACGTTATTTCAAGTGAGTTACTATCAGAAAAGAACAATGAGGCGATAACTCACGAATATAAGTAAAAATGCCAACAATATGTTAGTTTGTAACGAAATACCGGTGAAAGTTCAACTTTCTTCCTCGAAACTGAACCGTCCGTTGTAGTCACTAAACGAAGATTGATGGTGGGAGGAGCAATGGTAGGCTGGGAAATTCCAGTCTCGTGTTCTCGTTCTCGTTCTCGTTCTCGTTCTCGTTCTCGTTCTCGTTCTCGTTCTCGTTCTCGTTCTCGTTCTCGTTCTCGTTCTCGTTCTCGTTCTCGTTCTCGTTCTCGTTCTCGTTCTTCTTCTTCATTCTTCTTCTTCTTCTTCTTCTTCTTCTTCTTCTTCTTCTTCTTCTTCTTCTTCTTTGGTGTTTAATGGCAGTCGGCATCCTTAGTGTTGCATTTACCGCCATCTGTTGGACTTTACTTCTCCCGTTCCTCCTCTTCTACATTCTTTTAATTAATCCAGTTGATACTAGGTATCTCAAGATGATTCTCCTCCCTTCCCTCGATTTTCCACATTCTATAATACTGTTAAAATTAATATCCCTCACTCTTACCTTCCGCAACCCTCTAGTCATCATCTCCCTCTCCCTTTCATATCTAGGAAATGCTATCACCACATGTTCTACTGTTTCCCTCTCCCCACAGTTACACAGACCATTTGCTTCCCTGTTATATTAAGTGTGCTGTTCAGTTTAGTATGTCCTATTCTTAATCTGCTCATTATTACCTGTTCTGTTCTATTGTCTCCATAACATCCCATCTCTCCTACTACTCCTTGTAATTTATATAAATGTCTCCCTTTTTCCTGGCTCTTCCAATACTGATTCCATTGGTTGATTATTTCCTTCCATATTAAACTTTTCCCTTCTGCTTTTGATAATTTTACTTTCACTTCCACCTCCTTTTTCTTTACGGCCTCCTTAGCAGTTTTGTCTGCTTTTTCGTTTCCTTGTATCCCTAAGTGAGCTGGCACCCACATGAACGTTATTTCCCTCCCCTGTTGTGTTAATCTGGATGTTTTTAACAGTATTTCATATAATCATTCCTGATGTGTTTTCGCTGACCTGTTTTTTATGCTTAAGAGTGATGAAACTGAATCACCGTCTTCCTGTCCACCCTGTCCTCCACCCAGTCTATTGCCATTAATATTGCGCATAGCTCCACTACAAATATGCTTAGGTGGTCTGATGTTCTTTTTGATATCTTGATATGATGACTGGGAACCACCACTGCTGCGCCTGTTGCTCCGGTTTCCGGCTCTTTTGATCCATCTGTATATGTGCACATATTCCCCATACTTTCCCTCTGTGTTATAAAATTCCTGTACTAGGTCCGCTGTTTTATTTCTTCTCTTGATGTTCCATATTTCTAGGTCTACGCTTGTCTCTTGTAGCATCCATTCTGGTATTTGCGTCCACAGAACTGTTGGGCTGACTTCTATTTGCTGTATTCGGTCCTGTTCTTGTTCTTCTTGTTCTTGTTCTTGTTCTTGTTCTTGTTCTTGTTCTTGTTCTGTTTATTGGCGGTTGGTAAACCAACTTAAATGTTCATTACCACCAACTGGACTGGAGTGTGGAACAGGCGATTTCACAGGAATTGTTCTTCTTATTCCGATCAATAGGTGTATATGCATGACCTATCGAATCAATTGAATGGGTGTACCAGGCTGTCTTGTTGTAAACTGTAATCAATCAACAATTACTCAAGGTGTGCACACAGTATGACAAAGAAAAAGTAATATCAAGAAGTGCGTTGTTTTGGTGATAGTCAGAAGTAGAGCGGGGGGAAAATAGATTTTCCCATGTTTCACTTGAGCAATATTCCTCTCAGGGTTTGCAAGGAAATAAAATACCATTAACATTTCTCTCTCCTTGATGATTGGAATAACAACTAACTAGTAAAGTATATGCTCAAGCAAATATGTTGCCTTGTAAATTTAGTATGTGTGCTGTTAATGTAAAATGTTAATTACTTAGAGCTTTCAGTACACCTATGTATAGCCTACAGTTCATACTTTGGGGAGAAAAGTAGTATGCAGAGGCTCATCATGATGTATTTTAAGTATATACCTTGGTAGCTCTAGCAAACAAGTTCAGGAACACATTGCCATGATTAATTATTCAGGGAAATGCATTAAGGCTCCATGTTAAAAATGGTTTTAATTCTAGAGTTTGAGTAAGTACACATAACACATAGCCCGCATGCTTATTTTTTGTAAACTCATTCTTCTTTTTTTTGTTTGTTTTTTCAAGCAGTGCTGATTATTATGATGGTGGTGTTGCCCTTTAAATAGGCTATAATCTCGGCAGGCACAAGATCTCGCAGTCTTTAAAAGTACGACTGTTTACTTCGTTGCTTCCTGTCTCAAGCGTCAGATCTGTCACTCCTGCCGCTACACTTGGCAACAAGGTCGCACATCGTGTGGTTTGCAGGCTGTTGTCTTACTTGAAACACAGGCAAACATATCGATCACAGATGGACATTCTGACTGTATTACCGTCCAATTTTGGATATGTCATATTCACCTACCTCTACAGCTGGATTATGCTGGGGTATTTAGCAGTCAAAGTTGGGGCTGCCAGGAAAAAATACGATGTTAAGGTAACGTTAGCTAAATTAGACTTTTAGTGGACAATAATGAGTGAAAGTCGTTTTTCAGCAGTTACTGTCTGTATATTTTGCAGTATCCCGCTATGTACAGTGACAAGGAGCAGGTCTTCAACTGTATCCAGAGAGCACACCAGAACACACTAGAGGTCTACCCTCAGTGGCTCGTTTTCCAGACCATTGCAGCTCTCGTCTACCCGGTATGTATGCTTTTTACACACTCAATCATACGAATGTACGTTTTTTTGTCTGACTCTTACATCTTTCGCCGTATTATTAGAGCTTGCGAGTGAACTATTAAGGGATACTACAAGTGTTACAACACAAAATGGCAGACTTGTGGGAGGGGCAAGCAAACTTCATGATCTTTGGCATAAATTCAAACGAAAAGACTCAGAGTGATTCAGCATATTTTCATCACAATGCGTCACATTTGAGTTTTACCAACTGTTTGTAATTCTCTTTTTCTTTGTTCATAATCCTAGTTATCAGCATCTGTGCTCGGGGCTATTTGGGTGACCAGCAGGCTTTCCTATGCTTGGGGCTACTACACAGGAGGTAAGACTATCATTGTGATGTAAGATAACTAATATACTTTACTTGTAGCCTATGGGTCAAAGCACACCCCGCATTGATCATAGTTTTAAGGGACCCTTAAGGAATAAATCACATTCTACCTCTGGATTGCCAGTAATTAGACACGTGATAACTTCTGACCGGTATCCTTTTATTTTGTCATTCTTGGAAGAGATTTCACTCTTTTCTAATATCCACAAAATAATACTTATGTCATATTAGAGGTGTAAATGTTGAACTCCAGGTGTCACAAAGGTTGAAGTGATTGCCAGAGATTATTTGTTGCTCCTCACCTAGTTTTTGTTAATCATTTACAGAAGATAGCATTGAGCAAAAGATAATTTAAACAAAACTAAGACATGTACTGATGAGGTCTAAATTGTGGTAATTGTTTAAGTTAAGTGGTTTTAGAACAAACAATGCACATATTGACAAAATTTAATTAAAATGTTAAGGGTTCAGAATTTAAACATGGTGATAGTTTGCATTGCCCTGTTTTATGTTTTATTCCAGATCCAGCCAAAAGGATGAATGGTGCCTATGGCTACATTGGATACTTTGGCGCCATCTTTCTGTCCATATCTGTAGCCCTGCAACTGCTTGGAGTATTTTAATACGATAACCATCTTCTTAACTCATAAACGCTTGCACAGAATTTCCAAATATATCAACTACTGTACAATTCTTTGAATGCTAATTTCAAGTAATTATGCTAAACATATTTTTATGGACCACTGACTTGATATTTTTTTATTCCAATATTTGTTGTGAATGTTTCCAAAGTGATTAATGAAGTAAAGCCAATGCTGATTGATGCTACAGCCCCAGATTTGTCCTTCAGTACCCTCTTAACAGTTGCAGGCATTACAGTTTGTGAATAATAAAAGCTTTGGGCTTGTGTGAAGCCCCCATGTGACTCACACATGATGTCTCTGGCACAAGTCTTGGATCAAGAACATCAAGAGGTCATCTTAACAAGCAATAAAATATGTAAGAAAAGGTTCAATTGATTGTGACTTTTAAGTTGATTCCTCCGAGATAACCAAGGTGTAAACTATTCTACCTTTGTTTCAATAAACAGCATGTTTTAAACTAGTATTGAGCTGATCTGCATCCATACCACTCAAGCATACATTTAGCAGTAAAATGAAAATAGCTATGCGTGAAAAAAACATGCGCAAAAAACATTGTTGAACATCCTCTCTCCCATATTTATGTAGCCTATCTTTTCATTATTCAACTTGTATTTGAATTGTATATAAATATTTGTCGTTTTTTTTGCGCTTAAATATGGGTTAATTTAGTTACAAATATAGCCTACTCCAGTATTATATTTCAGGATCGATTCCTGTGCAAGTATTTAGCCTACGCTCTACAACATGTTTGTCGACCATGCTTCCTTCACTGACAAGTGCAAAGCTCGTACTTCTAAATCCTTGACCGGTAAGTAACGTATGTGGGAAATTATCTCTCAAAATAATAAAGAAAATAGACGATTTAAAGATTAAGATTAAAATATTTTTTACATAATTCGCACACATATTCAGTACTTGATTTAAAATGTATTACACAATGCGCATTGTAGGCTATGGTTTTTTTCTGTTTCCCCACTTTTAGTCTGAACTACGTGTGGTACTACCCACTCCCATGCTCTCATTCATACGTTACATCTTTTTTCACATCTAAGTAAATTAACGTATTGATATCCCTATATATCTAATAGACCTACTAGCTTTTGAATGCGGAACTGATAATGTTCCAAAAAAATCCTGTTTTGTCCACAACACTTGAATTGGCGTCTCAGAGGTTCCTTCTTCAAATGGGTGTGTATAAACTGCGCATGTGCATGACAGCTCTATCGGAAGCAGTTGGGTTTATCCAGGGGGTTAACATCAAAAACAGAAAATAAAAGGTAAGAATTCATTTGAAATTGTATTATAACCCAGTAATGCTGTTGGGGTGCGTGTTTTAGCCCCGCACTACCGTTGTCGTTTGAATTATGACTGTTTTTTAGCAACTTCGTAGCAAAACGAAACCTTCAAGGAAATGTTTGCTAGTGCCAACGCTATGAACAAAAGAATCCGACGAGACGACACAGCCCTGTTTTTTATCTAGTATATTTTGTGTTTTTCCAACTATAAAGTAGATGGGTCGACAGTCTTACTGTCGAATAGATGTTAACCAGCTTTAGTGTAAAAATAGTTGGTGGTTGTTGCTGCTTAGTCTGTAAGCCATGGAGTTGAGCATCTACAGTACAGAGATTTGCGCACCAACATATAACATTAGCATCGTGTTTATATAACTTTTAGGGGAGTTGAATTAAGTTAACATTTTATGTACTTTATTTGATTCCGCATAACGAGTCAGGTTTCATTAAGAATCAAATATGTTGAATGATCCAACAGGATAAAACAGATCAGCACATTGTTATACTGTTTCAGACACACACACGTATGATATCAAGATCACTGAGTATTTCTATCATTGTGTTCATGTTCATGTACATAACGCCCTTACTCAGCCATGTCAGGTTTTCTGGACGGAATCCGGTGCGGAGACTGCGAGTGCAATGTGGACTGGGGAGAAAGAAGAAATACAATTGCATCTATTGCTGCTGGAGTTCTGGTATTTAACAGATTGTCTCAGTTCAAGGCAGATGTATGTAGCCAGACTACATTGATTTGTCTTTGTGGTCTGGGCTTGCCTCTAGTTACTAATTATTATTGTATGTAGAGCTGTGGATTCCTGATTTAAATGACTAGGATTAGGATCTATTGCACAATTGCTGAGATAAATGTTAATACTTGTCATTGAAGTCCTTGGGCTAATAATTGTGGATCTTGTTGCAGTTCTTCACTGGTTGGTGGATCATCATCGATGCAGCAGTGAAATATCCTGATGAGGGACAGTTTCATCATGCCTATCACACTTGTGGAGTCATCGCTACAGTGGCCTTTCTCATGTAAGACAGACTCTCTAAACCGTTCCCGTCACAGTAAATGTTTGTTCAGTTTGACATAACGTGTCTCATTACAAGGATGTATTTATTTGGTGTTTCTTTAGCTTTAAGCGCCATCTCCAGGCCTTTCTCGTCGTATGGGTTGGCTCATTTGTCATAGAGATGCTTTAGTTGTTCTCATGTGACGTCAGAACTGGTGGTTGTATATTGAGGAGGTTGGGGGTGGTTTCCCCATGTCTCTGTTCAAGGTAACTTAATAAGTAGCTTCTGATATGTTTGTAATTTTTTTTTTTTTATCTCATTTGACGCATCTAGGATAAATGCTGTTTCAAATGGCCAAGTGAGAGGAGACAGCTACAGTGAAGGCTGCATTGGACAGACAGGTGTGTATGATGGGATATAGAGAACTTCTATATACTACTGTACAGATATTTCTCCACAAACACTTAATTTGACCCATTTCCCCCTATGATTATAATTCCTTTACTGGATGTTTTAATGCTGTCTCATCTGGTTTATACATGACTAATTTCAGACTGTTTTCTTGTGTTACTATAACGATGTATACCGGTATGCAGCAAAATACAAACCCATTTAAAAGCTCTATGTCGTGTCAACCAGTAACTTACCCTTTCTTATCTCTGTTTGCAGGCGCTAGAGTGTGGCTCTTCATTGGCTTCATGCTGGCTTTTGGCTCCCTCATTGCCTCGATGTGGATTCTGTTTGGAGGATTTGTAGTGCCCCGTAAGTTCTGTTTTTCTCTCACTGACTGTTCAGTAATTACTTTTGGGGTGTGACATTGAGAAGCATTTTACAGTGTTAAGCATTTATTTTTAAGTTGCAGAGATGAATGAGGCCAGTATGATGCAGCAAATGAATATACATATGCTGTATGAGCAAAATGTTGTCCAGTCCAATCATGAACAGCCCTTCATATACTAAATGTATGTGCTATTGTCAAAATTATGAATGCAGCCTCATTTTGTAAGCTGTAACTCTGCTGTCTCTTGCAGAAAAACCTGTCGTGTACCCTGGTATTGCCATTTTCTTCCAAAATGCGTTCATTTTCTTTGGGTAAGTCAACAGTCCTCAGCAGCATCTTACTTCAAAGCCATGCTTACACTTTAATAAAGGAATTTTTAATGGAGGTAGTTTTCTTATACTATCTTCCTCTTTTCTGATTAGGGGTTTGGTCTTCAAGTTTGGACGTACAGAGGATCTGTGGCAGTAATAGACTGTGTCTTCATGTCCTGTCTATACTCTCTGCTTTCTGTATTGTATGAGACAATATGCATAAGTGGTTATTCACTTATAAATAAATATACACTTTTTTTTTAGCTTTCCAAACATGTTTAATTTATATTGTTTGCTGTATAATGGTTAAATCATAACTAAGCACAATTTTTCATAGATTCCTTTAAAGCTTTGAATATTTTCAAATGTGGCACATTTTAAAGGTGTTTATTTGCACTGTGTAGCCATGTTGTTCTAGTGGTTTACGACTTGTGTAGTAAAATGTGTATTTTGGGAGCTTTCATTCTCTGAATTGTCCACATTTCCTGTTGGTTTATTTACTTTTATGACATCTTTTAATTTGAACATTCTTTTAAGTGGAAACATCATAAGTTATTATGGAACAAATTATCATTGAGGGCGACATTTCATAATACTGTAAACATTAACAGAATGTAACCATATGGGGTTGTTTGCATTTTTTCTGAAATAAGAGAAAGTCAGCTCTGAAGTTTGCAGTCATCCAGATTTATTGTTAAAGTTTAAGTAGCTTACACTGCTGACATGAAGTTAACAAAGGTTTGACAAATGTTTGGTGTTTATATGTGTACTGGAGATTCATAATTGACTACAATACTTACCCATTTGCTTGTGTAAACCATGAGGTTAGTTACTGACGATCATGGCAGCATTAAACAGAAACATACTGAGCAGTAAATGAGTCTTGCATTCATGTGTCCATGGTTCAAGCTATTGTTTTGTAAATATCCCAGTCTTAGATGCATTAAAACATCAAATAACTACTTTGCACCAATGTAAGATAGTTGTATGAAATTATGATTGAAAACTGGAAATGGAACTTCTTTCTCTGTCTTCTTACTTGCGCACTGCAAGATGGGGAAACTGCAAAACATGATATTTGGTCCAGTGTTAATTCAAGCATTTACACCAACCGACCAAGTTCATTTGTTTAGTATCATAATCAATCATTATAATTGGTATTTTCTGTGCAGATATAATTACCTTCAGCTAGATATTTGTTGTAAGAAGATAAAGTCTTCATTACCTACCTCCCAGAAAGCCTGATCATCAAAACATTTCTTGTCTTGGGCCGGTCTCCACAAGTCCCATTTAAGTATGAGCCCTTTAAGCAATTACATATAAAGTGAATAAGGAATGTTAACAAATGGCAAACATACTGAATAATACAGTGCTGATGCACTATAAAAAGAGGTGACCTCTGGATTTCACTAAAATAAGATATGTGTTTGCTCAAATTTCAGTGTTTGTGGCATTCTGTTCTGACTGAATAATTAAAAGTGGACCTTCTGTCTCCTAGTTTGATTGTGCTAGACTGTTAATAATGGAAACCTTACGAGAAAGAAGACTGACCTGTTATGGCTCCCATGAACAAACTTAGAGTGATGGTGAGGAGGAGAGTACAAATGTGAAATGCAGCAAACCGGATTGCCCTACAAGATAAATAACCAATTACACAGGGTATCACACCCTGTGTGTTGTAATGCCAATATAGTTGCGTTCTTACATTGTGAGATTATCGCAGTCTTTAATCTGTAGGAGGAGATGTGCCAGCCATCCAAGTAGACCGGGGAGTCCATGCGTGCTCAGGACAGCGCAGGTGTCATGGCACTCAAATGCAAGCAGCATGTGGGTCTGGAAAATAAGAGCTATGATGAGCTGTGATGTATAGATTTGTAATCAAAGGTTACTTGTCCATGTGGTGAGCAAAACCTTGAGATGTCGGAATCCAATGGTTGATACAACAGCGGCAGTGAATCCGATTGTCATGGCTTCCCATGGCTGATTAACCGCCGACATGGAAACTCCAACAGCGACACCAGCAGCAAGGATGCATGACTGCATATGGAGCTGAGTGAAGATACACACCCCATCATAAATTAGATCTCACTGGTATTAAACTCACTGATTGATATTGATATTAATTTTTTTAACGTTTAATTCCAGCTAATAATACGCATATTATTGTGTTAACATATCAAGAATACCGGGTTGAGTCTTCCCTTCGGGCTGGAGAGCACAGACACAGCAGCTGCTGTTACAGCACTGACGGCCAGGGCCAGGTAGGTGCTGCACACGGCCCCCAGCTTCCTCCCAGGAGTCTGATTGTCCTCGAGGACAGAATTAAAACTGGGCCAAAATATCCAGAGAAACCCAGTCCCTGGAGAACAGAGGATTCAGATTCTGCTTAACAACGTGGATGCTCGCTAATGGAGAGTTAGAACTTAAATCTCCAGTTGAACAATAGCTATCATACAATACTCTATTGAGCAGTAACATCAGAGAAACATAGCCTAGACCTTACCTAACATGGAGAATAATCCTGTTCTGCGGTCAAATTTTTCTTTTTCAAATTGCTGCTGGGATCTTTTCCGATACAGGATCCAGGCCAGCACAAGTCCAAAGAAGGCCCCAAAGATGTGAAGCAGCATGATGTTGTTCAGCGGCTGGACCTAGACTTGGAAAGCCTCATTATAAGCAAAGTGCTATGTATTGCATACGTGCGATGTTA
This sequence comes from Eutrigla gurnardus, assembly GCF_963514095.1. Classification (NCBI taxonomy): domain Eukaryota; kingdom Metazoa; phylum Chordata; class Actinopteri; order Perciformes; family Triglidae; genus Eutrigla; species Eutrigla gurnardus. The sequence goes on along the minus strand of NC_139921.1, from coordinate 13,514,539 downwards.
ATATACTTGGCCTGAAGAACTGATATAAGGTTGAAACACAGGATTAAAAGTTGCTTACCTTCAGCAGAGTCTGCAGGAGCCAGCCATTCAGGACAAACCCTGACACCTCCAGCAGGGCGATGAGGATTAGTTGGACAGGGTTGGTCTTCCCCAGCACGGCCCCGATTGAAATGAGAGCAGAAGCTGCGCACATCTCAGCAACCACTAAACTATATTCAAATATTATAACCATTCATTTAGAAATGTGTTAGGTTTGTTAATATTTTCAGAATTGTGTTGTTTGATATGTCTTTGTTCAATTAAGTGCCATTTTCTTCTGTATATAGGCTGTAGATACTAGGACAAATTGATTCAGAAGAGATCATTTGTTCAAACAGATGTTTGACATCAAATTAAACAAGCGAGAAAATTGACGTACCTGCTCACATCAGCCCTAATCTTTCCACTGTAATACCAGGACTCAATTCCATTGAGTATGATAGCCCATTGGGTGGCCACGACAGCTACAAGAAGGTTGAACCCAGAGCTGCTGAAACCATACCTCACCAGAAAAGTGCATAAGAAGCCAAAACCTAGAATCACCATCACATTCACATCCTGGAACTCTGCAAAAGAAAAGTAATAGTAGGCTTCAAACACTGGCAGGTCCCTGTTTCACAATATACAATAGTCACTTCTGCTGTGTTTCAGCTTACAAGCCAGTTGTCAAGAGACCTTTGGACTCATCTGTTCCTAAAGAACCAGCAATAGTTGTATCTTGTCTTTGCCCCAAAAACTACAACCCCTCCTCCTGGATGTTGATTGTAATTTTCAAATAACCTATATAAAGTATCTTACAATATATTTTCGATGAGTTATTCACCTTTCACTCTTCCAAACTCACTACTTAAGCATACCTGAGTAAATGTTGCTGAAGGTAATCCCATTGTTTTTTACATTGCTTTCGACCTCAACGTAAAAGGCATATATGACAATGAACCCCGTCTGTAGAAAAAGTAGCAAAGGTGCCAGCCGGGATCGCAGACTTGGAGCATACTGAGGAGCCATTGGAGATGTTCTCCGTGCACTTCTCCTCCAACTGACACATGTGAAGTGGGGCGCAACCCCAAGCAAACGTTTTTTCATTTATCAGCTGCTGCCCAGTCTGTTTTGACTGACTAGCCTTGCCTGATATCAGACAGGATCTTGTTACGGGTGGTTCCAGTCCCTAACCTGGCAACGACTAAGAGTGAAATTTAATTTGATTGTGAAATAAAAACACTTACAAATGACAAACGTCTAATTGACATCTTACATTTTGGATGTCATAAAATAAAAGTATTTGTTTTTTGTTGTTAAGACAACTATTATGGTCACTTCCGTTTTGGTAATACATCTTCTTCCTTATCTTATATTCGTATCATGCCATTCAGTTTTGGCAATACATCTTCTTCCTGATCTTATATTTGAATCATGCCACTTTGTTATGGCCCTTAAAGGCAATGTTAACAACAAAAAATCAACAACTGCACCCCACACGTTTTATTCAAACAACCACTATCCATACATTTTAAGCTGGTAGCAAAACATACATAACATACAAGGCCCTAGGGGCACTTCTGCCAAAGGAACACACACAAAGGAACTGATATAAATAACCTTCGCATGTTAGAATTTGTATTTTGTGTCTCGCACAAAGGGATTTTTTTTTTGCCAAAGACTGCATATTTAGACTAAACACCCTTAGTGAAAACCCGCCTCCATGATCAGTTCATTGGTCAATCAGCGATGACGGATTTGTCCACAAAACTGGTTAAACGGCCACTTCCACACACGCAGACTCTCGCTCTACCCTGTTGTGTTTGGACGAGGAGAACTGAGCGACCGGTCACGGTGCAACGTAAATGGCTCATCTCTGTATCAGTCAAAGAGAGAGACCTCGGCGGATAAAATTGATTGGCTATACCAGCCGTCTGACAAGTCGACGTACGTAGACTACGGTGCGGTTTGGGCTTATTGAGTCTGCGCAAACAGAAAAGGAGGAGGTTCCCGAATAGAGTCCTTTATTTATTTCTTTGTTTCCAGTGGGGGGAAATAATAACAGCGACATACACCGCAGCCTCTTTATTTATTATTTTTGTCTGTATAAAACAAGAAAACTGGATAAGATTACAGTGGTTACTCGAAGGCCAAAGGCAAGGGGAGGAGGATGAAGCGGCGCAATGCGGACTGCAGCAAACTCCGACGGCCGTTAAAACGGAACCGAATCACTGAGGGTATATACGGCAGGTAACTTATATGGAGCCTGGCGAGGGGGTCCCCCTTACGACAATACTGCAGGGGGCACTGTATGGGGGTGTTTGCGGCTTCATAGATGCAGAATGCGAAACGTCCTAATGTTTCGGTTTCAATTAACTGCCACTGCTCGCTAGCCTATTAACCTAGCTAGCTTATCGTGATAGCGTCGTGTATGCTAGCGGTGTGTTATCGTTGTACATTAGCAGGTAACGTTAGCTGTTAAGCTAGCCGTAGGGTTAGGCCCCAAAACAGCCTGTTTTGAATCATGACAAAATTACAGTTTGAAATACGTTTTAGTGGATGTTGGATACTAGTTAAATGACCATACTACATACATTTCCCCCCATCAGTTGCAATCTGCTAGCCGCGTCAAAATTAGCCGCTTCCCTGTTATGTTAGGTAACTTGTGCTAACTAGCATAACAGCAGCTTTGTCTGCTTATTTCCAACTTCACCACATGCGCCATATGGAATATAATGGCGTAACATGTGTTAGCATTAGCGGTAAACATGAGTTGATAAAACTGCAGTCTGTTTGTTTGACTTTGAAGACCTTGTGTTGCACTATTCAGAAACATAAAGTTGATTAGTTGTACCTTCCCAGCCACACTTGACAGGTCCTTCCTCTGTGAATTCCTATGTATCACATACCGAACGTTAAAGGCCACTCGTTTCACACGTGTTGTTCAGATCTAGATATGTTGGGCAGTGCTTCAATTATTGAGCAACTGACCCCTCACAAAACAGTCATGCTTTGAGATCAAATTACTTCCCTACTGTGTCACTTTCTATGTGTCAGTGCTAATAAAATCTGCGATCAAATGTATATATTTTATTTTATTTATATAAAGAGTAGCACTAGGAAATAACTAGCAACAAAGCGCAACATTCTATGTGTATTTATCTTACAACTCTTGAGAAAAATATTTTCTGCAGTTTGGTGCCACTGCCATGACCAAATGTTCAAAGCATCACAGAAGTACATGTCAAATTGTAGACAGGGACCTCTTCTTATGTAGTTGTTATCTATATATGCAGGGTTGGATTTTATAACATCAGCCTCTTAGAATAAGTATAATGCATACAAACATTTCATCTGTCAAACAGCAGCGACAGGTGCCAGACAGGCATTTCACACTTGATTCAAACACCCACGCATACACTTACAATAAAGCAATATCTCTTTTAATATGTTGACTTAATTAGGATTTTTTCACATATTGACTATTGGGAGTAGTGTCATTTTTGGTAACACAAATCACTTTGCCGATATAAAAAAATAGTGTGACAATGATGATGTGACTTTGTGTTAGAAAATAAATTGTGTCCCTTTTTTTCTGGTTATTTTTAGTACCTTCCTGTACCTGAAGTTTCTTGTGGTGTGGGCACTGGTGCTACTGGCAGACTTTGTACTGGAGTTCAGGTTTGAGTACCTCTGGCCGTTCTGGCTCTTCATCCGGAGTGTGTACGACTCGTTTAGATACCAGGGGCTGGTGAGTGGCTATGTCCTAATATTTACTATAATTTCATAAAGGTGAAGAACGAGTATAGCCTGGCACTCAACACATTAAATGTTGCACTAAAATAAACAAGTACAGACATGCTGTAATTATGGACTGAGATTATCATCCTGTTATGATTTTCCCAGTGAGTTGCTGAATTTCACTACAGTGCTGCTGTGGTAGCCACTGCATTAACATGTGAAATTAGGTAACAAATGTGTTATTGTCTTTCTGCTGTAGATTGTTTTTTTAATGTCATGTAAACAAGAAGCAGTTAACATTCACTAGATAGCAGTGGGGTGCATTGAAAGGAAATATTAATAGACAAAGTGGTGCATCTTTGTATCCAAATAATGAATTCCAAAATCAGACTAAACCTGAAAAATGAAGTCTAAATACTGTCATTCTCCACAAATTAACTGTCAATGTGTATTTGTAAAACAAATGACACATGCACACAGTAGGACAAAAGTGTCCCCGACACTACAGAACCAGCATTTTCACTGTATCATCGCTCCAAATACTCCAACCTAAATATAAATAACTTAATGCCTTAGCATTATTTATCAGTTATAATCTTAAAACATGCCAGCTTGGGTTGAAATATGTGTTTCTTCTTGTCTTGACTTAATGTACAAACTACGTATTTAATCAGAAAGATTGGTTGTTAACCTGAAAACATTTCCTTTTTCTTCTTAAGGCAATGTTTTAGGTTTTGAGCATGAAATGTAAATGATTACAAACAACCTACATCTTTCCGTGCTGCATATGTGGCAGGTTTGTTAAAACTTCCTCATCTCCCCAACAGGCCTTCTCAGTATTCTTTGTGTGTGTGGCGTTTACCTCGGACATCATTTGCCTCCTATTCATCCCAGTGCAATGGCTATTCTTCGCCGCCAGTACTTATGTGTGGGTGCAGTATGTTTGGCACACAGGTAAGGCCCTCCAGTGTATAGATGATATTTGTTAATATGAATACTGCATATCAGAAATGCCAGTGATTAACTTTGCTTTTGCTGGGATATAAGCTCATGTATATGACACCTCTCAGATTTTGCTGAAAAGCGGTGAAAATATGCCTTATGTTACCAAACAAGGGAATCTGAAGTGTCAGGTCAATATCTCAAACGGTTTGCCCGTAGCGTCCATTTGAATTTCAAGTGCCACACCCCTTTTTGACACATTGGAATTTCGCATTACATTTGTTGGCATTTTTGGAGGCCCATAACTTCTGTTCTAATAGTGATAGAAGGTTGAACATTTCTCTGTTAGCTCATTGTAATGTGTACTACACTGCGGGCAGAATCAACATTCCTTACTGTTTGGGTGAGAAGTGGGTCACCAAAGTCCAATTTTTTTTCGACGGCCAACATTATTTTTCACTTTTTGGGTGCTCCTAGCACCACGATTAATGATCATATTTATTCTAAACAGGATTATTTGTTATATTTGGGACCTTTGCTCTTGCCAAAATGAATTTGAATGGTGTGGTACCACTGGTGGGGGTTTTATGGGGGTCCAAAAACCCTCCAGGGCAGAGGTGACTCTTTTGGAACCCCATATTTGGACCCACAAATGACTGCGTGGGCACTTGATGATCCTAATGGGATTTATACCAGATAAAGATACATATTTGTTATTTACTTTTAATGAAATAAAACCTTTGACTATGAAGCTCCTCAATATGAATTTTATTCGTCAAAATGCACCATTTTGGACTTTTTTTTCCAGAAGTCTGGAATGTAGATCAGGGAGAATTTAGTGAAGAAGCATGAAAATCGTGGAAATAACTTAGTATTATGCTCAGTGATGGCAAACAATTAAATATTTAGACTGCTGGCCATTAATTTCCTGAAAATCACAAATTAACCCCTTATCCCCGATGAAAGAGACCCGCCTGCTTCAGTCTGCAGGCCACTGATGCAAACCATATTCTGACACCAAGGGAGATGTTTCAATGGGCAAAAGAAAACATTAAGAACATTACATTCTTGTTTGTTAGTGCAGAAGAAATTAAAAAACACGAGGAAACGTACAAATTGTAGAGACGTTACGCCTAGGCCAAAACGATCAGTGGAACACGATCGCATCATTGCTTTATACCAATTTACAAAAATAAGATACAGATGAAAATAATATCACAGGATAAAATATTCACAGATGTCGATACAGGACAACAATCGGATTCAGAACACTTGGATACAGAATACCTGGAGGCAGAACACTCGCAGTCAGATCAGCCACAAAACTACATTTTCCAGCCAGGAAAACACATTGCCTGTATCTATGATGATGACTGGTTGGAACCATTGTTGAAGGTTCAGATGAACATGGTGATGTTTTTGTGAAATTCATCTATGGATAACTATTATCCAAGAAATTGTGGAAGCAGTAACATAATTTTGTTGTGGTCCTTTTGGTCACATTTGTATTGGCAAGCACTGCGTCCATAGATGGATTTCACAAAAACATCACCATGTTCCTCTGAACGTTCAGCAATGTTTCCAGTGAACCAGGGCCACGGGCAAACCATTTGACATATTGACCTGAAACTTCAGATTCCTTTGTTTGGTAACAAAACGCATATTTTCACCGCTTTTCAGCAAAATCTGAGAGGTGTCACGTACATGGGTGGCTGAGTTGGCACGGAATGACCCATAAGCTTTTTTCTATATTAGTTTAGTGGAAGAAAGGAAGAAACTTTCTTTGTATTAACATGATGGACTATTAAGATAAATAATTATTTTAATGCACACAAACCACACACATTTTTAGAACTTGCACTATTCAATGTTTTGCTTTCCCTTAGTGCTTTGGGGGAAAAGCAGGCGTGAAAAGTGTTGTGTAATGTCCATGTACATTGTATTATGTGATTTACAGATAGGCTTGCTTCTTAGATTTCTGCATGGTGTGTTAGTGAGCTGAACTCAGATTAGTTGTCAGTCCGATTTAGTGGTATTCCCCAAGCGCGACCAAAGGCCAGGTGTCAGATGGAAATCTGAGTGCCAGTTGGGGGAGGGAGACCCACAGTGTGGTCCCCTGTTGCTTTATGAGCTCTCCAACTAAACTCACCAGTGACATTCACTCTAAGAGTATTTATAAACTTACCACTGCACAGTCGAGTAGTGTCTGTACAGGGCTCCAGACTAACTTTTTGCATTGGTTGCACTGGTGCGCCTAACTTTTTTTTTTAGGTGCACCAGCACAAAATTTAGGTGCACCCACATTTTTCATCGGGTCGCCTTTAACGCCAAAAAGTCACCTTTTTATCGCTCTCCTTTTACATAATGACACCCCCTTATGGCCTAGGTTAACTGCAGCACCATCAGCACCCAGAGGAACCGTTTTCTCCAGCCAATCTGCACACTGATGCCCAAGCACAGTAAATGCTTGCTTTGTGGCACAATAAAAAGATCATACAGGTCACTAGTCTATAGATTGCAAATGGAAAACTGTTTATGTGATCTTAGCCTAGCCTAATTATATTTTTACTTAGGCTATTCATTTTTAATAATAATATTAGGAATAGGCTACTATACAATTTCCTATTCATGATCTCTCATGCTGTAATGTGGGCCTTCAAACACTGTGCGTGTCCATGCTCCACACGACATGTCCAATTAACATGTTGACTGGCCTCCCTTTATGCAAAATGCAGCAGTAGACAATAACGCACTCCTTCGTAGAGACGTCTGTGACGCGGTTAATCATGAATGACGTGTACGTGGCGTTTCCAACCTCCGCAGCTGTCTTGTTCTTTTGTGTCGGGATTTTTTTCATCAGAATAATTTCGGACTTAAATTTAGTGAACGGCAACTCCTCCTTTGCAATATTGTATGCGACGTTGAATTTTATAATTATTTCAGATTCCTCAGCGGACGTGATTGATACAGCCTGACGCTGAAATGCAGCTGGATGAGGGGCCACTTTATTAACACACTTATCACGGCATGTAGTATGCTTTTTGGACATATTGCGCTTTTTCAATGTCTCGATGCGAAATGTTGTTGACTCTTCCACAAACGCACTATTACCGGCCAAATGCTGACCGCACTCCCGACAATAAATGCAGTGCATTGAGTCCCTTTCTTCATCGTACATCAGCCAGGGAAATTGCTTCAACCAGTCCTGTCTGAAGGCATATTTTTGGGCTTTTTAATTAGTCTCGGGGCGAGGCTTTCTGCCTCTCTTCATTTTCAAAGAAAATCGAAGCGCTCAGCGTCGAAGCGCTCAGAGTACCTGCTCTGCTCGCTCGCATTTTCGAACTGACACAATTTACAGCAGTGAAAAGGACCACAGCCAATCAGAGGCAAGGACCCGCCCGAGCTCTGTCTCTTATTGGTTTAGACCACGATACCGTCAGGAGAACATAAAGAGATGCTGCGCTTATGATTTTTTTTTTCACCCGAGCAGCGTTAGGTGCACCAGTGCGACCTACAATTTTTTTCAGTCGCACTCATAAAAATTTTGGTCGCACTCTGGAGCCCTGCTGTATCTTGACCACCCCATGTGTTTAGTGATATTGGTGTGTCAATAAAGACCTGTGAAGAGAAGGTAAAGGTTTGTATAGAATGATGGTCTACCTGTTCTGACTGTGTGTCAGGGAGAAGGATAGGTTCATCAAATCTTAAATCATGACAGAGCTTTTCCACAAAATGTTTTTTGTCATTAGGAATAGCGCGTTTGGTGTCTCAGGGACTTGTGATACTTTCTTTAAACAGGGTGTAGCCTACATGTAATCACTCTTTTCACCCTAATTTTAACGTTGGGTAACTTGATGCAGCTGCCAAAACGTTTTTTTATTTATTATTATTTTATTCTATTTTGTATTAGTTTGGCATTTTTGTGATGTCTGCATGAAGGTTGCCTTGTGCTTTAGCGCACTACAATTTGTGCCATCAGGGCACCGTAGCCTCCTTAATATCTGCTCTAGGGAGAGAATGTCCAATGGCAGGGTTGGCAGAAAATATTGGCCAAGCTCTTTCAAGACCAACGTGACATTAACCCAAAAATCCGAAATCCAGCTGCTGGCTCTGCATTTTTAAGCAGGAGGGAGTTGGTCGGAGATGGGCAAGCAAGACTTGTGCATGTTGGTCAGTTAATGCAGTTACTAAGAAAGTAATTCAAGACACCATGCCAAACATAATATATGTTATATAAAATAATGCAAATAAAACAACACAATAAAACAAGCATCATGCTGCAATAAACACTCCGCAAGTTACTCATATCAAGGACACATGCCTGGGCCAAATATTTATTAGGCTCATCTCTTAATGTTGACACTGTCAAACCATTACTGTAAAAATCAGATCATGAACTATTTTCAATTTAATTTCATATTTTCCACTAAATTTTCTGCAGCTTTCTTTCTTCAATATTTAGGTCTTCATGATCTTGTTTCTACTTATAGTCTAAAATATGAAACGGTTAATTACAGCTGGACTATGCAGGTCCATTCGCTACAGGGAATCACATATGGAAAAATATGAATTAATGAATGAATAAATTCCAGGTTAAACACTGGACAGTTTTTCTTCCTATTTATTGGCAGAGTCAAAACGATCAAATGTGTGAAGTCATAGGGCCCTAGTTTCGTGGCGCAGCGCAGTGTGGCGGAGCCGGCGTAGTGCAAGTTTCGACCCACGCAGCCTTGCGCACAGTCAGTTTGGCAGTTTGGTGGATCGCCTGCGCCAAGATGGGTGTGGCGGCGCAGCAGGGGGAGGCGTCACAGATTCAGCTTGGCGTAGCGGAAGTTTCGTGGCAAAAAGCCTCGCAGAGACTTCGCCGAAAGCCCGCCAGCTCCAACCTGGTCTACGCTTGGCGTAAGGCGCAAGGCGCAAATAAAGTCCATTCATTCAAGGCGAATCACAGCTGGCGGAGTGGAAGTTTGGCTGACCGGCGCGCAGTGCGCACACGTCACCGAGACCTCACAGGCAGGTTTCCACAGTTCCAGGCACATTTAAATGCAATAAATAATCACAACAAACACTATTTAATGCAACTAATTGAATCAACACGTGAATTTATATCTATATGGATTGTCCCGTCACATCCGACGTCAGATCACGCGTAACGGAAAAACTCAGCCTCTCGGACCAAAACATCTCCCTCTCTCTCTCTTTTATAAAATCGGCATTGTTATTATTATGATATGCACGCACAGCGCGTGATGCGCGTGGTGGGAGTGGCGGCGCTGCTTCTGTCATCGGGTTGTCAAGTGACGGATCTTGCACTGCACCTCCCCTAACGCATTAAAGGTGAGGAGAGGAGCTCATTTGATTGGTGAAGATCTGAATCGGCTGTATTAATCCCAGTCCACGCCTTGTCTCCTCCTCGTCTCCCACTCACGCCTTCTTCTCCTCCCTCTTTCCCACTTGCACGGGTGGGCAAGATGGGAGGCGTGCCTGCGCTAGCCTGCGCGGTGCACGAAACTTGCAAAGTCCAGGCGGACACACCCCGTCGGCGTGGCGCACGTGCGCTGCGCGCTGACTACGCCTAGTCTACGAAACTAGGGCCCATAAAGTGCATGTGAACAGTACTGCTGTGTTAGACATGAAATACACAGATAGTTGTGTACATTAATCATAATTCGTCAACACATATGGTATGTGTCCAGGTCCGGCTTAGATAAGCTTACCTAGTTCTTTTTTTAATGCATTTGACAGGGACAGTGCACAGCTTCTTACCTGTGCTATAGTTAGGTATAAGTGATTTACATCTGTAATCCCTGGGCAGGAAATGGAGAAAAAACATATTCGTTTAGAAAATTAAAACTGTAGTATAAGACACAAATTATATACAGTGCATAATTCATGTGAGCAACAGCACACACAGATGGACTTAAAATAACATTACCTGAATACAGCATAAAATAATGATTATCACAGTATCTGATGACCAAGCATTTTGTGCCATCTTTTCAGTTTTTGGTACTCATTGCTACGGACGTGATTTAAGCAGTACTCCGTGCTGATTTTCAATGCCCATTTATATCTTATTTGTTCTGCTTTCTTTTTTCAGAGAGAGGTGTCTGTCTGCCCACCGTATCTCTATGGATACTCTTTGTGTACATAGAGGCAGCCATCCGATTCAAAGACCTGAAGAATTTCCACGTGGACTTGTGTCGTCCTTTTGCTGCACACTGGTGAGCGACTGTTCTGTTTTAACTAGGTGGAACGCAGTCCTTGACAGATGTGTTACATCGAAAGGCATATAAAGGTTTATTGCCGACTATGTGGCATGGTGGAGAGGAATCATGTGAAGCCAGCATTATGTGAACTAATCTAAATTTTCACACAGCTTCATTTATTGCTGCACACTACATCAAGTCAATAATGTCACATGATTGGTTATGTGATGGAACTCATGGCTGTCTTTTTCTTCACTTGACTTATTTTCCTGAAAAATCAGTTTACAGTTGGATTCTGTGAATGTTATAAAGAGTAAATTAAGGTGTATATAGGCCTTATTGTACCAGTAGGAAGTATAGAGACATTTGCTGTGCAATGGTCAAGCACAGTTTTTTTGCCACAGAAAACTGTATTTTTTTTTTCAAGACAACACACAACGAACAGGTCTGATGGTTCTGGATTGCCTTTTTTAATCAAAAATCCTCAAGATGTTTAAAGTAGCACCTCTTTAGTGTAGGGTCATAAGGTTAAAAGTGATCTGCAATTTTAATGAATCAATCCTCTAAGAGCTTCAAACTGGATTTGGCTGTGTGAAACTATATCATACGGTGAAGTTGAGGTATTACCACACTGTAACTAGAGACCTTCTTGCAATTTGATCACACCAGCAATGATGCCAAACTGGGCCTGGGGCGTAAAGCCCTTTCCCCATTTCCTAAGTTTCCTCCTACCGCCTTCCCATGCCCTTGCTTGGACCACACCCATCTTTGAAGTCAGCCTTCATTTTGATCTCAACTGTACAACTGTAAAGCTTCATGACTGCCTCTTGCACGGCAGATCTGCCTGTTGACAAATCTGTCAACAGGCAGATCTGCCGAATTACTCAAAAGTACTTCTGTGGGTATTCCTGCACAGTAATTGTCTCCAGGACTACATTTTGCCATGGTGACACACACACTGACTCACAAGGAGAAAACAATACCAGGTTTGCTGTCGGGACTGGTAATAAAAATCCTAAATGATTGATAACTGAAGTGCATTTTTGTAGTGTTTCCTTGATTAAATCAGTACTTTTTAAAATCTATGACCCAAGAGTAGACTTATGAGCATACGTCTTGTGTCCATCTCCGTAGCATTGGCTACCCAGTTGTCACCCTGGGCTTTGGTTTCAAGAGCTATGTAAGCTACAAGATGCGCCTTCGGAAGCAGAAGGAAGTACAGAAGGAGAATGAGTTTTACATGCAGCTTCTGCAGCAGGCTCTACCTCCAGAGCAACAGATGCTTCAGAGACAAGAGAGAGAAGCAGAAGAAGGTAAAATTCAAACACACATACATATGCACATATGCATAATATGTATGTAGGTCAGGAAATCTGAGATGCGGCCAGCAAAGGATTTTTATTAAACAACCAAAAAGATGACTTGAAATCCAACACATGGTTGATATGCAGTTATATGCAAAATCTTGCCATTTCACAAAAGTAACACTTAAACAACATGTGTGAATCATTCATATGTATCCTCTTCACTTCCCTTTTTCATTCATGCAGCAGCAGCAGCAGCAGCTAAAATAATATCTGAAGTGGACACACCGCCAGTGTCACAAAATGGCGCCCCAGCCAATAAAAAGACATCAGCATCACTGCCGGAGTTAGAGTATAGAGAAAAGGGGAAAGAGGGAAGGGGCGGCGGGGAGACTAAAAAGCAGCACAACAGCATCCTTCCATCATCAGTGGAATCTAAACTCCAAGAGATGGAGTATATGGAGAACCATATGAACAACAAGAGACTGACCACAGAGCTGGGCAGCACAGAGAACCTGTTGCTTAAAGAGGACAATAATTCCTCCTGCTCCTCCTCTTCATCCTCCTCCTCCTCCAAAAACTACAAAAATGCTAGCAGCAATGTCGCAACACTCAACTCCTCGCCCCGTGGCCATAGTGCTACCAATGGCAGTGTGCCCTCCTCTGCACCATCATCCTCCTCTTCCATGGGGAAGAACGAGAAGAAGCACAAGTTAGCATTGGGAAAGGGGACATCGGGTGGCTCCCACAGGGATCCCATAGACAACTGTATCCCCAACAACCAGCTGAGCAAACCAGAAGCACTTGTTAGGTAAGAAGTACATGCTGAGACACCGATGTATTCATGCTATACACATGCTCATTGTGACTCTACTGTGTTATCCTCAACACACAAACTATGCCAGTGTTTCCCACGCATAGGCTTTACTTGGGCTTGCCACACAGGTGTATTAACGGCCTGTCACTATAGGCCTTGTTAGGGACCATCGTAAAAGTGCAATACGAAAGATGTCAATCTTTAATAACTTTTGTTTTTCAACATAGGAATCTCAAACCACTGTCATTATACAGAGTGATAGCCTTTTAGTATTTCCCACCTGAATTTGTAAAAAAAAAAAAAAACTAAGCAAGTTTTGGTTATCAATTACCTATTTCCTGAATTATGCACATTTCAAGGTTTTGTTTTTCTTGCTTATTTGTGATTAAATTGACACGAGACCACCTCTCATGTGTCTATGACAATGAAGCCATCCATCCATCCATCCATCCATCCATCCATCCATCCATCCATCCATGGATCCATGGTCTACCACTTTATCCTGTATTCAGGGTCGCGGGAGGCCTGGAGCCGATCCCAGCTGACATTGGGCGAAGGCAGGGAACACCCTGGACAGGTTGCCAGTCCATCGCAGGGCCAACATATAGAGACAGACAACCATTAACGCTCACATTCAGAGCTACGGCAATTTAGAGTCATCAATTAACCTATCCCCATCCCGCATGTCTTTGGACTGGGGGAGGAAGCCGGAGAACCCAGAGAGAACCCACGCTTACACAGGGAGAACATGCAAACTCCACACAGAAGGAACCCGAACCCGACCCGGGAATCAAACACGGCACCCTCTTGCTGTGAGGCAAAAGTGCTACCTACTACACCGGTGACAGTGCAATAATATTAAATTAGATTATCATAAATCATAAAGCCGCCCTGCATAAATAACGGAAATCAATTTGAAAACACTTTTTTTTTTTAATCATGTATTTTTAAAATCAGGGTCTATTTTTTACTTCTCTACCATTTATAGCAGCTAGACAGCTTTTTCAAGTCACTTGTGACGAATTTCTGATTATGGAAATTCACCACCAATCAACCTTTTTTGTTTTTATCGCAATGAACGATAAAAGTCACATCCTTTCCCATCCAGATTTTGTCTAGGTGTCTATCTCAGATGACAGCAGATGAACCAGCATAAATTCAGATCAATATCAAATACTACTTTGAGGTCTCAACTGGATTTGATCGCAAATCACAGGCTTTTAGAAATGAAAATGAAAGTTTGACATTAGGGGGGTGATATTCTGCCCTGCAAGTAGAACATAGAAATGATTATGAAGCTTTCACCCACTTTTAATTCCAAATGAAGACCATCAACATTTATGCAACAGAAGCATAAAGTAAACTGTACTTTCTGTGGTCTATGCTGTATTTGACTCATGAAAGACTTTTATTTATTGTACAAGTCTGTTTAAATTGTATATGAAAATGCTTTGGCTGCAGTAATAATTTAGGCACCGCCTTTCTGGACCAGCTGTTTTGCTACTGTATCCACAGAATTTGGATTTTTGTATCCATAACAGCATAGATGTACATTTACATTTAGGGCATTTAGCAGACGCTTTTGTCCAAAGCGACTTACAATAAGTACATTTATCGAAAGAAAGAGACCACAACATATCATTGCCGATAAAGTAAGATAGAAACAAGTGTTAGGTCCTTGTCTGAGTAAAGTAGTAGCTGTTCAGCAAGTATACCTTAAGAACAACAGTGCTGTGATCAAAGTGCTATAGGTAAGAACATAGAAGTGCTCTTTTTTTTGGGGGGGGGGGGGGGGGGGTTGTTAGTGGGTCATGCTATGCAGAGTCGAGGTGAAGTCTGAACAGGTGCATCTTAAGCCTTTTTCAGAAAATGGCAAGCGACTCTGCTGTCCTGATATTGGTCGGTAGTTCGTTCCACCACTGAAGCGCCACAACAGAGAAGAGTCGGGACTTGTTGGGACATGTATTGATGTACTGTACATGAAACATCAGTACATCGTTATATAAATCATGTTGACTGTCGGATAAGCAGCATGTCAATGAGTCTCTTCTCTTTTCACTCTTCCACCTGGGACAGATTGGAGCAGGATGTTAAGAAGTTGAAGGCAGACCTGCAGGCCAGCCGGCAGATTGAGCAGGACCTACGCAGTCAGATTGGCTCGCTGGGCAGCGCTGAGCGCTCCATACGCACTGAGCTGGGCCAACTGCGCCAGGAGAACGAGCTGCTGCAGAACAAGTGAGTTGGGCTACTATTTGTCTGATCAAAGATAAGTCACACTATTGATACTTTTGAATTAGACTAATTACTAACTGTGGCATTGGGGTGTTCATTGTCATGCATCAATATAAATCAATATAAATATAAATTAAAACTGCGAGCAGTGATAACGGGCCCTCGCATGGCACGTAACTCGGTTAGTGCTACGGCCGCCTGATGTGTCCGACCGCCTGGCCTGTCCACCGCCACGGGGCGGGTCGTCCCCCGGCCACCGCCACGTTGCCAGTCACGTTGCCAGATATCTCAACATATCCTGCAAGTTTCATGATGATTGGGTTAAATATTGTGGAGTTATGTGTATTGATTTCTAGAGCCCCGCCCCTCTGACTTTCATTGGCTAATAACTTCTGAACGCAACGACATTTAGACCAAGCTTTACCAGCTTGGTCTAGTGATGACGCACAGCAAATTTGGTGAGAATCCGATCTACGGTTTAGGAGGAATTAGCAAAAACGTGTTTTTCACAAAATTCAAAATGGCGGAAAATTTCGGTAGGCGGACTTTAGTACTCCAAGAGGCTTTTTTGTAGAGCACAACTGTAGACGTTAAAAGACGTTAGGTGGCGCTAGAGAGCCACTTTTTTGTGGCCAACTATGAAACCTTTAAAATATCAAATTTTTCGCCAGTCGCCACCCGCACGCCAATTTTTTTCGCCTGATTATTATGATAAGGCCCCCAAAAAGGCCGTCGAACTTGCGAAATAAGAAAAAGAATAATAAGAAAAAAAATCTGTTCAGTTTCAATAGGGCTTCGCTGCCCGACGTTGTCGGCGCTCAGGCCCTAATAATAATAATAATCCGTAAGGTTTCAATAGGGCTTCGCAGCCCGACGTTGTCGGCGCTCGGGCCCTAATAAACACTTTAGAACAAGGCTTTTCAACAATATTGTTTAGGGGGCCACATTTTCAGAAAGCTATGGCACCGTGGGCTGGACATTTTCCATGACCCAATCGACCCCTTACTTTCCTTGTGAATGAACACCTGTTTGGCACTCCAGATATTACACATATAATGAGTGCCTGGTGTCCCTGAGCAAGACACCTCACCCTAATTGCTCCTGACGAGCAGGGTGTTGCCATGCGTGGTTGCCCCTCATTTATATAGCTCTTTTATCCAAAGCGCTTTACAGTAATGGCTGACATTCACCCATTCATGCACACAGTCACACACCGACGGCGGAGTCAACCACGCAGGGCGACAGCCAGCTCGTCAGGAGCAATTAGGGTGATGCGTCTTGCTCAGGGACACCAGACACTCAGCTAGGAGGAGCCGGGGATCGAACCGGCAATCTTGTGGTTACCAGCCAACCCGCAATCTTGTGGTTACCAGCCAACCCGCTCTACCTCCTGAGCTAATGTTGAAGTTTCTGTCGGAAAAGAAACAGTTGTCATCAGAAAAGTTATTGCATCAAAATAGCTTTGCATTGACAAGTTAATTTCTAACTTGAAAATGCCACAGGGGTCATTTAGATGAGTGTAGGCTGTTCAAAATAACTCACAAATACCAAACAAGTTCTGTATTTCCCGCTTGCCAATGTGCTGTTCTACGATATGTGTGTCCATGCACTTGTAGGCTCCATAATGCTGTCCAGGCAAAGCAAAAGGACAAACAGGCAGTTGGCCAGCTGGAGAAGAGGCTCAAAGCAGAGCAGGAGGCTCGAGCCACAGCCGAGAAACAGCTTGCAGATGAAAAGAAGCGGAAGAAGTTAGAGGAGGCCACAGCAGCCAGAGCAGTAGCACTAGCAGCAGCATCCAGGTAGGTGCACATCTGACATGAATTTTGAATTTAGTTTGTCTCTTGATTCTTTCATGCTATGATCTGTTGTTCTTATGTAACCACTTTTTTCCATTTTTTTCAGAGGGGAGTGCACAGATACGCTGCGGAGGCGGATCACTGAATTAGAAACAGAGTGTAAGAAACTAACATTGGACATCAAGCTAAAGGAGGACCAGATCAGAGAGCTTGAATTGAAAGTTCAGGTAAGGTTTTTTTTTTATTATTAATTTAAGCATTGATATGAACTGTCACAATTAGGGATGTTCACCGGTGACCGGTGGTTGACCGTATTAACGTTAACCGATTAAACTTGTCGGTTAAAAAAAAAAAAAAAAAAATCACAATCGTGTTCTGCTTATGCGCGGCTCATGCCTGGTCTCGGCAGCCTGTTGTCCGTGGAGAAACGCGCACATTTGCAGCGAGCTGGAGCTGGAGTTGGGGCTGCAGCTGGTCTGAGCTGCGCGCGAGAGCCACGCGGGCCCCGGTGTCCCGCCGTTCTGGTGTTGGACGGGGAATCCGGTGCAGCTGTGGAGCGCGGATGATGAAGACGGTGGTGGTGATGATGATGATGATGATGAATGGCCCCGGGGTCTCGCCACCATTATGTCTACTGCTCTGTTTTGTGATATACATGCATGACGGACACAGCGTCTCCCACTGTATAATTTCTCCTCAAGTCTTAATTATTCCCGCATGCGAGGTGCAGAGAATGCGATCTCAATTATTATACACAGTAGTAGACTACACGCTACGCGACTAGGAGTAGACTAAAAGACTACATTTTGCCATCTCATTACAAGATCAGAGGATTGTTTGTGTGAAGGGAACAAATTATCTCCTCACACTTGATGTTTCATAAATCTTGTGTTTATACTTAATAGCCCAAATAAAAACATTTCGCGCCGGTGCGTCTTTTACGCATTCCGAAGGTGCCTGTTTTATCTTGGATAGGCTTGGATTCGGACATTACTACATTTCAGGATTTTCAATGGTAACAGATAAGGTCATGATGATAATCATCTTGCTTTATTATTATTATTATTATTATTATTATTATTATTATTATTATTATTATTATATATATATATAATTATTATTATTATTAGCACTACCATCTCCTCAAACTAAACAAGCAGCGTCTCGGAGAGCTGTAGGGGAAGAGCGGCGCCGGGGCAGAGTGTGTGTGAGTGAGTCGGATGGACAGAACGGGAGAGAGATAAGCAGCAAGCACAAATCGAAATCGGGGGGGGGGGGGGGCATTTTAATAGCGCATTTTATAATCGGTTAACCGGTTTCAACCGGTTAATGAGGCTCGGTGGTCGGTCAAAAATATTTTTAGTTTTGGCCATCCCTAGTCACAATCGAGTACAGTAAAGTTTTTCCATAATGTTTTTTAATGCGGTTGTCAGTTTGTTCATTTGGTCATGTGTAATGCTTTTTGTCAGGTGCAGTAAAGGAGTTACAGTTTCAAAGTTGCAATTTAGTCAGAAGTTCAGTTGCAGTCTTATGTACTTTGCCAGTTTTGCTTTTGTCAGCACACTCAGCTTTTGCCATATGGTGGACCAGAGCGAGTGCTCAAAGGTGTATATGTATATCACAATGTGGCATTACTTGGAGCTATGTCCCCGTTATAGTGCCCCTGAACAAGCTAATGCCAAAATGCACAAGTCAAGTGAATGCAGCTTATAAAAAGCTAACTATTAATATTGTTCATGGCAACAGAAAATATGTATTATGTCTTTCTATCATAGCACTTAAGTGCCTTTTTAGGTGGGCCTTTTTTAAACTCTGTTGTCTGACTCACTTCAGTGATGCACACTTACACCAAGAATGTGTTAATTACATTTTAATTTCATTCTAGCTGAAGGTATGGCTCTCCACTTTTTCATAATGCAGCTTTGAATGGATGGATGTTCATATCAGTTGTGGATGTTATGAAAATGTATCAAATTTGCACTGTATTATTGCTGTCACCAGCATGTTAAAGTATCCAGTCACAAACAGGGTCATGTCAGGAGGTTACTAACTGTATCTTTTCTCCTCCACATCTCAGGAGCTTCATAAATATAAAGAGAATGAAAAAGACACAGAGGTGCTGATGTCGGCACTGTCAGCCATGCAGGACAAGACCCAGCACCTGGAGAACAGTCTAAGTGCAGAGACCAGGATCAAACTGGATCTCTTCTCTGCGCTGGGAGATGCCAAGAGACAACTAGAGATTGCACAAGGTCAGTCTGATTTCCATACAGAACATATTTATTCACACACATATTTAGAGAATATGCTCAAATCCAAATAGATATGTAGGTGTGCTCATACACAGATGTATCTTGTTTTTTTAATGACCTTTTGATGTCTGTTTTCAGGTCAGATCCTGCAAAAGGACCAGGAGATAAAAGATCTGAAGCAGAAAATAGCCGAAGTGATGGCCGTCATGCCTAGCATCTCCTACACAGCCGACACCAGCAGCATGACCCCGGTGACACCCCACTACTCCTCCAAGTTCATGGACACCAATCCCTCCGGCCTAGACCCCAACGCCTCCGTTTACCAGCCACTCAAAAAGTGAATGCTTTGTCCCGCCCCTCACCTGCCTCCATCCTCATCATAGTCTTTCCTGCAGACCCACCACCTACCAATCTGCTCGGCATGTCTGCGGCTGAGAGAGTTGTTTTTCTTGGATTTTTATTTTTCTCCCCACCAAGTCAGAAGGATGTTGTATTGTGTGACTGTATTTGTTGTAGTTAAAACAAAAGACAAAAAAACTTTAAACGGACATCACACGTCAACTAGTACCAGTTTTCTTCTCAAGTGTCTAGTGAAACCTCACAGAATCGGGTATGTATCTTCCACTCAAGGGTGTTGCTCTCCCTTTCCCACCACCACTGCAACCTGCTCTTTGGTCCTGGGGAATAGCTGCATTATTCTTTTAGGTTGATTTTTGCTTCCTAAAACTTTGAATACAGAGTTCTCCTTTATTATACAGTCACATAGTCTGACTTGTATGTTCAATTTCTTTTGACGGATTGTTTTCTCCCAAGATAGTATGGCAACATCTATACAACCAGAGGAATGTAGTGGCGAAGTTGGTGCAGACTCTCCCACATGTTATGTTTAAGTTATTTTTTTAAGACTCCAAATAAACCCTGCTCTCGGCTGCTTTGGGGTTTGGTGGTAAATCGTTTTAAAATTGTACTGTGAGGTTGTATTTGTTCGCTCAAGTGTTGATTTCAACAGGCTGGAAGTGTGGATTACAACAAATTGGAAACAATATGTGTGTTATATAAGCCTAAACATAGACATTCAAATTAAATTAACCCAAGCATCTCCTAATGCTAATCATCAGAGAAAACAGCCCTTTGGGTTCCCCTGGTGTGTGTGTGTGTGTGTGTGTGTGTGTGTGTGTGTGTGTGTGTGTGTGTGTGTGTGTGTGTGTGTGTGTGTGTGTGTGTGTGTGTGTGTGTGTGTGTGTGTGTGTGTGTGTGTGTGTGTGTGTGTGTGTGTGTGTGTGTGTGTGTGTGTGTGTGTGTGTGTGTGTGTGTGTGTGTGTGTGTGTGTGTGTGTGTGTGTGTGTGTGTGTGTGTGTGCGCGCGCGCTCAGTCTTTCATTAGTTGTCAAGATCATAGTGCCTTCAGTTAAGGACATAAAGTGAGTGATGAAATACAGCCCAACCCTTATGAATTAGTTGTATAGCATCTGGCTAAGCTGGAAAGGATAAGAATTTGACCTCGCCTAGTGAATTGGGACAAAGTTACCTTCAGATGCTGAGTTGGCGTTTTACTTCCTACTAATTTCCTAACTGGTAGCTGATCCATCATGTGCAGTCGAGGGCAACTTTGTCTCTTATGTAAGTCACATTTAATTGATACATTAGATGGCACCAAATAAATTGTACTTCTGTTTGCATATTGTCGGTATGTTGACATTATGTTAGCCAGCACAGCATCTACTAGCTTGTCACATGTCCACTCACTGAAGCTCATCACTGCTGCTGTTAAACCCCAAATCCCTCAGTCCTTTGTTCTTTTTCTTCAAGTTTAAAGGTGCACTGTAGAAAACCCATGCTGTTCCAAAGGGGAAACTGTTAAAGATGGAATGTGCAATGTAAACAAAGCTTTGGAAATGTCTACTTTAATATAGCAGTTTAATAATAATTTGATTTAATGAATCCTCCCCTTCAGTTTGTGTGCCAAGACTGGGAATGCTTTTTTCTGTAAGACTGTACAACAACAACAAATACATTGGCTGACGTTTTTGTCAACTATCCAGTTGAATATAATTGAAAGTTTCTGTTAAGCAGATGGAGAGAGTGGTCACCTGTTCGTAGTAGACTGTGAAGTTAAAAGTAAGGGACTAATATGTCACATTTCTTTTTATGAATGTTACAGTATTTGCGACTGTTGGAGAAATTGCTGTTTAATGCAGCTTTCCTTACTCCTGTTTTTGGTAGAGTTCTTATTTTCCTGCAGGGAGAAAATTGCTCGAGTCTGTGGTTTCACCATCATCCGAAATGGTCATTGTTGTGTGTGTGTGTGTGTGAGTGATTTTCACCTACTATACATGGAGATGCTTTTTTTCTCACTCAGATTGTCATTGGCTACAGGAAAAAATATTGTGAAAATTACAGTTTAGTCAGTTGTTTTTTCAACTGATTGTTGAAAGCATAGAGAAGTGTTTTTTTGTTTGTTTTTGTTATCTATGCCCACAGTCACTGCTCTATTTCTCCCCAGGTCTAACCTTGGCTGTGCTCTCGCTCTGTGAGGTTTACAAGAAATAAACATTTTTTTCTTGCAAATTGGCTTTTTTTTTTTACATTAAGTTCAGTCAGTTTATTCACTTACAAACTGTCATCATGGATACTTTAGCTTTGCATTGAGACTTAAAATATTAAATATCACAAAGCCTGCTTTGCAAACTAAAATTGTGGGGTTTACAAGTTGTAGAAATTTGTGAGGCAGGTTATCTAATAAAAGACGCTTTTGAGTTGCATTATGGGAGATGTTTATACAATGTTTGTGGAGCTTGATCCACACACAAATCTTAACATCTAAGCCTCTGGCTTGTCAACTCGTACATTTTTTTTTTTTTTTTGCAATATCAGTTTTGATGGAAAATGCAATTCTTATTTTTTCTTCTCATAGTTAATTTTGAGTGGTTTAGCTCTAACGAAAGACTCTGTTATATTGGTATAGTTCAAGTAAAACAATAACCATATTTCTTTTATAATTTGTGAGGTGAAATTTGGCCAAAAAAGTTTCAAAACATTGTTAATCTGGGTATATTCTGGTATTGGAGACTGTATGTACTATTTGCATGTTACCACTAGGAGGCAGCGTTCATCCACATAATTTGGGTTCGAAAAGATTCTGTCCACACAGACTGGTTATTAACTCTGTCAAGAACGACTAATTCCCTCTTTTCAAGACAAGAAAATCCCATTTAGTGTTGACAAAAGAAACGTATGAATAATTTGTTCATGCTAATCTGGTCAAAACATAGTGACCAATGGTGCTCCCACAAAAACATCTGGTAGGTAAACTAAAGTGTCAGTGTTGTTCACCATGTAAATAATGCTAGGGTTTAATGGTGTTATTTAAGCACATCTTTCTTCACCCCCCTCTTTGTCTACTTTTCAAATTCAGACGTAATCACTCCATGCTCTGCTGACCTCTGGGAGATTTCAGTCTGTGGTGGAACATAAAAGGGAATAAATTATGGGCTGCTGTGCATTTTGATTTGAATGATTATTAATCTAATGCACATGGAAGGGAGATAAGGAATACCTTTGCTAAGGACAGTGACTTTCAATCCATGAAAGAAGGCATTTCTTTAGCTTTCTGTCACATGTCGGGCTTTCCCAAATATGCTCAATTAACCTGTGCTGCAAAATAAATGTGAATAAAGCTCCTCATATTCTGTGCATTAACCAGTGCCTGGGTGGGGCATACATTAATTTTACACTCAATCCTCAGTGTTTTATTGCTCTCTTTGTCACAACTCAGCTAAATGTGGCCAGATTATACTACCATACTACTACCATACTACCAACACCAAATGCAGTTGGAACCCAAGGGCCTGGGCTGCACGTGATTTCTGCCTAAAAGCCTATTAAGGCAGTTTTTTCTCGACACTGTCGCTGTAACGCTTGCCCCTGGGTGATGTTGGGACTTTGAAATTGTGTTGACTCTTGAAATTTTGAGCGTATTCTAGTCCTGCTCAATGTGTTAAGTGTCCTGAGATGACTTCTGTTGTGATTTGACACTATAAATAAAATTGAATTGAAATTGAATTATATGGATGAACGCTGCATTCGAGTGGTGACAATAAGTGCTTTACTCAGATCCCTAAAGATAGTATTTAGGGATTTACAGTGTTGGATAAACGATACGTGTAGTTACTTTTGTTTGTACTCATGTATAAATAAATCAGGTGTAATTTGTCTTTGACTCTCACCTTCAGATTCACGAATAATCCCACCCCCTTTATACTGTATGTAGATGGACCCCTCTTTTCTTTTCCAGCTGAAAGTAACAGATTTTTCTTACCAAACATACAAACACCCGTGTTGCTGCATTACAAGTGAAGATATGTATCGCATGCTTCAGTAACTGGTAGATTTACTAGCAGGAGAGTGCACTCTTGTCTCAAACCTGTCAGTGAAGCATGGTTGTAGCTGCCAACAAATCAACATTATTTTAAAAGAAAAACAGCTGCCTGAGTACAGAGGTGGTTCGGTGCTACAATGATGTGATGATAATTCTCCTTTGGAAGCATTTCTTTGTGGAGAATAAAGTAAATACTATGTGACTGCTAATAAGTTTCAGATTGGAGATGGTGTTGGTGTAACCAATGTGTCCTTGGGTCATATTAGTCTGTTGCACTCATGTGTCGGAGCTTGTCATCTCTTGTCATCTATAAAATCTGGTAGTGCAGGATTTTTTAAAAGCCATTCCCCTGAGTGTTTAATTTAGTGGGTGATGATGTAAGCTCAACGGAACGCAATATATATATATATATATATATATATATATATATATATATATATATATAGATAGATAGATAGATAGATAGATAGATTGATGATGAGGGTCACTTAAGACATTTTTTTCTCCCTAACTTACTATTTTTTTCAGCAGGAAACCCCTCTCATCCAGATGTCCAGCAGGGACTCCTTGGCTGGCATTTTTGAAAAACGACTGACTGACAGTGAGTGTTTTCCAGAAAGCACCCACACAGCCTCACTCCCCTGCAGCTGTTCACTTACACATGAGAGGAAATAGGATGCAATTGATCATAATTAATATTATATTAAGTGAGCATCTAACAAAATCAGAGACATTTAAGACAATACATAGGATTGTGGAGTTGGCGACGAATGACCATAATAATAAAAGTTAGCTCTTATTATGATGCATAACAGGAATTGTGCTGCTAATGCCAATCTGAAAAGGTGAGTCAATTGTAGAGGAGTTCCACCCTCCTCCAACCTATTTGTGGTCATGGGATTAGTTTGACTGACATAACCCTGAATAGACGACAGATTTAAGAGCTTGGTAGAAGAAGAAGAAGAAAAAGAAGAAGAAGAAGAGGAAGAGGAAGAGGAAGAGGAAGAGGAAGAAGAAGCAATATGACTGAATTAAACATGCTAAGTCTGACCACAGCCCGTGATGCTACTACGTAATCATTTGGCACAAAAGACACTGGTGGGAGTAACACGGCACCGTGTATTAACAGGAACAAACGCCGCCCGCTCAGGATATGAGCGCCACTGTCGCAACAGCCTCACTCGCGTGATTCCACAAACGAGCGTCACGCATATTATCCGGGTAATTTACATACAAAACACCGCCCAGGAGGACGAGCATGATAATCTACCATCGACTGAAAGACATCCGCCGCGCGTCGGGGAGAAAAAAGCAGCAGAAAAAAAGTTTGTACGAGAGAGGGCTGTTTTAAACCGAGCGAAGTGTTCCGACGCAAACGACCAGGCGCTTGTCGGGCTCTTTGCCCCACTTTTGGATTACGATATGGACGCTTTGAAATCCGCTGGAAGGGCAATTATACGGAGCCCCAGTATCGCCAAACAGTCGTGGGCTGCGGGCAGACATAAAAGTAAGTGTTCAGTTGTTCACTACATTACCACGAAGGCGTTAGCTGGTGCTAATTTGGCTAATCCAAGCTAGCCTCGTCAAGGAGCTAACAACCGGCGTTTACTTAGCATTACTTTACAACTCGGCTGTGGACCTCAGCTACGACAAGATAGCTGTCAGAGTGGGCGGTGTTTGGTAGACCTAACGCTAGCCATTCGAAACACTAATAGTTAAACATTAGAGCCAGTATATACAGTCTGAAATGTTATGCTTTTGAACTTGACACTTTCACGCTATCTAACAGTAGCTGCTGCCTGATGGACGCGACAATAGACGCAGCTTGTAAACTGACTCCTGTTGAGGCTTTTACGCACAGATAAAGAAGTCCAGCTCCCAAGGCGGTTCTCTTCATACATAACAAGTCGAGTGTCTCGTTTTTATGAACTCGAACCGAAAGCGGTCAGTGTCATAACAAAAGTTTGTGTAATCTTGTCTGCCACGTCACTCCGCCGACTAACACTGCTGTGGAAATTGACAACAGAGGCTCAGCGAGGAGCTAAAATGCTGTGATTTGGACTGTTGAGACTGGAGAAACAAGTGGAGGAGTCACGGAAGTGAAAACGCATGAAAAGATGAGTGGTCGTCTTCCTGGCAAGGCTGTACAATCCTAGCAACGCACTGTTGCTAGGCGATATAGTATGTGAAACAAAAAAGAGAGGCTGTATAAGGAGTGGTTGCAGAGACTAAATGTTGTAGGGGAGCCTAGTTCATCGCAGTGCCAAGCTCGAATTATGTGTTAAATGATCAGGAAAGCCACATTTGGTTTTACTTGGCATTTCCATATGATGCCTGGCTTCAGCTGCTGCTCCTTGGTACCCGCCAATGTGTACAATCAACACCCAGGGAGTGATCACACTGGCTATGCTAGCGTAGCTGTCACATGCAGGCTGAGCTGCCTAGACCCTTTCATGTTTGCTTACACAAAGGGGGAATGTCCCCTACTCCCATGCCCCCACCGCCACTTTTTCACATTCACAGACAATAGAGCAAAGCAGGATGACACACGTGCCAGACAGTGCAATCAATGCTTTGTTTTGGTCCTCCCCTCCCTGGGGGAGTGATGTACAATCAGTCCTTCCACATCTGACCAGGCAGTGGTTCGGGCTAACGACCAATAAATCCCTACTACTGGTAGCTCAGGCTGATGGTGAGCTTTGCCATGGCTCGATAGACAATCGCCTCGCTCTGCTGCTGCCACAGACAGACAACAGAGAGAAGCTAGTCCTGTGACTGTCAACCATTTAATAATCGTCATATTATTTCTTCACCCATACTCCTTATTCATTGGGGCTTCCTGATTTGCCTGTGATCAAGTGATTGTTCATCTCCCTTTTCTCTTTTTCTTTTTTCAATCTTGAGATAATTATGGGCCTAACTTTTCAGTACCAGTGAACCGACTAGTCATGAATAAGAAGGCAACTTGTTATATATTTTAGTTTCAGTCAGCTTCTGCATTAATTGGTAGATCCTGTTTGCTGCATGCAATGCATCCACATACCATTGTAATTTAGACCACAGACTGTAATAGACATCCCTAATTCCAGTCACTGTTGGATCATAACGGGTTTGAGCAGTGTTTTCATAAAACGTGCACATGCCTCTTTAATGATTACAGCATGTCAACATTTAAAGTAGACTAACATTGGTGCCTGCTTTATCCAGTTTTCCTGGCTTTTGTAGTCTTGTGCCCAAGTCTGATAGAGAAGAATTGTGTCCATTGTGTCATTCCCTGCATTGTTTTAAACCGCTTGTGGCTTTTTGACAGTGTGCTGAGCAAACAAAATGTTCGTCAAGGCTGCCCCCTCATTACACCTGAATAGTTCCCATTGTAACAGGTGGCAAGAATCTGAAAAGTGTGGGAGGCAGAAAATCCCTGTCTGCATTGAAGAGAGACACTTCCCTCCCACCTCCCTAGTCAAGAAGCTTTCTTCTGAGGGGTTGTCAATATTGAAGCACCGAGGATGTTAGTCGACCCATGCAGATGCAGTGTATGATCTTAGCCATTATAACGCCCAGATGTGTGAGCCAATTTTGTTGATATACTGCCACAGGAGTTGGTAGCTGGTGGAGCTCTAGAATAATTTACATTTTGTACATTATTCAGATAGGGTCACTGCAGTGACAGTATTTGTAGTTGATGATAAATTATACCTGTATATCTGTAACTATAATGTAAATTGCATAATGTTTAATCACTTTAAATAGCCTCCCTTTTTTCTAGGACAGATGGTGTGTGTGAAGTCTGCACTGACCAGTACCCCTTACACCTCGGTCCAGTCAGTGCTCTGGCCCTTGCCAAAAGTCACCTTAAGGGGGCTGCCAGCCAGTAATGCTGTAATGGAAATTGCTCCCTGCGGGATTACTTCATGGAGTTTACTGATTTATAGCCCTGTTTTGATCTTCTTCTGTATCTGTAAGCTTAGTGTGTAGAGTCAGTGTATGGAGTCACATGTGAGTAGGACTACATAATCATGCTTTGTCACTGTTTCTCCTAGAGGACCATCTTTGATCCTGTAAGGAAAAGGATGTTTGACTTTCTCTTGTTTCAGTATACACAGCAGGAAAAATAGGGTGATTTCAAAATCAGAATTGTTATTATCACACCAGTAACTTGCACAGTCTATGTTGAGCGGTAAATTGCAGTAAGATGACTTTGTGAGGCAATCTATTTTCATCTGTTATTCACTGATTAGGGACATTTACATCTATTCCCATGTGCTATTATTTCAGAGTAAACACTATGTCCCTTCCCTTTCTGTGTTAACTGCAGAAATCGCTCAAAAAAACTTACTATAATTAAAAGCACAGATTTATGGCACATACAAAAATAGAAAACCAAGTCCCCATTACAATTAAGTTTATGGGTGTCTTATGGGTGTTTGGTCAGTGAATGAAACTCAAAATGGTTGGTGAAGCTTTCCCTTCCCCCGCACTGGTGAGCATGTAATTCAGGTAAACCTGCTCTTTTTTTTTTTAGCAACAGAATTTCTGCCAGAGGTAGTGACATCTTTTGAAACCTCACATGACACACCTTACCCTAAACTAATTTTGTATATTAAATTCATTGGAATGTAGTGGAGAATAATTATTTTTATGAATGGAATATTTGCAATTTCCCCGTTGTGAGCCTAATTAAGCTTATCTTATCTTATTACTTTACTGCGGATTGACCTGTATTTCTTACCTCCACCCATGTCTAAGAAAAGAAGCACATGAAAATATTGGAGTAAGGTTGACGAGAAGAGATTTACAGAGGCACGGACATGCTCATCTCTAATATCTCAGGAGCACATAACGCAACTCTTTTGTTCTGCGTGTGAAACTGGTTTAACAAATAATACTCTTCAGCCCTTGGGACAGTATGTCACTAAACAAGGAATAAAGGGAATGGTTTATTTAATTTTAATGTCATGCAATTTCTATTATACTGATTTAGCGTAGTGGTCCTCATGGGTCCTTTCGGTTCTTGGCGACTAGGGCTGCAGTGGTATAGAAATGTCCTCACTGCAGTGTTAAAGCAGTGCCACTTTTCTGTAATGCCACAACCAACGCCTCTTTTTGTTTCATTTTTACCTACATGAGGTTGTTTTCTGTGCAGTTTGTTTGTCTGTCTGTCTGTCTGTCTGTACAACAAATTGTGTAATTTCCTGTTTCTCTGTGTTGGTCACAAGCTTAACTGTGATAATTTAACTTGGTTCATCTTTTCGGAGGCTAATTGCCGCAACGTTTAAACCCACACTATTTCTGCTCCAGCAATCACATCTCTTTTTTTTCTTAGTTGCCTTCTCTCTAAATTCTAGTTGTATCTCGGTTAGCAACTTTAGCTTTATAGTTAGCTTAGCAGTTGCATTGACTTCTCTCTTTCTTCTCCTTATGTTCTCTCCTTCTCGGTGTATCTAATGTTTAGCTACTTCCTCGGGCACAGTGCAACAGCACCAACAGATATTCCCCACTCAGTGACACACTTGGGGAGAAGCCAACTCTGATTGTCGACAGCTCCATTTTGAGAAACGTGAAATTAGTGGCACCGGCGACAATATTCAAATATCCAATATTCCCCAGTACATTTTAAATAAAATGTAAAACGTGAATTTATCATCAGGATTCATTGCGATCACTATTGTTGTGGAAAAATGAATCTGCCCAATAAAGATCAACAACCAGGATCAGCTTTTTCTCCGAGGTTTATTCCACTAAGTATTCTCATCTGCAGAGGAGGTTCACCCCTGCCTTCTGATGCAAAGGTTCAGAATCAGCAGGAACGACCCTGAGTCCAACAACAATCTCCCTTTTAAGGAGGAGGAACCATGGACAAAGGACGGATCATGTCCTATCTTACAAAGACAAGATGTACAGGCAAGGTCAAGATTTACAGAACACAGGCGTCATAGTCCTGAAATTATCTTATGTCAATGTGGCACTCATGTTCATATCATCTACAAACAGGCATTCATTTTCGTCATAGCATAACAGTCAGATGAGGAGATGCGGATCGACGTCTGGCCTGACAAATATTCTGATTATAAAGTACAAACATCCAAAATTCCCATTACACTAGCGAAATGGCCACTAACATGTTACAGGTCATTCACATTTATTTGAATGCAGTATTTATTCCATTATTTTCTGGCTAATTTAGATAGAATTATAAATCGCGTTTGGTTATCATGCCACCAGGCAAGTGGATCTTCTCCATGATCAATGGCTTCCGCCTTGAAATACCATATAAATCAGTGTGATTTCAGTGTCTGCGAGTATGGGAGTATCACGATGGGTTAACTGCTTCTCCTCAGTGTCAGTTTTCTGGATTGATCCAAAATCTAATATTCGTTTCTGCCTGCTTAGTCAGCTAGTGCACATTTCTGCCAATAATATCATGACTTCCATATACTGTATCAATTGGTCTGCAACTTTTTTTATGTTATTATTTGAGCCTTATGCCAGCATGAGAGTGAAAGGAGCAGTGTTTCCCCTAGAATTCACTCTCACTCAATTCAAGTCACTCTCTCCCACAAGGAGAGAGTGACTTATTAAGGTGCTGGTTGATGGAAATGATCAGGGTCCAGAAAAATATGGCTGGAAAATGATGAGCATCACATTAATAGCTACAGATACTGTAAAACACTACAACGACATATGAGTGCATATATTGTCTTATTTTATCAAGTAAAATATAAGTTATAGGTTTACTCAACAGCAGTTAACTCAAAGTTCCACATCTTATCAAAAACAATCCTCCCCCCCGGGGAGGGGGGGAAAACGGGCTTTGGCCGGTTGTACATACGTCATCACGTCCTAATACTACACACACATGGCGTGATGTTGTTTTTAAGGAGCGCCGTCTCTGCTTATATTTCTCGACAACACTCGACCTGCATCAGCGCATGTGCGCACGAGCGGATCTGTGCGAGCAGACAGCGCGAGCGCAGCGGGTTTTGGACGGAGACACACAGCGGCATTTTTATTATGTAAAAATAAATAATAATGTAATGTAATAAAATAAATATTATGGACCCTATGGACCGGTTCCGCTCACACCACGAGTCTGAAGAGTGCAACAGCTTATCAAAATACAGTGTCAACGTTCCGTGTTTTCAAAGTAGAAAGCGACATCGTGGCGGTTTAACGAGGCGGAACGGCATCAGAACAACATCAAGCGCGTAAAGTAGCCTACACGGAAGAAGAATGTAGCGGGAGCGCGCGGCGAGGATTGTTGCGGCCGCGCGTCTTGCGGAGCAAGTCTGCTGTGCTGCGCGGAGGCGCTCCTAATGTAAATGATTATTGATTTATGAATGAATTGATAGGTGGCTTATTTTTGGTATATTGATTTTTTTTTTGGCCTGGCGGCAGGTCTCCTTGGCCTGGCGAGCCGCCAGGCCTGTACAATGGTAGGGGAAACACTGAGGAGGGAGAGAGAGGGGGATGACACGCAGAAAAGGCTGCCAGTAGGATTTGAACCTGGGACCGCTGCAGTTAGAACTTAGCCTCTGTATATGGGGCGCCACTCTACTGACTGAACTATCCAGTCTGCAAGTTTTAATGGAACAGAGCTAGAGAAGGTCGTTAGTTAATCTTTTAAACGATCAAATCAAATTCCTCCATGGTTGTTCATCCTGCCTATCCTGTTTCACTCAGAAATATGTCACAATCTTGAAACTAGGTTCTCTTGAAATGCTGTTTCAGCACAACTTTAAGGATCAGTTTCACAACTCTGTCTCTTGTTAAGAGTACCTCCTGGTCTCAGCTGGCTGTCAGCTGTAATCCCTGACTGGCATCACCACTCTTCCATTATCTGAGTGTATTTAGCCAATACTGAAAGCCATGTGTCTCAATGTTATGACTTAAACTACATATGACTATAACACTCTTATCCTCTGTGAATCCTTTCCTTCACCCAACTGGACTGGACTTATTTAGGATGGCCATCAACAAATTCAACACTGATGGCTAGACAGTCGTGCAACACCTCATTTGTATCAGTGGTAATGCTCCAGCATAGATATTTAAGAATAACATACCTGCTTGTGTAAGAGATGAAATAAGAGGGTCACCCTCTTGCCCAAAGACAGAGAGAAAATAGGTCACAGGCTGCTGGACATAAAGGATCCCCACTGACTGTTCATCTTACTTACTTTGCATTGATTGCTCCTTTAGTAAACTGGCCTGTAGTTAAGTCTTAAGTAGGCTTTGTAATTAATTAATCGAAATTAATCGCATTTTAATCACATATAAATACTTGACCTGAGAACAGTGAGAATACTGATTACATAAGCTTAAGCAACAAAATATTTATTTTTGTTCAACCAAGTCCAACAGACCAGTGCAATTTTTGCCATTAAGTGTAGCCAGTGGCGGTCCTAGGTTTCATGACGCCCTGGGCGAACTTCACCTCCAGATGGGTCATTCCGTGTCATTTCATCAAATTTCTGAAAATCTTCCCACCTGACCATCTCAGAATGTCCTGAAAAAATTCAAGTACAAAGACACACTTGTTAATAGGACAAATCCCAAATATTAGGTCTCTACTGTCAACAGTTTTCTCATGAAACATCATTGAATGAAGGGTAGTTTAGACAGTTTTTGGCATCATACTCTGAAAAGCCATTTTTAAACAGCAATATCTGGAAAACTATCTCACCTGTGGCCTTCAAAAACTCTACAGTGTTTATCTGTTACTAATAGCCTCCAGACATGGACTATCGGGAGTGTAGCTCAATGATAACCTAGTATGGTAGGTACTTAAAATGTGTCTTGCTGAAATAAAGTAGTACATTTGAAGAGTGGCTGAGCCCCCATTTTTGCAGATAAAAGACTTCTATCACTTCTGCCTCTATCTCTGGTGTTAGCTTAAACATTCTACAAAACATGGTCTGTCTTAGATTATTATTTTCACAGATATTAAGGCTCAAAAATGGAAGTAAACACATCTTTGCCCAACTTCAGAGCCATATTCCAAAAAACTGACAAGTATCAGGTCCAAACATACTTTTTTTTTGAAAGATCATATTCTTGTTAGAATCATATTAAAAAATCGGGAGGGTGTTTTGCCTCAATTTGTCGCAGTCCATCCATCCATCCATTTTCTACCGCTTATCCTGTATTCAGGGTCACTGCATGTCCTAACAGCCTACTAGTAAACATCACAGCAGGGCAATTCAATTGTGTTTTTTAACATATACCAAAGACTTACATGTGACTAAATGCTACTGATAAATTTAGCCTTACGAAAATATTAAAATGTAGCACAGTTGCAGTTACAGAGGCAATAAGTCCTTGAATGTGAGTTGAACATGCTGAAAGCAGCTTTTAATGTCTTAAACCATGAACAAACATAGCATAATATTGAAGACTGTACATTTTGTCATACTTTAAGAATATAAATTACACAACCAAATCAAAATATAATCTTAATTTGAGCATAAAGATTTTACATTACAGTAGAAAAGTCTTCAAAGTTTGATATTTAATAACAGTTTGTCTCTATGCTCACTATGAGACAATATGTGAGTTGTGTGTATGATCAGAAATAATGGATAGGAAGTATCAGAGATGTTTCAGATGAAGATGTACTGGTTCAGTTCATGCACCCACATGGCCCTGCCAAGAGTTTCTACTGGCCAAGAAGAGAAGACAGGCAATGTGCACTGCAGGCTAGAATTGCAAGGATTGGCGTTCCCTCTACAGAAACTGGGCGTATGTATGCCGTCAAAAAAGATGAGCACAACAGAGCAGAGATGTACATTACACAATTTGTGACAGTGACTGCCAAATTAATGAATGTGACGAAGGAATTGGATCTAAAAGATGAAAAATGTGTGATCCCTCATAGTGAGCATAGAGACAAACTGTTACTCAACATGGGGACATCATATGGGGATGGAGAAGGTGACGATCAATTCTGAGGCAAGAGAGCTCCTGGGATTAGTCTGGAATTGAGTCTGGAATTAAAACATGGAGTCAGAGCGGATATGAAGGCATTTGTCCTCTCCATCATTTATGCTGAGAGTGCAGATGTGAGTTGCGGGCATGCCAGAGTTTCCAAATGGCACAAACTGAAGAATAAGAGTACAATCCGTCCCCCACCTGATGATGACTCTTTGAATCTTCATATGGAAAGGTCAAACTACCTTACATATTGCCAGCTCCATTTCAACCTACAAGAGCATCCTTCTCCCATTGGTCACGGCTGGGAACTAGCCGTTAAACCCTGCCCCCCTTGCCCCAGCAGCTCACACCTCATGACTGCTCAGATGAGAGTAGCAGTGATGATGAGAGGAGTCAGTGTGGAGATTCAACAGATTCAGATGAGTCTTTTTAGTTAATTCAATAAATAAATAATAAAACATTTTTTTAATGTTATGTTAATAAACAACTCCGAGCTAAAGAATCTTCTCCCCGCTTTCACTGGTTCCACCCCAGACATATGATGACATAAGTGTATGTTGTAATTTTACTGTCCAGAAATGAACTCAGTATGAGCAGACCTTTCATTTGAGCCTAATATTAAGGCTCTATGAAGATTTTGAAAAATGTACATTTAAAGAGCCAAAAGTGGCAGCCATCTTGGATTTGAAGGTCAAAAATAGGTAAAATCAATACATCTACATCATTTATGAATTTCTTGACCCAAATAGTCTCAGAAACCATGTATTATGGCGTTAAAGGCTACGCGATGAAAAATGTGGGTGCACCTAAATTTTGTGCTGGTTCACCTAAAAAAAAAAAGTTAGGCGCACCAGTGCACCCAATGCAAAAAGTTAGTCTGGAGCCCTGGACAGAATACTGAGAAATAGGTTGTTATTCATTAGGGGTGGGAATCTCTTGGCACCTCACTATTCGATTCCGTTTTAGAGGTCAACGATTCGATTCTAAACAGATTATCGATTCATCTCGGTTATTGATGTACATTTCCATGTGTGATTTAAAAAATATATATACATTTGAGTTTGCTCAGAGTCTCACATCTGAGTTTGCTAGTCAGAGTTTGCAAATCACTTCCAACTTTTGTGTTGATCATTAAAGAAAAACGCATGAATTTCCTTCTCTAATTTTTTATTAGAGAAAAAGCTTTTCCTTGTCACAATTATGACTTTCTATGAACAGTGCAATAATCAATGCAGCTTGCATTTCAACACATCACAGCGTAGCGGTCTGTGGTCTCCCGGCGCCGTGGGATAGTATCTTACGTTTTATACAGAGACCGAACAAACTGGGAGAAAAACCAGAGACTGTCCGTGGAACAAACAACAAGGTCGCTGCCGTATTCATGCCGAGACGATGTTATGTTCAGTGTTTACGTAGCCGCTACCGTGTTAGCCGAACACCAAAACCAGCATTTTCAAAGTTATTTTCGTATCATCTTAACAGACAGACTTAACAAACCATGACTTAGGACTTTTTACTAATCGTCGTTACTTCGGCATACTCTTTTTTCGTAAATTGTAATTAAATCACAACATGGTTTTTGATAGTGACCGCTGCTGTGAATGCAGCTCTATGAGATTCACCGAGCCACCTCTAGGTAAAGCTATAAACTCTGACAGGACGCCGCTTAGTTTCCCGGTGTGTCTGGGACTTCCACAACATACAAAGCAGTAATAGTGTTTATTTCGCCCATGAATGATGAAACATTTATCCGTGTAAATACAGTGGGGGCCGGTCGGGTTTCTCTCTCAGCCATGTTTCTGTTATGTGCAACGCCACAGACTGTCCGGGCGCTGCAAATAAATCCGAGTTCCGCCTTTTGTGTTCCGTAAACAATACGGAATAAAAATCATTTTTTGACATTTGTGAATCGATTCAGAATCGTCCACCTCCGCATCGCGATGCATCTAACCCCCACCCCTATTATTCATTTCAAGAACATACAATTGCAACAAAAAAGTATAATCCTTTTATTTGTCAGGGTAAATGTAACAGTTTCCCTTGAAATATTCAGTAAAAACTAAAACAAATATATATTGCTCAGTTAAGTTTCAGTTTAGTCAGTAGTCACTTTAGTTTGTAAACAGCATTAACACACTTTTTTACCATTTCGTGTTCCTTTAACTGAATAGGACTCGTGTTAAGTTACCGCTCATGGAAACCTGACATTTCCGGTTTCTGACGCTTCACAATGACGGCTTTAAAATAACAAAGCAAGGGGGTACTCTTATTGTGAATAATTTATAGGAAATGAATGAGTTTATTTGTGTTAGACCCAATCCTTCATAGTCGTATGCAATACCTTTGATTAATAATAATAATAATAATAGGCTAATATAAAAAATAAGAAATATCAGAAGAAGAAACTGTTGTGATGTCTCCCTTTTTAATATGTACTTGTTTTATTTGAGGTTCATAACAGTACATGTTGGTCTCATTAGTTTGTGCCAAGTGCCATGTTAAAGAAAAGTTGAAAATGTTAACAAGAAATGTTTTGATATCCATATTGTGTGAATAACATTGATCAAGTAATGTCAAATAATCGATAAGTGAAAAATACATTTTTAGATTAATCGAAAAATAATCGTTAGATTAGTCAATATTAAATTCTGTGCAATATCAATATTCTATGCAATAATGTGATCTCGACCACTCTGTGATTATGTTTGTTATATTTAGCTTACTTATTTATAATAGCATTGCTATTACCTAGTTATTGTTCTTGCTGTTGCACAATCCTCTTTGCTGCTGTAATACTGCTGTGGGACTAAAGGCCCCCACACACCGCCCAGACGTCCAACTGCCTTATCCGACCACTCTCCGCCTCTCGTCTGACCCGTGCAGATAAAAACAATGCACACACGTCTTGGTTCAGTATTCGTTCGACTCGAGAAGACCTTTGTGGACTAAATACTTGGCATTTCTGGAAAGATGACTCTGGCTAGGGTGACACTCGCGTTGTGTGCTCTCTGGCTCATTATTTTTTACGAAGACGTCGTCTCAGTAGGGAACGAGTAATACGGAGTTTACCATCGTCACTTCCGCCCCGCCCACACACCGCCATTGGATACTCTGATTCGCTAGCACACCGCCAATCAGAGTATCCAATGGCTCAGACGTCCAACAGCCCACCTCCTCAGACTTCGCATGCTCAGTCTGATCAGACAACGTCCGCGCGGCTCCGAAAGCTTCCGACGCAGCTGTACACACCAAACATATGTGTTCCCGACCTCGTCCGAGCCTCTCCAAACGCTTCAGACGTCCAACGGTTGGGCCGGTGTGTTCCTGCCTTAATAAAGGATTATTTTATCTTATTCTGAATTTCCACAAACAGCTGGGCACTGTTTACCTTGCACAGCAGCTGCAGAGAGCATGCAATGATCGCAAGATTACGTGATCAGACAAAAATCCATCTTGTCAGGCTTCAAGTAATGCGTTTGTGTCCGGTAAGCCAGAGCACTGACCAATCAGCGTCCTGTGAGGAGCTAGTGGCAGCTGTGGCCGTGGTTTAGGTGTGTCCAAGAC
Source organism: Eutrigla gurnardus (assembly GCF_963514095.1). NCBI lineage: Eukaryota > Metazoa > Chordata > Actinopteri > Perciformes > Triglidae > Eutrigla > Eutrigla gurnardus. The sequence continues at coordinate 13,477,357 of NC_139921.1, read as the reverse complement.
AACACAGAAAGGCGTTCATCCAAAACAACAATGGTGGCTCCTGAAGAGGTAAGCGTAGATGCTGCAATAGGTTCTGTGACCTCTTATCTCCCAGAAACAAGACACGTGCGAAAAAAAAACCTATTTAAGGATTATTATTTCAATCAGGACACTTTAGGCTAATTTAGAAACTGCCGACTCAGATGAGGAAAGATGCCTTCAGGGATACACATAGACCCAGCACAAAGTTTGTTGAGAAAAAGCCTTAAACAACCTTAGTACCCTATGAGAAAAGTGTAGTCCTACATTTTTACTGCAGACTTCCATGGTTGAGTCTCATTTCACCATGTTGAGTACTGTATGCATATGTAACATAATGTTCTGTTTAGGCTGTTGATGTCAGTGAACCATTACAGGACAAAGGCTGAGAGAAAGCATTGTGAAGAGAGAGTGTAAGTCAGTACCCAATACCCCTAGCATGGTCCGGTCGGTCGTAGCTTTAAGAACCGGTCGTTGGTTAAAAACCGGCCTGTACCGGATTGTGTTATTCTAAATGTAGTTTGTGATGTCCCATTGTTCTCAAAGCTTGTCGTGTTTGCGATTAGACAATCATCAATGGAGATTCTCCTAATGTGTGTGATGCAACCTGATTTCCAAGGATTTTAAAATCCTGTAGCGTGAGCCCAGCTTTACCCGGGTCCATGTGCTGCAATTGGAACCTACGTTGTCTTTATAATCCTTTCTACAATACACTTTACATTGTTTTTAAGTAGGTAATAAGCATGAGGGTCTTGGGATAATATAAAATTGTGAAGTAATTAAGTGAAGACGAGCACTTCCCCTTATTAAGATGTTGTATGTTTACAATAACTTTGTCATAAACATGAATTAACTTTACTTTTGAGTCACGTTAGCATAGCTAACATTAAAACAATGTTTGCTGGTTATAACATATCTGTTTAGCTAACAGATAGCTAGCAATCAATAACTTTGAACTTAGCTTGTGCGCTACTTGGTAGTTAATGGTAAAGAGTGGTGATTGTAAACAATACCCAGGTAAGATGGTGGACAGTTATCCCATTGTTATGATATAGTTTTGCAACTACTATTTTGCGTATGTGTCCAGCCAGACAATTCATAGTTTGGGATCCAAAGGACTGAGATGAATGTGCTAGCATTCTCTCCTCTCACTCTTTCACAACACATAGAGGGCTGTCGATGCTCAGAAGCTCATTTCAAACAAAGGGCAAATTGTTGCTGCAGCCTGCTTGACTTGTGGAACCTGCTGGAGCTGTGGAGTGATGGTGGGGCTTTCACTGCTGCCCTGAAAGTCTTTATTTGTGTTTGTATGTTGCGCCAAGCTGGGCCATACTACTGTTGGTTCCCCTTCCCTGGAATCAGGAAGTAATAATTCATGACGCACTGTTGAATATATAACTGCAGTGGCTTACTCATGTAGCTACTCACAGTTTCAATGAGATAATCTGGTATTACTTGTAGGAAAAAAATGGTTTTGGTTAAGAAAATTGTGTAACTGACTTTGAGGAAGAGTGGGCATTTTTCATTTTTAATATGTTGGGGCTTGTATTAAGAAAATCATTTTCATCCATTTTCAAGCAGAGAAAAAACTATTAATGTCGGCTGGAAGCAAGCTAGATCGCAGTGATAAAATTGACCAAGTTGTCAGGATGGCATTGTGCTGATTTGTGTTTTCATGCCAGTATCACTGCATGCGCATCTCCCTCTCTGCCAGCCCAGAGCTCTCCTACTGTTTCCACGGTGATTGAACTGTTGCTTCTCCCTAATTGTCCATTACATTTGTTGTGTGTAAGTAATGTGAATTTATGGTAGGACTGTTTCCTTGCAGCCTTCATTTGCATATCCCAGGTATTTGAATTTATTTCATATTTACCTCACTTGCTTTTTCTCTTTTATCTTGCTGCCTGCGCCTGTCTTGTCTCTCTCTCCCCCTCCCCCTCTGACTGTCCGTCTGTCATCTTCCCCTCTTAAAGCAGAGGCAAGGCCAGGAAGAGCAGATCTTCTTTCCTCATTACTGTCATTGTTGCTGGCTGTTGACAGGGAGAGTGATAGTCATCCTCTCTGACCCTCCCTTATCCAATTGCCTCCTTTGTGTTGGCTTTGACCAAAATACCCACCATCACCACATCCACCACCCCTTCTCATGCTGCACAGGCTGAGCCTTGAAATCCCTTTGATTATAATTCCCAAGACCTATGTGCTGTCTTGCCTCTCCAGATCTCTTGTTGCATCAAAAGGCCCCAACTGCCTCTGTAGCTTTAGCTTCATTAAAACTTCATGAAAAGTCCTGGCTTATGCATAGACTAAAATGATCGGATCTTAAAGAATAGGATAAGACCTTTTCTAGAGCACTTTCTTCCACAGCAGTCTTGGGTAACCACCAGAGGAGTCTGATGGCTGGACACTCTGAGCTCTCACGACAACAGACAAATGGTCGGTTTGGATTTTTTTTTCACTTTCAGTAACATTGCAAGATAGCAAGTGTCTTTTGCGGAGGTCTGCGCTCTCCCAAGACCTTTCAAGTTCTTTTTGGGCCCACTCACACCATTTGATCCGTACCTTGCCTCGACATGATTGCATGATTTTAATCCATGATGCCGTAGTGTGTTACTATGACCATGTCCTGCCCTGTAGTTCTGGCCTGATCCCTCACCTTCCTCATGATCATTGATGCCCCAAGACGTGAGATCTTGCAAGGAGCCCCAGACTGAGGGAGACTGACCGTCATCTTGAACTTCTTCCATTTTCTAATAATTGCACCAACAGTTGTTGCTTTCTCACCAAGCTGCTTGCCTATTGTCCTGTAGCCCATCCCAGCCTTGTGCAGGTCTACAATTTTGTCCCTGATGCCAACACAGCTCTCTGGTCTTGGCCATTGTGGAGAGGTTGGAGTCTGTTTGATTGTGTGGACAGACCTGTCCAATTTGTTCTATAAATTATATTATTAACCTTACTTTCATGTTATAAGTTAAACAGATGTTATATAAAACTTAGTCTTATCAACATTTTGGAAATTGTTTTTGTGTGCATTGAGATATTGTTTAAAATATTACTTTTCGAAGGGGGTGTACTCATTTACGCTGAGCACTGTAGATATTTTAAAGTTTTGTAGACATGTCTACAGACGACAGTTCAGATGAGGTGAACTGCAGAGCGAGGAAGTAGCTGCATGTATTTTTGTTGTTCCTCTCGTCTCCTGGCCGAACCTTGCTGTTGGACTGTTGAGACTTGTCTGAAGTAGTAGGAGACAGAAGGCGATAGGAACATGTTTTTATTTGATTGGTAGTGTGAATTTCACACTGGCTGTGTGATTTCAAGCTGGTTACGCTTCAGTGAGTGACTGCTAATGAGTTTTATTGTCAAGGGTTATGAGTATGGCACAGTGCTAACATAACATAACAAAACTGTGGACATTTAAAATTAGTTAGCCAAAAGGCAACCATTTCATAAACATAGAGGAAAATTTACTTTAAGAGACTTCCTGAAAGTTTGTGACTTCTTGGACAGAGATATAATGTCTTATGTTTAGAGTGGAATGAAACATAAACATAAGATAAGATAATCCTTTATTAGTCCCACAATGGGGACATTTACAGGGTTACAGCAGCAAAGAGGATAATGCAAATTACAAAGCAGTGCAAAATATACAATACAATTAGTTACCATTTTCCCATCTGATATTTCTCTTATTATATTATATATTGTGTTTGGTGGAGCCATAAAAAAATATAAACCTTAAATTGCCCATCAGACAAACTAATTTTGCAGCAAAAAAATATAATAGTTTGCCTCTGAGACCAACATTTATCTTACAAAGGTTATTTTATCTTCTACACAAAACACTACTGAGACATTGGTCCAACCAGTAAAATACCAAGACAATGCCGAGACAAGACCCGTCTCCTGGGGATGATGATGGACATGAACAGGCTTATCAATTTGGAAGTGGCCTGCTGTCCACCAAGAACACTGTTTTACAACTCCCATCATCTTGCTTTGAAGGCAAGCATATAGATTATCGTCCAATTGTACTATAGTACACAGACTTCTGTACATTTTGACTGAATTGTAATGGTATCTGTTCCATGACTGATAACATTTATCACAAGTCTATGAAAACACAAGTGCAGATGGGTCATTCCGTGTCATTTCATCAAATTTCTGAAAATCTTCCCACCTGACCATCTCAGAATGTCCTGAAAAAATTCAAGTACAAAGACACACTTGTTAATAGGACAAATCCCAAATATTAGGTCTCTACTGTCAAGAGTTTTCTCATGAAACATCATTGAATGAAGGGTAGTTTAGACAGTTTTTGGCATCATACTCTGAAAAGCCATTTTTAAACAGCAATATCTGGAAAACTATCTCACCTGTGGCCTTCAAAATTTCTACAGTGTATAGCTGTTACTAATAGCCTCCAGACATGGAATATCAGGGGTGTAGCTCAATGATAACCTAGTATGGTAGGTAAAAAAGTACCTACCATATCTTACCTAGATTTGTTGAAATAAAGTAGTACATTTGAAGAGTGGCTGAGCTCCCATTTTTGCAGATAAAAGACTTCTATCACTTCTGCCTCTATCTCTGGTGTTAGCTTAAACATTCTACAAAATATAGTCTCTCTTAGATGATTAGTTTCACAGATATTGAGGCTTAATATGAGTCATATTCCAAAAAACTGACAACAAGTATCAGGTCCAAACTTACTTTTTTTGAAAGATCATATTCTTGTTAAAATCATTAAAAAATCGGGAGGGTGTTTTGCCTCATTTTGTCGCAGTGATTTTTTAAAATCCTGATATTGGTTGGGTTTTTGTGGCCGGTTTTGGTACTGCATTTCCTAACAGCCTACTAGTAAACATCACAGGAGGGCAATTCAATTGTGTTTTTTACCATTTACCAAAGACTTACATGTGACTAAATGCTACTGATAAATTTAGCCTTACGAAAACATTAAAATGTAGCACAGTTGTAGTTACAGAGGCAATACGTCCTTGAATGTGAGTTAAACATGCTGAAAGCAGCTTTTAATGTCTTAAACCATGAACAAACAGTATAATATTGAAGAATGTACATTTTGTCATACTTTAAGTATATAAATTACACAACCAAATTAAATAATAATCTTAATTTGAGCATAAAGATTTTACATTACAGTAGAAAAGTCTCCAAAGTTTGATATTGAATAACAGTTTTGAACAGAATTGCCCTGCTGTGATGTTTATTAGTAGGATATTAGGACATGCAGTACCCAAAACGGCCACAAAACCCCACCAATATCAGGATTTAAAAAAATCACTGCGACAAAATTAGGCAAAACACCCTCCCGATTTTTTAATATGATTTTAACAAGAATATGATCTTTCAAAAAAAGTAAGTTTGGACCTGATACTTGTTTTTTGGAATATGGCTCTGAAGTTGGGCAAAGATGTGTTTACTTCCATTTTTGAGCCTTAATATCTGTGAAACTAATCATCTAAGAGAGACCATGTTTTGTAGAATGTTTAAGCTAACACCAGAGATAGAGGCAGAAGTGATAGAAGTCTTTTATCTGCAAAAATGGGGGCTCAGCCACTCTTCAAATGTGCTACTTCATTTCGACAAGCCTCATTTTAAGTACCTACCATACTAGGTTATCATTGAGCTACACCCCTGATATTCCATGTCTGGAGGCTTTTAGTAACAGATATACGCTGTTATTCAATATCAAACTTTGGAGACTTTTCTAATGTAATGTAAAATCTTTATGCTCAAATTAAGATTATTATTGTTTGTTGATTATTATTATTATTATTATTAATGTAACTCTCATCCAAGGACTTATTGCCTCTACAACTGTGCTACATTTTAATGTTTTCGTAAGGCTAAATTTATCAGTAGCATTTAGTCACATGTAAGTCTTTGGTAAATGGTAAAAAACACAATTGAATTGCCCTCCTGTGATGTTTACTAGTAGGCTGTTAGGACATGCAGTACCAAAACCGGCCACAAAAACCCAACCAATATCAGGATTTTAAAAAATCACTGCGACAAAATGAGGCAAAACACCCTCCCGATTTTTTAATGATTTTAACAAGAATATGATCTTTCAAAAAAAGTAAGTTTGGACCTGATACTTGTTGTCAGTTTTTTGGAATATGACTCATATTAAGCCTCAATATCTGTGAAACTAATCATCTAAGAGAGACTATATTTTGTAGAATGTTTAAGCTAACACCAGAGATAGAGGCAGAAGTGATAGAAGTCTTTTATCTGCAAAAATGGGAGCTCAGCCACTCTTCAAATGTACTACTTTATTTCAACAAATCTAGGTAAGATATGGTAGGTACTTTTTTACCTACCATACTAGGTTATCATTGAGCTACACCCCTGATATTCCATGTCTGGAGGCTATTAGCAACAGATATACACTGTAGAAATTTTGAAGGCCACAGGTGAGATAGTTTTCCAGATATTGCTGTTTAAAAATGGCTTTTCAGAGTATGATGCCAAAAACCGTCTAAACTACCCTTCATTCAATGATGTTTCATGAGAAAACTGTTGACAGTAGAGACCTAATATTTTGGATTTGTCCTATTAACAAGTGTGTCTTTGTACTTTAATTTTCTCAGGACATTCTGAGATGGTCAGGTGGGAGGCATTTGATGAAATGACACGGAATGAACCAGATTCTACATCTCTGTGTGTTCATGAATATTGGCATCCTATGTGTCCAAGCTTACCTGAACAACTTGTATATGTAGTGTGTTTTAGGGTTTTCTTTTAGGTCAATGTTTTTTGTTGTTTTTTTTCACACACACTAAAGCCCAACAACAGAGCCACGACTGTCACTACTTATGTAACAAGTTCTTTATTTAAACTAGGTTTTTCCCTTATGAGATTAGAGTCTCATCTGGGACTTAATCCAAGGTTGACAGATGCTGGGAGTGATAAATTCTCATTTTTTCACCCCCCATCATCTACCAGTAGATATTTATTATTTTTCCTGTTCACTGTTCTATATTTTTTTCGTCAGGCATGAGCGTGTCTGTTGTAATGTGGTTAATATTTATGTAGTGGTTTGTGTGTTTTAGAGGTGGTGAGCTGGTCAGATGTAAAGTTTTCCAAAGGATCTGGGTGCAAGCACCTGGCGCTGTGAAGACGTGCACAGTAGGAACCAGAACAAGACCGATTGAACCCCACCAGTTCGTTATCAACATGATACCTTGAATGAAGATAACTGACTACTCCACGTCTTACACTCACTGAAGTAGTTGCTGCCCTCTGCCTGGTTCCCCCAATCCTATCTCATTCCTGTCAGCAAACATCCGCGCTCCATTGCCTGCTCTCTCCAGCTTATTTACAGGCAGTGTCACCCCGGCGAGCACCGCAGCGCTCACTGACCAGCCACAACTCCAGCGTAGCCGAGAAGCCTTTTGAAGTTTGCTCTCATCAGCAGCGCAGCTGCAGAGAGCTTCCGTAGAGGGGGCTGGTGCTGATGGTGTTGGTTAGGGTTTGGTTGTGTGAATGCAAATGTGACCAACATGAAAATGCCTTATTATTATTCCATGCAAAGCAGCAGTGGATATATGCACCAGTCTTAAAATAGCTTTGGCTCATGAGTTGCTCATTTTAACTGTCACTGTATCCATTTGTGAAGAAAGCTGTTGTTTCATTGCTCATTCAAATTTCATTGTTTTTCCTTTGCATAATATTAATCTACTCACGTTTTTCAGGCAGACTGAAGATATCCCAACATCTGCATTGTCTAGTCTCACATTAGCTTCCTCAGGATCTCTGGGGATGAGGGATTCCTAAGACTCTGCTGTCAGGGTGAACTGCTGGTCATCCCTAGAGACTTTCCTCCTGCAAACATTAGTATGGGCAATTGAGGTACAGGGACTTGCTTCTGATATTTCAGCTCGACCAGCACAAGCCTGCAGCTGCAACTGAGTGCGTCATGTTAATGACATCTCTCCTAAGCCTTGAATCGCTCAGAGCATTTTTCAAAGCACTTTTTACAGATGGTTGAAATTCAGTGATGCCAATCTGTCAGCAATTTTAGTTTTTGTAAACACTGAAAATCTCAACTCCAGTTTACTGTTGCTTTTACATACATGAGCTAGTACTAAAGGTTAGAAATGCAGGCTGAGGTTGAGCCAGCACTATCCCTATCATATTTGTGTAACTGTCTGCAAATGTCCTAAGTGGCTGCACCTCGTAATTGACACTCTTAGTCCACTTGGACCACTTGATAACTTGATTTAGGTTGTGAAAGGAGCTAATGATTCCTCGCCGCAGATTATATTACAGCAAGGGTGTTACTTATCCAGTGTAGAAGAAATTGTGTTACCTTACATTTCTTATTTGGTTTTGGTATAATGTTCCTTTCTCTCTAAACATCAAATGTCCTGCTGAGCTGTTTTCCATTGTGTTAACCCTTGCCGTCTTGATGAAAAGACTCCTTGATCTTTCCCTCTTCCTGAATGGTCTCTGTCTCAAATACATTGATCAAGGCCCGATGAGTGACCCCTGTAGTGACATCGTCTAGCTCTCTCGAGAACAGTCACACCTTGTAGATATCAACAGATGTCTCTTCCTCTGCAGAGAGACATGTGTTGATTCAATGCAAATCCACTCATGACGCCTTCCCTTTTGTTGTCTGGCATGTTCTGTATAAATCCAACTCGGCCAAGCCATTCAAGAGACTGGATCTTCATAGACACACTGTGAATTTCTTTTCTCCACTGTCAGTGATTAAACCTCATTTGAACCAGCTACAGAATTGGACCTGAAGAGTTTTCTTCCACACCAGACACTGATGTAACCACAGGATCAGTAGAGGATGTAAGCCCGATGTGTTCCCCACACTTAGGAGCTCAAAGACCTTGACCTTAGAGTGGGTCTTCACTCCAGATTCACCCATTACTTAAGTATGGGTTTGGTTAGGCTGACTCCTGGCTATTTAGCAGATGAATAGCATTGTGTAGTTGTAACATGTTGAACTAAGGGACCACTCAGTATTCATGGAATGGACCACCGGAGGGGTTATGTCTTAATACACCTGATTGAGGGATGGGTCACCCAACAATTTTTAGTCTGGGGGGGGGGGGGTTGGTCCTCTTCTCATGAAAACAGCAACATTTCAAATATAGTATAAAAATACATCTCAGCAACATATTCATTTTTTAAAGTTATATTTTTGGCCTTTTATTGCGGGAGGACAGCGTGAGAGTAAAAGGGGTGAGACAGAGCGACGACATGCATTCAAAGAGGGCTGCAGGGCGGATTCAAACCCAGGACCGCTTCAGGGAGCCTCGGTACATGGGGCGATAACTCTACCACAGAGCTATCAGCGCACTTTTGACATTAATTTAATTAATCGGATCTAGTAGTGCTCTTATGATGGGGCATTCATATTATATGACTATTAACTTATGCATTTGCACAGTCACACGATGTTCTTGATGTGAAATATTAATACCTGACCATTTGTCACTCAATATTTGTGATGTGACATATTCAGTTGATAAATTGTCCTTGGGGGGTCATATTAATAACTTGATCAAAGGTCTGAAAATCCCTCCAGTGTGTCTTAAGCCGAGTTCACACCGGATCGAAAATCGGCGTCTTTGAGAGAGTCCGCGTCCGTGACATGAGTCTACTTGGTGTGGTCGCTCGAATCGGCCCACGTCGGCGTTCATTTCAGCCGACTCAAATGTATAATCCGCCATTCGAGTAGGTCATTCTTTTACCATTCTGATTGGTGGAGGCTAGCAGCTTGACTAGCGAATCAGTGAAGCCCGGAAGTGACGATGGTAAACATACCAGATAAACAGTGGAATCGAATACGAATTCCACTTCCATAAGAATAAGTGCGAGAGCTGACAAGGCCAGTGTCTCCGTATCGACATCATCCAACATTTTAGATTTTTCCGTTCAGAGAGTAATCACAACTACAGTCTACAACCTCACTCTGCTGACAACAGTGACTGGTGAGGACAGCGTGCTCTGTGTTATGGTCTAGAGAGGACCGGCTACTTCCGGTTTTCGTGTTTTTTGGCCCACAATACAGATTAGCGCCGCCTGTTGTTTTGGAGACTATACATATCGCGCAAGCGCGGAACATATGGCGTCGGCTGTAATTCCGTAGGTGTGAACCGCCCATGTCGTTGTTCGAGTCGGCCATATTAAGTAGCCCGACTTCATTTACCGACGCGAGTCGGGCAGTTCTTCCGGTGTGGACTCGCCTTTAAAATGAATAATGAACAGCCCTAAATGTCTTTTATTGCATGATGTCTTTTTGGTCAGTTTTTAAATGATACAATTTATCCTGGAAATGCTAATCAATAACTATTTCATCATAAAAGCTAAAGCTGTATAACACTAGCAGGGTTTATTATGACTTATTCTTCTGATTGTTAAGATACATTTTCAGAAAATAGCCAAAAATCTCCATGACAATGCATACTTTTGTTGTGGAAATCTGATTGCAAATGGGCTCAATTCCATACAGAGATCAATGGTCTCCACAGGACAAGAGCGCAATATTGACGTTACATCTGGTTTATATGCCATTGTTCTACAGGAAGCATGTGTAATCTGCCCAGAGACGGTAAACAAAAAGTTGTCATCTACCAGTATGAACTTTCACACTGAAATGTTGTTTATATAATGTGAAGAGAAGTAAATCGCCTTGAGCTGCTCACCTTGCGATTCCTCTGAAGAAAAAATCAAAAGCCCGGCCTCAAGTTTCATTGTACAGACGGAATTTACAATATTGAGACCTGAATTAGTATCATCGTCTCGTACGTGCTGAAGGAGATAATCTTTTTTTGAATAACTACAGTGGCAGCAGTTGGAAGGATTGTAAATGAGTTTTGGCAAATAGTCAAGTAGCCATGTTTTTCCTCTTAACCTATATTTCCCACATAATTTAAAACCTTGAAAACATGTTTATTTCAAATTGCAAATAAGTACCTACATCACTTCCTGACCTGGGCCCTCATTTATAAAACTGTGCGTAGGATCCTTACTAAAAGTGTACGTACGCCAAAAAGCCAAAGTTTGCGTGCGCCAATAAAAAAAATCAGATTTATAAAACTGTGCGCACGCAAGCTGTACGCAATGTTCCCTTTATAAATCACAGGATCATCTACAAGTGTGCTACCTGAGTCCCGCCCTGTACACGCCCACATTTTACTATGTTAATGAGCCGGCATGCAATCGTTTCCGTGTGGTGAATCACGGCGACAGGTCAGGAAAAAAGCGAAGAAACGTAACTTTTCAGAAACGGTGAAAGAGACACTTGTTTGGGAGGTGGATGCCCGGAAAATAATTTAATTTAGTGGCCACAGCAGCGGGATCATGAAGAAAAAGACGCAGTGCGAGTGGCAACACATTCCTGCTGCAGTCAACGGCGTCAGTGGGACGGAGCGGACGGTGATCTGAAGGTAAATGAATTATTTCCGCTCCTAACATGGATTTAATGTATTGCTAGAGTATTTGAGGAGGTTTGATTTTGATGTGACTTTGACGGGGATTGTGTCCGAAAAGGAGGGAGACACAGACCAGAGGTATAAGGGTGAACAGATTTTAAACTTTTATTGTATATAAAACAAAACGTTAAATAGTTTTTGTCCTTCCAGAGTCTGCAGCGTTGGGCTCAGAGGAGGGTGACGTGAGGAGGGTGACGGTGAGGAGGGTGATGGTGAGGAGGGTGACGGGCCCTCGGCACAGCGTCCGGGTCCGGCGCAAAGCAGCAGCGCACCCCGGGCGCATGGCACATCAAGCGGTCGGGTGCACACTGATGCCGTCCTGCAACTTCAGCGAGACACAATCACCGCCATCAACAACGTTGCAGATGAGCTACGGCAAACGCGCACTGTGATTAATAAAATAATAAGTTTACAATGAACATTGATCGTTGTCTTCCTTATATTACAAACGCATAACATCCTCACGGATTCTTGCGCCCTGTTGATACCCCTCCAGTCGGGCAGGGGGCCGAGGCTCATCATGCTGGGGACTCTACCACCTTTGCTGGGTGGAGTCTGCCTCCTGAAGTTCGGTAAAGTTGCGCTCTCCACGCTCCACGACTGAGCGCGCACGAGCGTGGCACTTATTATAGCGCATTTCCTCTGCGCTCTGGTGGTTTAAAAACGAGGATAAAGTGTAACAAGTATACGATGGCTTAATGGCTGTATGTATGTGCGTTGATGATATATGCACATAAATAAGGAGAATATTTAGTTATTCCCGCTGTGTTCTGCAGTGATCTAATGGAGGATATTTATTGTATGTATTACATGCATTTGGGCCGTCTCCTCCTGCGGTGACAGCGCTGATTCAATATTTAGGGCCCGAGCGCCGACAACGTCGGGCTGCGAAGCCCTATTGAAACCTTACGGATTATTCTTCTTTTTATTATTTCGCAAGTTCGACGGCCTTTTTGGGGGCCTTATCATATTCAGAAGTTGAAAAAAATTTGCATGCCCATGGGGACTGGCGAAAAATTTGATATTTTAAAGGTTTCATAGTTGGCCACATAAAACTTGCTCTCTAGCGCCACCTAACGTGCCGCGCAAGCCTTTTAGGCCAAGCCTCTCACACCGTAACTCCGATTGACATAAAATTTTGTAGACATGTGCGGGCAAGTATGCTCTACAAAAAATTACATTATGACACCAAAGTCCGCCTACCGAATTTTTCCGCCATTTTGAATTTTGTGAAAAACACGTTTTTGCTAATTTCTCCTAAACCGTAGATCCGATTCTCACCAAATTTGCTGTGCCTCATCATTAGACCAAGCTGGGCAAGTGGCATGAAAAGAGTTGAAAAAGGTTGTTGCCTTCAGAAGTTATTAGCCAATGAACATCAGAGGGGCGGGGCTCTAGCAATCAATAGACATAACTCCACAATATATAACCCAATCATCACGAAACTTGCAGGATATATTGACTTATGTCCGTGGAACATATCCTGAAAGTTTTATTAAAATTGACCACTCGGGGGCGCTACAGTAAATCAGCCATTTTGGGCCATTTTACGCCATTTTAGCGAATTGTAGGGTTCGTATTTTAACGAACTCCTCCTACACCGTTGATCCGATTCCTACCAAACTTTGTGAGCCTGTTCTAGAGGCCTCGACAATTAAAAATCATCGAAAGGTCTTCCAAAAGTCCTACGGGAGCGCAATTACGGCGCCCTGAACATGGACAAATTTCATGCTTCGCCACAATACTCTAAACTGTTATAACTTCAATGTGCATTGTCTGATCATGTTCAAACTTCTCAAATTTGATGAGAGTCCCACCCTGAACACGTCTGCACTGCAATATTGACTCACAATCAGAGCGCCACCTAGTGGCGACATAAAATGTCATGTTTTTACACCGGTATAAGGTCCCAGTGTCGTGGAACTTTGCACCCCAGTCGAGCGTGACGACACAGTGATGGATGCGACGATTCAGGCTAGCCACAACCAGCGCCGTGGCGGTGGCTGGGGACGACCCTCGCCGTGGCGATGGCTGGGGACGACAGGCGCCAGCCGTGGCGGTGGCCGGTGACGACCCGCGCCGTGGCGGTGGCCGGGGACGCCCGGGGACGACTGGCAACATGGCGGTGGCCGGGGACGACCCGCCCCGTGGCGGTGGCAAGGCCAGGCGGTCCGACACGTCAGGCGGCCGTAGCACTAACCGAGTTACGTGCCATGCGAGGGCCCGTTATCACTGCTCGCAGTTTTAATTCAAAATGATTTTGATTTAAGATACAAGTCAGATTTTAAAAGAAGGTGTTAATATGAAAAATAATATCACTCATTAATAGCGTCAAAAACATTGCTGGAGTTCCTCATGATAACGCAGATCAAACGTATGATAGTGTAATTAAATGTGTGCGAGTCATCAAAAATATTTAGTTCTTCTCACGTTTACTGCTGATTCCCTTCCAGTCTCCAGAATGTGCGTACTGGTACGCATGCCTCAGAGTTTGCTTACGGGTACGCACACTTTCCCGTCAAGTTTGGTTTTTATAGATCACAACATTTGCGTGGAAAGTGGCGTACGCACGTTTCCAGCCCCGTTTTGTGCGTACGCAAGCTTTATAAATGAGGGCCCAGGTCACTTATGATAAGCTGTAAAACTGCGGTCAAAAAAGCTGTTAAAACTGCTCACCACATAAACCTAAAACTAACCTAAACCTTCCTCGAAAGACTCCCTGCTTCACAGTAACAGTGTCTTCTCTTGAATACTTTATCTGTGAAGCAGCTGCTGCAAGTGTATAGGGTAATTCCGTGTCATTTCATCAAATGCCTCCCACCTGACCATCTCAGAATGTCCTGAAAAAATTAAAGTACAAAGACACACTTGTTAATAGGACAAATCCAAAATATTAGGTCTCTACTGTCAACAGTTTTCTCATGAAACATCATTGAATGAAGGGTAGTTTAGACGGTTTTTGGCACCATGCTCTGAAAAGCCATTTTTAACAGCAATATCTGGAAAACTATCTCACCTGTGGCCTTAAAAATTTCTACAGTGTATATCTGTTACTAATAGCCTCCAGACATGGAATATCAGGGGTGTAGCTCAATGATAACCTAGTATGGTAGGTACTTAAAATGTGGCTTGTTGAAATAAAGTAGTACATTTGAAGAGTGGCTGAGCTCCCAGTTTTGCAGATAAAAGACTTCTATCACTTCTGCCTCTATCTCTGGTGTAAGCTTAAACATTCTACAAAATATGGTCTCTCTTAGATGATTAGTTTCACAGATATTGAGGCTTAAAAATGGAAGTTTTTTGGAATATGACTCTGAAGTTGGGCAAAGATGTGTTATCTTTGCCCAACTTCAGAGTCATATATCATATTCTTGTTAAAATCATATAAAAAAATCGGGAGGGTGTTTTGCCTCATTGTCGCAGTGATTTTTTAAAATCCTGATATTGGTGGGGGTTTTGTGGCCATTTTTGGTACTGCATGTCATAATAGCCTACTAGTAAACATCACAGCATGGCAATTCAATTGTGTTTTTTACCATTTACCAAAGACTTATGTGACTAAATGCTACTGATAAATTTAGCCTTACGAAAACATTAAAATGTAGCACAGTTGTAGAGGCAATAAGTCCTTGGATGAGAGTTACATTAATAATAATAATAATAATCAACAAACAATAATAATCTTAATTTGAGCATAAAGATTTTACATTACATTAGAAAAGTCTCCAAAGTTTGATATTGAATAACAGTTTGTCTCTATGCTCACTATGAGGGATCACACATTTTTCATCTTAGATCCAATTCCTTAGTCACATTCATTAATTTGGCAGTCACTTTACAATTTGTCTAATGTACATCTCTGCTCTGTTGTGCTCATCTTTTTTGATGGCATACATGCGCCCAGTTTCTATAGAGGGAACGTCAAATCTTGCAATTCTATGCTGCAGTGGGACATTGCATATGTCTTCTCTTCTTGGCCAGTAGAAACTCTTGGCAGGGCCATGTGGGTTCATGAACTGAACCAGTACATCTTCATCTGAAGCATCTCTGATACTTCCTATCCACCATTTCTGATCATACACACAACTCACATATTGTCTCATAGTGAGCATAGAGACAAACTGTTATTCAATATCAAACTTTGGAGACTTTTATACTGTAATGTAAAATCTTTATGGTCAAATTAAGATTATTTGATTTGGTTGTGTAATGTATGTACTTAAAGTATGACAAAATGTTTGTTCATGGTTTAAGACATTAAAAGCTGCTTTCAGCATGTTTAACTCACATTCAAGGATTATTGCCTCTGTAACTACAACTGTGCTACATTTTAATGTTTTAGTAAGGCTTAATTTATCAGAAGCATTTAGTCACATGTAAGTCTTTGGTAAATGGTAAAAAACACAATTGAATTGCCCTCCTGTGATGTTTACTAGTAGGCTGTTAGGACATGCAGTACCAAAAACGTCCACAAAAACCCCACCAATATCAGGATTTTAAAAAATCACTGCGACAAATTGAGGCTGAAGTTTGGACCTGATACTTGTTGTCAGTTTTTTGGAATATGGCTCTGAAGTTGGGCAAAGATGTGTTTACTTCCATTTTTGAGCCTTAATATCTGTGATATTACCTAATATTTTGGATTTGTCCTATTAACAAGTGTGTCTTTGTACATGAATTTTTTCAGGACATTCTGAGATGGTCAGGTGGGAAGATTTTCAGAAATTTGATGAAATGACATGGAATGACCCTATATATTTAGTTTGCTGGGTGATTAAAAAAATATTTACACTGTCTTTTTTTTTCTTTTCTTTTTTTTTTTACCAAGCTGTGACTTATTTTCCAAATCCAAACAAAGCTGGAGTAAGGAAATAATATCAGGGTTAGCTATGGTGTAAGGGTTTCAAAATCTACAGCCACTCAATTTATTTTGCTGCGGTAAGTGAAGCGGCCACTTTGATATTTTACCAGCATTTTCTGATACCCTTGCTCACATTTTACATCAAAAAGTAAAATTGAAAGGATTTCTTTTCAGTTATATTTTTCTTTATTAATGTTATTTTTTGTAACAACACCTTTCTTGTTTTATACAAAACACAGAGATAGTCATTTCTGGAGCTAATAATATACACAGCCCTCGCATGCTGGTTCTCCCTCATTTTACCAGCCCAGTAGTCCAGATTATTATTACAAAACTACAGCACAATATGTACAGTATGCTAACATATTTAAAATGTATTTTAGCGAGTACTTTATACATTATATTAGAGCCTTTTGCTTTTGTATTTCTGCAAAGAGGAATAGCAAAAGTATGTGCTCATACACACACCCAAAAATTATGAGGTGGTTTGGCTTCTTAAGGCCCCCACACACCGCCCAGACGTCCAACTGCCTTATCCGACCACTCTCCGCCCACTCTGTTGCCTCTCGTCTGACCCGTTCGGCAGAAAAGTTGCGTTGTACACACCACTTGGACGTGCTTCCGACACCACAGCAGCGTGTACGTTCTGCACTTGCGCGAGATGCAATAAGCCTCCTTAACAGTGGGTGGCGCTAGTCTCGTGCCAGTACTCCAAAACAGGAAAACAGGAAATGACGGAACGGAGTGCAGATAAAAACAATGCACACACGTCTTGGTTCAGTATTCGTTCGACTCGAGAAGACCTTTGTGGACAAAATACTTGGCATTTCTGGAAAGATGACTCTGGCTAGGGTGACACTCGCGTTGTGTGCTCTCGGGCTCATTATTTTACGAAGACGTCGTCTCAGTAGGGAACGAGTAATACGGAGTTTACCATCGTCACTTCCGCCCCGCCCACACACCGCCATTGGATACTCTGATTCGCTAGCACACCGCCAATCAGAGTATCCAATGGCTCAGACGTCCAACAGCCCACCTCCTCAGCCTTCGCATGCTCAGTCTGATCAGACAACGTCCGCGCGGCTCCGAAAGCTTCCGACGCAGCTGTACACACCAAACATATGTGTTCCCGACCTCGTCCGAGCCTCTCCAAACGCTTCAGACGTCCAACGGTTGGGCCGGTGTGTTCCTGCCAATACAGCTGAGACAACTCTGTGCTCTACTGACACATGTCTTACAGTACCAGTAGTGGGGTTGTTGATGTGCAGAACAGAAGTCTCACTAATACATTTCTCTCATCTGCAGAGCTTCCAGAGAACTGGTCAGACACGAGGGAGACCCTTCTGGAGGGCATGGTGTTCCAGCTCAAGTACCTGGGGGTCACAATGGTTGAGCAGCCCAAAGGAGAGGAGCTGTCCGCGACTGCTGTCAAGAGGATAGTTGCCACGGTGAGAGACAACACCCACCTACATTATTGCAGCAGGGAAGACACACATATAACAGGAATAGCTTAAAGTGTACCCAAAATCTCTTATCAACACATTCCTATTAAGAAAACTATTCCCAGAAAATAGGTTTCTCTCAAGCATGTATAATGTCTTGCCCCCATCATCACCTCCACCACTTGGAAATCATTGGTATCCATCAGTTGTCTCTTTGGTGAAAAGTGACTGGTTGTCTATCTACTCATTCCCCTGAGGACCAGGCCGATATTTAGAAGAGGATGCAATTAGTTTAGACACTGTTGCTCAGTATAGGGCTCAGCCATGTTTATCATGGTAGTTAGGGCTTAATGTGAGATCTGACAGCTCAGTGGATAATTAAGTTAGAGGTGGCAGAATGGTGAGACTTGGGTCCTTGATGTATGGAGATGAAGGCAGAGGCTCCGATTGGGCATAATCTGTTGGCTCCCTCTGAAAAGAATGTTAGGCTCTGTGGAATGGGATATTGTCATATTGTGCAACACGTGCACTTGTTGTAAACAATGTTTTATCAGGCCATGATGTCACTTACTCTGAATTGGATGTCTCTTTCTCACGCATATTTTTATACTTGATTAGTCTTGATTCAAGTTTACTTGTGAGTTTGTTTTGACAATGTTTTTTTTAATTGCCTTACTGCATATATAATTTCATTATGTTAAACAAGCAAGCAGCTTTGCAATTTATAGTTTGTCATGTGATTCCACATATCTTTTGATTGGCATCTTTTGACATACAGTCTGGATTCTATGAAAACTAGTTTGACACTAGATTGATTTTCCTTTCTTAACTCTTAACACCTTCTTCTTTTCTCTTTGTGCCCTTCACCGTTTCTTTTTCCTTCTTCTCTTCCTTCTAGGCTAAAGCCAGTGGAAAAAAACTCCAGAAAGTCACATTGACGGTCTCTCCACGAGGAATCATCCTTTACGACAGTGCCTCCAACCAGCTGATTGAAAACATCTCCATATACAGGTCAGTCCTGTGCCCCTGACAGCCCCAGTTATGAAATACTTTTACCCTAAGCTTGTCCTTATCATCCACAATAAAACAAAAGTTGTTATTTGTAAGAATGTGGTTCTCCAAGGCGGCATGTATGTGTGAGAAGACCGTAATCAGTCTATCAGCAATTTGTCGCATCAATCTCAGCTCTCTTGGGAGCATTGCAACAGCTGTATGTCTGATCTTGCTACACACACACACACACGCACACACACACACACACACAAACATGGTTCCTCTGTTAAATGCAGACAGATCTAACTTGCCTGCCATAGCCTGCCACAGCCTGCACACTTTAAGGTCCCATATTATGAAAAACAGGTTTTCTCTGGTCTCTACACCTATGAACTGGTCCTCCCTGAACCTGTCAACTCCCAGGATGAGGAAAACTAGCGACTCCTGCATGGTCTCTGCAGCCCACCCACTGGTAAAACAACGCTCCTACAGGCTGTTCAGATTCAGCTCCTGTTGTTACGTAATAAAAAGGAGTCATTTGCATAGGCCGAACTCCTCTGGTGTATGTGGACAGGGCGTTTCGCAACACAGTGGGGAGAGCGCAGCTCGACTTACCAGTTGTGGCGCTGGGTGATCCGGCTTGTGCTCCGTGAATAAATCCCGGTGCGCGTGAAGCTGGAGACAATCCTCCCTCTGTCTCACACGCTCTGGTGTGTCTTCACTGCTGCCTCCGGCCGGAGGGAGCCTGGGGGCACGTGTCCAACAGATCGCCGTGCACGACCGTCCGGGTCTGGTCTCTTGCGTTTCATTTTTAATGACAATGTGCCGGCTACGGTCCGTGTTAGCTTGTATGTGTGTGCTAACCCCTTCACATCGGACTGCTTCAGTAACGAGGGTCAGTACAAAGCTGGCTTTGCCTCAACACTGACCCTCGTAAAAGGATCTGACCCAACAACTTCACCTGAGCCACATGGGTGAGCCATAGAGATACAGCCACGTAAACATTGGCGCATTCTGCCGCTAGCGTAAGCAGCATCATCTCCGTGGCTCTCCAAGTAGGTGATGACAGATGGAGCTCATTAGCATTTAAAGGTGCAGACACAGAACCAGCCTGTTCTCAGGAGAGCTCAGCAGAGCTCATTTGAGCAACTTTTAGACAGCTGAAATTCAGGACCACGGTTTGGGGCAATGCATTTCGAAAACAGTGTTGTTGTACCACTGACAGCTGTGTTAAATTGATGAAAAACAGTATAATATGGGATCTTTAACGATGCCTAACCTCCACTGGCCTCACGCTTATGATCCAAGCTGAATCACTTTTCTAAAATTCCACATTTATGAGTCTACATATCAAGCAGAGAGGGTACTTTCCCCAACATTTTCAAGCATGAATAGGCTTATGTTGAATAATTTTGTTTTGCTTAAAAGGTGGTAGATTGAGGACGAGTTTCAATTGTTGGCGTTTTTCTAAAGTTGTCCACACCTACTGCCTTTCTCTTGTCATCATTGTACTGAAATTTGGAGGAATTAAACTATTCTCAAAAAGAAGAAATAATATATCTTGTCTGTCATTGACGAATATAAAGTAAATACTACAGAAAATTAAAAGGCTTAGTGCATGAGGTG
The DNA here is from genome assembly GCF_963514095.1 of Eutrigla gurnardus. Lineage (NCBI taxonomy): Eukaryota > Metazoa > Chordata > Actinopteri > Perciformes > Triglidae > Eutrigla > Eutrigla gurnardus. The sequence continues at coordinate 13,456,937 of NC_139921.1, read as the reverse complement.
AGTCCAGCTGTGACTTCAAGATGGTACGAAGACATCCAGCAGCTGGTTGTCTCTTGCACCCCATTGAAGCTCTCCTCTCTGAACATCTGCTAAAACGTTGGACAACCAATAAATTTGATTTGTCTAGACTCCCAATTTCCCTGACGCCCTCCCGCCACAACATTTGCCTGTAAATCTTGTGTTGTACAGACAGCTACTGTCATTCTGAAACCTCTCCACCTCTCCTTTCCTTCCTTGCTTTTATTTATTTATTATAGCCACACCTTGGTAATTAGTTAACTCTCCCACAGTCAAGTTTGAGCACGGTGCTGATGCTCAAAGGGGAAATGAAAGACAGATGGCAGATATTCATCATTGCTTTCCTCTATCGATTTGTGTTTCGCTCCCCAACTAGCCAGTGTGCCCATCACTTTGGTATTAGGGTAATAACAAGATGATCAAATAATGGGGGAATGGCTATTTGTGGAGCATTACACCTTAATTCAAATCCCTTCTCTGCACTGAGACTGACAAGCAAGACTCATACGTCTCTCACATGCAACACAGACAGCAGGAGCAGATGACCACCTACACTAGAATCTGACAAGAACAGTCACCTCTTGTCTGTATGAGTCTTTTCATGTGCCAGGCCCAATTTAAAAGCTACAATTTAAACTGTATTACATGGTTGTTAAACAGGTGGACGCGGTTGATGTAGCAACTTGTTTTGAAAAAAGAGAAACACCATCCCTTTGGCAAAACTGCACAGATGTCCACTTCGCACATGTTCAGTTCAAATACATGACATTGTTCAGCTCTGTACATGCACATAGCTGGAGTGTGTATTTGATAATCTGCGGGGCGGTGAGATTGTGAGCGCAGTTTACTATAAGAATGGCAGGGATGTTTTTCTTATAATAGTTTAGAAAAATGCTAGATTGAATAGTTTTAATCAGATTGGTGAACTAGCTCAAGGGCTTAGTGCAGATGAAGTTACATGTCCCCACTTGATCTGTGATGATTTTTATAAAGTCTTTTAAAGCTTTTGCATCTGGATTTCTCTCGTGTGTGTGTGTGTGTGTGTGTGTGTGTGTGTGTGTGTGTGTGTGTGTGTGTGTGTGTGTGTGTGTGTGTGTGTGTGTGTGTGTGTGTGTGTGTGTGTGTGTGTGTGTTTTCTCAGAATATCATATTGCACGGCGGACAAGATGCATGACAAAGTGTTTGCCTACATCGTCCAGAGCCAACACAATGACAGTCTGGAGTGTCATGCCTTCCTCTGCACTAAGAGAAAAATGGTACGTAAACCAGTTTGTGCCACTACGTCTTGTACAACTATGTGCCACTGTGGGCTGTTTACCCAAAGTAATCCAATACCTATTCATGGGAAAGACAAAGTTTTAAGCACCCACCTTCTAGATAGTTCATTTGTCATTGTATAGCGAGATACGTGTCTGTAAGTGTAAGTTCTGTAAGTGGACACAAAAAAGAGTTTGCAACTGAATTGAAATATTGGATATAATGTTTACTACTCTTTCAGTTTCTTATTTCTAAATACAGAATTGATCATTTTAGAAATTACTCTTATTCGCTACCACTCATGTCATGTCTGATATGAAGTTATAGCCAGCAGCAGCAGCTTAGCTTAGCATGCAGGCAGGAAACAAGGGGAAACGGGTAGTCTGGCTCTACAAAATCCACCTATCGTCACCTTTAAATCTCACTAATTATTCAAGTCATTGCGCTTGGCCACAAAATATTCACACATGTAACCCCTGAATAAAAACACATCCTGTTTGTTGTTAGATTGCAGAATAATAGCATGTCAATTTGTGACCTTAAGTGTTTCTGGTGGCTGGTTTTCTCATCGTAGGAAATAGCCATGCTGTCCGTTTCCTGCTGTTTTGATTCTTAATGCATTACTTGAATATTCAGCAACTGGCTGGCTTCTTATTTAGCATATAGACATGAAACTAATATTGACATGTTCAACTAATTCTCAGGAAAAAAAGCAAATTGTACAACATTTTGAACTGTTCCTTTTTATGCCATTGGTTACAGTATTATTTAATGAAATAAGACTGCTGGCTATAGCTACAAAATCAAGCAATTCTTTATGGGGCAAGATTCTGCATTCAGGTATATGATTCAGCTTTTGCTCCTGGTAATCTGTGGAAAGCACTTAATGCAGATGTAGTAAATTGCGAAGAAACCATGGAACTGCATTGCCACTTGCATGTTTGCAAATGTCAAAGTATTCAGTTAAGGAGAAAGACGAGGAGTAAGAACATGCAGGGCAGGGAGGCCTTTTCTGGAGTTCTCTCCATCCCTGGAGGTTTGCAGAACGAGTGAGCCACTCCCTCCTTTTCCTTCCCCCCACTAATCTTGATCTGGCCAAAAGGCCACATATCCTCCCAGTTACATAAACAATTTGTCATGGAGCACACGGGTTTCTCTTCCTCCTGTTCAAGTGTCTGTGAAGGAACCTCTTCTGTTGGTGGGCATTTCCTCTTTTTAATAGGTCACAGCTTCCTGTCTTCCTTGAGTTTCCCTCATGTGGATGGGCTGCAGAGTATTTCTCAGTCTTTCACACTTGCCCTCACACTTGGTCTCTCTGCTTCCCTCCAACAGGCCCAAGCGGTTACCCTAACAGTGGCTCAGGCTTTCAGAGTGGCATTTGAATTCTGGCAGGCTGCCAAGGAAGGTACGCATGGTCGCCCCGACGACCAAAGGAGTGTGACGGATGAGTGAAAACGTTCCGCTCTTCTTCCCTCTCCTCCCCCACTGTTATTCTTCCCATTTACTGTATACACCCTCTATCTTCCTTCTTGGTGGCCAAACAATTATCTTGTATTTTAACCTTCCTAGTCTTGGCCTTGACACCGACAGGGGTCATGTGAAATAGTGGAGAACTGTTCAGTTATTCCTGCCAGTCACTGATGTCACACACACATATACACACACATACAGTAGAGGAATGTCCTCATCGATTTAACCAGTTTCCCCCTGTTGGGGTTGTAGCAGGAGCAGATTTGGTTATCAACAGTTAATTATTAATATCAATATGATTATCCGTATTAATAATTATATTTAATATATTATCATGATATAATCATGAATAAACGGGGCACCACCCTGGGATCAGGGAAAAGATAACCTAAAACTGTATTCAGTCTCAATATAAAGGTCTTATACTCACATGCCAATCATCGTGATCATTGGCATGGAAGCATAAAAACAATCTAACAATTAAAAAGGCGTGAAATTCAAGCACTAGCCTTCACAACCTGCTGTTATCCAGTGACATATACACAACAAGCACAAGAGACCGCTAGTTATAACATAATAAGATTTATTAAAATCAGTAATAATGATCACAATCAATAACACTGCAATTAACAAAGCCTTATTACCTAACTACCTAACACACAAAGCTAAGCTTAAACAAAGGGAGAGACACACGTGGAGTGTGTGTGCGTATGTGTGTGCGTGCGTGTGCGTACGTACGTGTGCGTGTGCGTGCGTGTGTGTGCGTGCGTGTCGAGAGAGAGAGAGAGGGAGAGATGGCTATGGGCGGCCACCAGATGGAACTATTCCTCGCAGCGTTCAGGGGCGGAGCCACTGGCGTCCGATGGAGTAGAGAGAGAGAGAGAGAGAGAGAGAGAGAGAGAGAGAGAGAGAGAGAGAGAGAGAGAGAGAGCCGTATGTAGCCACCAGATGTAGCTATGTCCCTAGCGTCCGCCGGGAACAGCTGGCTTAGGACACGTGTGTGCGGCGTGTATGTGTGTGTGTGTTAGCGGGACACGAACAAAGAGAGAGAAAATGCGCGAGCGATATTCCGAGGCCCAGAAGCCGTGCCACTGTCACACGGGCTCGCGTGAATGAACTGGCGTTTATTCCGCGAGACCGGTCTTTTAACTGATAGTAGAGGCTTTCTGAGCTCACGAATATGGCGGAGGTTAGTCGAAAACACTGTTACAGAAATCAACCCAGCTGCGTGGGTACACGATCAGCATTCACATACAGCAGCACATGAACAAACGGACTCGGCGATCCGCGATCAGAACTTAAAACACATTAACAAGAATTACAAGCATGTCCTACACTATCGAATCTCTGCTTCTGCCCAGACAAATAGCCTCTTACTTTGTCGATGTGAGATGCGTCGATGTGAGGGTTTCCGTCCCGTGCGGCGATGGCGTTCCTTGACGCCGGCAACGGACAGTAGTTCGTGGGGCGCTCTTTCAGCGCCGGATCCAATTGGTTGAAGAAAACCGTTAGTTATTCTTCCTTCTGCAGGAACAATCGCGTGGCTCAGCGATTTAGTCAGCTGATTTCAGACAAAGACGGGTCGAGTTATCCGTTCTGCTGGCAGCTGGGACGAAGAAAGTTTTTCTTCTTACCGCGGGAAACGGGAGAGTCGCGCTGTCGCGGTGGTCTCCTCGGGATCCAAAATGATAAACAAAAGAAAAATAAAACGAGTAGAGAAAAAGAGGGGAAAACAGTCTGTTGCTCGTCCAGCGAGTTTGGGGGAAAGACTGCGGCCTAGGACAAAGGGAAACGCTGCAGACGTAATCTTCACCTCCTGGCGTAACGCGAGTTACTTTGGAGAGAGAGTTTTTCTGGTGGCCGCGGGATTTATAGCTTACGGCTGGTCCGGGGGACCCCCTGGAGTCCCATGCAGTTCGCAGCCAATGGAGCGCCAGCTGTGTGACGTCAGATCTCATGACCAGGTGGAGGTGACACTAAAATGGTGGTTGTAGTTTTTTATCTCCTTTGTCCCATTGTCTGGCCGCATTGTGTAGGCTTTGTAGGCCGCATTCTGTAGTCCTAACGGTTAGGTCCCAACAGTCCCCATTTTGGTCTGAAGGTTGAGGTGTGGGACGCAACCTTCGGAGCAACATAAGGGCCGAACCGTCCATGTATTCCTTGAAACACGTGGAAGTCCAAACAGTCTGTATATTCCATGGAAAAGAGGTTAAACAGTCATTCAGGTTAAAGTCCATAACTTGATGGAGGCATTGTCTGGACAGAGATTGAGGCAAAGTATGGGCAGAGATTGAGGCAAAATTTGGGCAGAGATTTCTAACTATCTAACCTATATTAAACATCACTAAGGCACAATTTATACAAACATCAGCATTATCATTTCATTCGGGAAATTTCAAACAGGACCCATTCCTATTATGAAAAACAGAACGAAGACGGAAGGAAAGCGAGGAAAAAGAAAAGGGGTTAGTGGTCGCTAGGCTTTCTCTGGGTGGAGGTTGGAGTTAGCCTGTGGGATGTGTGTGGTATCTCTCCGGAACCTAACATTTAGTATGGCTTTAGCCTATGCGTATCCTGTTTCCCTATGATAGATAGATTGAGGATGAATCTTATGCCCAGGTTCCTGGGGTCTACTGAGATCGGGATTGCATTGCCAAGACTATAAACCAAACGCATTTATGAAGGTTGCACCACAGTTGTAATAGCGGATTGGAGGATTTTCGTGACCAGGCATCTAAGGCATGTAAGGTGTTATTAAACAGGCTGGAGTGTAAATTGACAGTGGCTACGATTCCCTGAGGGGGTGTTGCCTAAGTTCTGCAGTTGTTGTCACTGTGAGAAGGGTTTGATGTTTAGGTGTTAGTGCCTGCGGTTACCCTGCTGTGGCCATGGTGAGTCTTCTCCTGGGTGAGAGGGAGACTGCCTTCCCCTTTCGGGTGCGGCAACTGCGATCTCTAAGAGGTGTGACAGGTTTGTAGGGCTTGATCTGATTCGCATGAACCCACTTGTGTGTGGCTGGGTGCCTTGGTTGTGGGACCCTGATGCGGTAAGCCACTGGTGATAGCTTACCGACGATCTCGAAGGTTCGACTCCTCATGAGGATGTCGTCCACATAGATGAGGTTACCGCTTGCAGCCGCGTCACTCATCGCCTTGTGGAGAAAAATGTTGAACTCGGCGGGGGAGTTCGAATACCCAAGAGGGAAGCGATTCCAGGTATACTGGCGGTTCCCAAAGGAGAAGGCAAGCTTATACTGGTCGGTTGGATCAACTTTCATTGTCCAGAAACCATTAGCGATGTCTACCGTTGAGAAGAAGCGGGCTCCCTTGACTTTAGCTAGCTCCTGATCCAGGTGAATCATGGGCCAGCGGGAGAGAGGAACCTGTTTGTTCAGTGGCCGGTAGTCGATGGTGAGACGCCATCTCCCAGTGGGTTTCAAGACCGGCCAGATTGGAGAATTATATGTTGAGTTGCATTCCCGGATGATTTGCTTCTCCAGCAATTTGTCCAGGATGTCTCGGATAGACTCGTATGCGGCTAACGGGATCCTGTACTGGCGTACGAAGGTCGGTGGCGCATTCGGATCAGTGGGGATGCGGACCTTGTGAAGTTGGGTCTCCCCACAGTCCTGCGAGTCTCGGGAGAAGATCGGCTGGAAGTCGTGGAACAACTTCCGTAGCGCGTCTCTCTGGTCCTCGGTAGTGAGGGCATCTGCTTTGGCAAGCTGTTGGGTTATCTCAGACTCAAAGCCCGAATAGGGTTCCTCAGGTGGTTGGTGTGTCTCACCTGAGGTCGCTTCGGTCGATTGAGTCGTTAATGCGTAGACGACCAGATCACCCCCTTTCCCCAATGCTGTGCCACAAATGGCTTCACCGTGAAGGGTTTCACGACGGGCCATGGTGATCATTGCGGTTGGGAATGTGAAAAGGACATCGTCTAAGTTTTGGACCAGGATGTAGGTCGAACGATTGTTCAACTCAAGCAGGGGTGTGCCGCAGACGGTAAGGTTAAGTTCCCAGAAATGGGGTAAGGGCTGGAAGAATGCTTGGGAGCCAGGCATCTTCTGTCCCTTAAGGATGGCGAGCCGGATGGGGACACCTGCGGTCCTGGCAGGGACCATCATGTCAACTTCACTGGCAACCTGACATGCCTCTGGGATGGTTTGGCCTGATGTCAGGTGTTCAAGTTCAATGGGCAGGGGCTCGTTCTTAGCATTAGCCTGGGACCAAAGAATCTGATTGACCGTGTCCAGTTTGGTGCCAAGTCTGACCAGAATATCAGCACCTAAAAGGAATGGTGGATGTAGTTTGGGCACTACGCTTATGAAATGGTCAACCTGTTTCTTCCCAATACGGATCGAGAGGGCGCACACTCCTACCGCCTTAAGGTGAATCTGCGGTGATTCTGCAGAAAGGAGGTGGTGGTTGAGAGGCGCGAAAACTGGGAGAGGTTGATGCTGCAGATGGTGGTACAGATCTTGACTGACGGCTGTCTTCTCTGACCAAAGCCCCAGGATCGCTTCTGGGACATGGGTGTCATTGAGATGCACACCGCCAACCAGATGAGGGCTGTAAAGTGCTGGGTTTCGGTTCTCCAGCGGACACAGGAAGGATCCGTGGTGTCGGAAAGCACTCAAGTCGCCGGCTTGGAGTTGTGGGCTCGCAAGCGGTGCGGTTCGAGCAGAGCCAGGATTAGGCTCTGGAAAAGGCATCCGCATTGGTAGAGGGTCTCTGGACTCTTGGATGACGGCGACTCGTTCGTCGGAGGCCATCAGGCCACCTGAGGGGTGGAGCGGTATTGGCGTCTCGACCTGAGCCCAGATGCGCCCCTGATGGCAGTCGATAAGCGGTGCCAGCCGGTCCAGGAGATCCTGACCAATGAGAAGTGGTTCGGTGTCAATGGCACAAATGTGGATGGGGTGCACAAGAGTGACTCCCTGAAACGTGAGGTCCACCCACGCACGTTCTGTGATGGGTGACCTGTTCTGCGTGTAGCTGGTGATGCTAACGTGGCAGGGCTCAATTTGAAGTGGTTTACCTAGGGAGAGCATGGTTCGGGTCACCTCCGCAAAGGTGCGTTGGCACATTAGACTGATCTCAGAGCCCGAGTCGAGTAGGGCGAGGATGTCTACCACCACCGAGGTGTAAATGCGTCTAGCGTGTCCAGAGATTTATGCACAATAACCTGAGAGGTATAGTAATAATAATAATAGTAAATATTATTATTATGAATATGATTGTTTAGAAATCGATTTTCAAGGATCGATTTGTCAACCCTATTGCTTTTGTCAGCTTGTCGACCAGGTCGTCCATATCCTTTTCTCTCATTCGGGAGTTTGTCGTCCAGGAATTATACTTACCCTCTTGTTTGCGTTCAAACTGGACCTTATTCCTGGGGTTATTTTCGTTCCTGGGTTCTGTGTGATTCCAGGGGCGTGCGTTCCGCTCACCCCCTTGGTTCTGTCGCCATTGTTGCTGGTTAGGTTCCCGGTGTGCCTGTTGTACTGGTCTGGTACTTACCCTTGGCTGAGGCACTTCATCTCCCTCCAGCCCTAGGCCTGTGTGTTCCGCGGTTTGGATCCCCAGGACTCTGGCGTCCTCCCCGGGTGACCTTGCGGGTCGCACCCGGGTCTCCCATGACATCTGTGCGAAATTACGAACCTCTTGCATGGAAAGTCGGTATGTCCTGCAGTGCATGGTGACATCGTAGCGCACACTTTCGTGTAGGTTATGCAGGAAGAGGGCCTTGAAGGCAGGCTCTTCCTCCACTCCTGGGGAGTTACGGCCCTGAGCATAGGTGGCCCTGAAGCGCCTATAGTACTCCCTGGGTGGTTCCTGCTTCCTGTGTAGAACAGCGAGGGCGCCGAGCATGGCGGAGGCGGGGTCCCTGTACCGGCTATACTCCTCCTTGAGTGCTTCACAAAGTCTGGAGTATCGGTCCCGGTTTCTGGGTGCGAGCGTTTCTATGAAACTGTGGACATGTCTGGTAGTGGTCTTCCAGATTAGCTTGAGCTTCTCGCGTGAGGAGGCATGGGGTAGGTCACGCAGACAGTGGTCTATCTCTTTGAGATAGCCATCAATATCCGACTCTTTGTGAGTCGGATCAAACCGTTCGATGTCTCTGGCGAGGGACTCTAACTGTCGGGTGCGCAGGCCATGGTTTGCGGCTGGATATGGGCCATCTGATTCACTTGACGACCCGTTATCACCACGGTAATTGTCTCGGACAGAGTGACCCCTCCCCCTTGGAGGTGGGGATGGAGTCCGAGGCATGCGTGACTCTCCTAACGAATGTCGGTGGTGCATTCGTGGGAATCTGGAATCCCCCGTTGAGCTCCGAGCCACTGGGAGGTAGCTCACGCTTCGGCGTGGGGACTCGTCCCGCTGGGAGTAGCTCCACTTGTGAGGTGGGGCTTCTCGTTCCAGTGGGTGGGTGGACGGTGGAGCCTGGTAGCGCCGACGTTCGGGCTCTTCCGACTGTACAAGTCTCTCCCTGCGCATGGGACGGTGTGCGTCCGGGGGGGGGGGGCGCGGTTTCAAGGTCCGACAGGTCAGGCACATCCGTGTCTGGGGGTGTACCTACCTGGGCAGCCTGAGTTTCCTCACGCTGGAGTTCTCTCTCCTCCTCCCTGCACGGCCTGCGGAGGGCTTCCTCCCTCTCCACCTTCAGTTCGGCCACTTCCTGTCGCAGGGAGGTGGCTGCATGACCCAGTCGATTGATTCGCTCCTCATCCTCAGCTTTCTGCAGTTGTGCTCTGCGCTGAGACAGGAGGAAGATTCGACCCACCACGTCAGTGATTGTGCGTTGTGGTTTCCCTGACGGGTCATTAACATAATCAACAAGCTCCTGCAGTTGATCATTGCATGTCACTACATCGTAGTGCTCAAGGTTTTCCCTGTCCTCAAGGGACAGGTGGAGGAGACCAGCGACCGCATCCTGCAGGTCTGCGTCGACTGATACCTGGGGAGCCTCAGCTCCTTGTTCTTTCGGGCCGTAGTTGCTCATTTTACCTCTAGTAAAAGGCAGAACCCGGTGGCTTCACTTGTTTGGTTTTAACAGCGAAAAAGAATGTATGTTGTTATGCTGATGTGGGTGCACAGGTGAGCGGCGTCGACCTGTGACTTACAATGGGAATGTTAATACACTTCTACAGTCTGTGGACTGGTAGTGAGGTGTCTCTAGCACCTCTGGTGAGTGATAACAGTGTTATAACGCGTCTGAGTATCCCTAACCCTGTGTTTGTTAGTATTGTTGTTAAACAATAAATGGCTAATCACAACATGCATATGCAACCCTCAACTGTACTTGCTTGGCAAATAGTAATGGGGAACAAACAAATCGATCCTTGAAAATCGATTTCTAAACAATCATATTCATAATAATAATATTTACTATTATTATTATTACTATACCTCTCAGGTTATTGTGCATAAATCTCTGGACAAAGCTGGTTTAAGAAGGCCTCACACGGGGCGGCAATTATGTTGGGGTTGTAGCAGGAGCAGATTTGGTTATCAACAGTTAATTATTAATATCAATATGATTATCGGTATTAATAATTATATTTAATATATTATCATGATATAATCATGAATAAACGGGGCACCACCCTGGGATCAGGGAAAAGATAACCTAAAACTGTATTCAGTCTCAATATAAAGGTCTTATACTCACATGCCAATCATCGTGATCATTGGCATGGAAGCATAAAAACAATCTAACAATTAAAAAGGCGTGAAATTCAAGCACTAGCCTTCACAACCTGCTGTTATCCAGTGACATATACACAACAAGCACAAGAGACCGCTAGTTATAACATACGGTAATAAGATTTATTAAAATCAGTAATAATGATCACAATCAATAACACTGCAATTAACAAAGCCTTATTACCTAACTACCTAACACACAAAGCTAAGCTTAAACAAAGGGAGAGACACACGTGGAGTGTGTGTGCGTATGTGTGTGCGTGCGTGTGCGTGTGTGTGCGTATGGCGTCAGAATCGTTTCATATTACTTGCGCAACTATCAACTGAACGCGTCAATGTGTAATGTAGTTGCCTCCCCTGGTTGACTGAAATGAACAGGCCAACTACATTACGCGTTCAAGTTACGCGGAGTAGGTGCGCACAGCAGATCAATTCCGGCCGCGCAGCATCAGAATCTGCGACCGCACGTGCGTGTGAACGCGTAACAACATTTGTCAAACAGTGACAGACAGACGTGCGCACGCTGCTTCATATGTACGCAGCTTCTTGTTACGCGTGACATACAACCTGCGCACGACAACGCACGCACGCATGCACGCATAACAAATAACCATGCGTTCACACACACACGCTGCTGCGCATCTTTCTAAGTGTTTTGACATCGATTTACCTTCATAGTGTGCGTGCATGTGCGTACGTGTGCGTACGTGTGCGTGTGCGTGTGCATGTGTGTGCGTGCGTGTCGAGAGAGAGAGAGAGAGGGAGAGATGGCTATGGGCGGCCACCAGATGGAACTATTCCTCGCAGCGTTCAGGGGCGGAGCCACTGGCGTCCGATGGAGTAGCGAGAGAGAGAGAGAGAGAGAGAGAGAGATGTAGCTATGTCCCTAGCGTCCGCCGGGAACAGCTGGCTTAGGACACGTGTGTGCGGCGTGTATGTGTGTGTGTGTGTTAGCGGGACACGAACAAAGAGAGAGAAAATGCGCGAGCGATATTCCGAGGCCCAGAAGCCGTGCCACTGTCACACGGGCTCGCGTGAATGAACTGGCGTTTATTCCGCGAGACCGGTCTTTTAACTGATAGTAGAGGCTTTCTGAGCTCACGAATATGGCAGAGGTTAGTCGAAAACACTGTTACAGAAATCAACCCAGCTGCGTGGGTACACGATCAGCATTCACATACAGCAGCACATGAACAAACGGACTCGGCGATCCGCGATCAGAACTTAAAACACATTAACAAGAATTACAAGCATGTCCTACACTATCGAATCTCTGCTTCTGCCCAGACAAATAGCCTCTTACTTTGTCGATGTGAGATGCGTCGATGTGAGGGTTTCCGTCCCGTGCGGCGATGGCGTTCCTTGACGCCGGCAACGGACAGTAGTTCGTGGGGCGCTCTTTCAGCGCCGGATCCAATTGGTTGAAGAAAACCGTTAGTTATTCTTCCTTCTGCAGGAACAATCGCGTGGCTCTGCGATTTAGTCAGCTGATTTCAGACAAAGACGGGTCGAGTTATCCGTTCTGCTGGCAGCTGGGACGAAGAAAGTTTTTCTTCTTACCGCGGGGAACAGGAGAGTCGCGCTGTCGCGGTGGTCTCCTCGGGATCCAAAATGATAAACAAAAGAAAAATAAAACGAGTAGAGAAAAAGATAGGAAAACAGTCTGTTGCTCGTCCAGCGAGTTTTGGGGAAAGACTGCGGCCTAGGACAAAGGGAAACGCTGCAGACGTAATCTTCACCTCCTGGCGTAACGCGAGTTACTTTGGAGAGAGAAAGTTTTTCTGGTGGCCGCGGGATTTATAGCTTACGGCTGGTCCGGGGGACCCCCTGGAGTCCCATGCAGTTCGCAGCCAATGGAGCGCCAGCTGTGTGACGTCAGATCTCGTGACCAGGTGGAGGTGACACTAAAATGGTGGTTGTAGTTTTTTATCTCCTTTGTCCCATTGTCTGGCCGCATTGTGTAGGCTTTGTAGGCCGCATTCTGTAGTCCTAACGGTTAGGTCCCAACAACCCCTACAGGGGGGAAATCATCAACGAGAGCGAAGACACCCGTTTTAGTTTAGTGACGCCTCTTTATTACAACTCAGTCATAGTTAAAAACGCATCTAGGTATTGACATGGGGAGGGGTGGAGAAGAGTTGAGGTTAGCTTGGGGCGGAGGAGTGCTGACTGGAAGTAAATGTTCTCATTGTCCTTTACAGTGAAAATAAGACTGTGCTAGCTGGGATTTTTCCTGGATATATCTTATCTTTAGAAAACATTTTCCTTTTCTCCTGATTTATATTTTTCTATTTTATGTCAAACTTGGAAGGCATTCCAACCTCTATAAATTGGCACCTCTTAAATGGACTACTCTGAGGAGATGAGTATACAGTGCATGCTCAGGCACAATCATGTATACAGCAGGCAATCAAAGTGCTGTGTAAAGAGGATGCCACACTCATTCTTCTGTACTGCTCAGCAGAACATGCATGTAATTTACTGCATGTATGACTCCAGTGTAAATGAGTGGCTTTTGCAACATAATATTGGTTTCTGCATCATAACTTTTCACTTGGCACCATGACCCATCCCCATCAGTTTATTTTATCTTCTCCCTCTCCTTCCCCAACCATCATAGCACTCACTTCTGCTTATTATAAGGAGGCAGATGGGTGAAGAAGAGGAGAACGTTGGAAGGGGATGGGGGATGAGGAGAGAGGGCAAGAGAGCATGAAAGGCGGGGCAGAGAGGGCTGTTGGGGTGGAGAGTATGTTAGAGAAAAAGGAAAATGATTGTGTGGATGTGCCAGTGGGAGCTCAACCTCTTGACAGATTCAGTGTCAGTGCCATTGATCCTGTCTCACGCGAAGGCAAGCTTATTTATTCAGTCCTTTAGAGAGACACACTTGCACTGTATGAAAATCCTAGCAGCCTCTTTTATTTCTTCCACATTTCGTCTTCTACTGTGGTGTGTGTGGGAATGTTTAAATGTGGGCACATTTCTATTTTGGCTAAGGGATTATTTTTTCCCAAACTGAAGGCCACAGGCTCCTTGCCTCACACCTCTTCATTCAGTTGTTTGTAACTTTGAGCTGGATATTAAATCTGCTGCCTATTCACTCTTTCACCTCATACACTTTGTCTCCCACATTTCTTTTTTTCAGTATGTCTAGCTTGCTCTTTCCGTCTCTCATCGTCACTGATGAAGGAAGGACTGATAACTAGCTGGTTGGAGGTCATGGAGGGAAAAGGAAGAATAGCTATCCATTAAGCAGTAGTGGTGTTCTTTTGTAGTAGAGAAGAAAGGGAGGGTGGGGATATCCGTTCTAATCTGTTTCATTAAAGTTACAAGACCCTGGAGGATCAGGGCAGGAAGAAGGGGTATCCACTGTATGTCTGTCTAGTTTGTGGCTTCTATTTCTTACAAACTCTCCTCCACCAATCGCAGTGGTGCTCCACAGCCCACCACACATTCCCAACCCACATCCGTCTGTATATTACTGCTCCCATCTCTGTTCATAAATCTGTGTTCATAGAATAGTCACTGTAAACACTATAGCTTTGAACTTGCCTATCTTGAAATTGCTTCCATGTTTTGCAGGCTGTAAAATATGCACTTGAAAGACAATAGGGGTAAAATGGGTGCCTTGGAAAAGCTTTTGTAACACCATCACTAAGCCACCTGGGCTCATGGGGAATGGGATGTTTTTTTATGTCTATGATGATGAAATGATAAACACCTCCTTGGTGTCTGCAGGTTTAATTCAGAAATTGATATTTAATCTGTAGCCACAGTGTTGAAACGTTGCGCAAGTATTGGTCAGGGTCTTGGCCCCTCTGGGTGTTTACACTTGTTCAGAAAGTCTTGTGTCAGTTCTTTGATTTTTCACTTAACCCTCACATAATGGGAAATGGTGATACTTCACTTAGTATAGATGGTTGTTTATGTATGCATTTCTGACTAGAGGCTGAGCCCGTATATATCAGCCATCTCGGGGCAGGAGATCGCTCCTAACTGGCCAAAAACCTAGGGTGATGCCTTTTGGGTCCTACTTTTAAGATTAAGAGTAAATCCACTTTCTAAACTTAGGAAATCACTCTTTTCTCTTCTCCATAGAGGAGTCCTAACCCATTAGAAATTTGCAGGAGATGGCATTCATGCAGAGAGATTATTTGAAAGAAGATTTGGGAGTGCCTGATGACAATAAGCTTATTGAAATATATTTTTTGGGGGTGAAAATGTAATAATATGTGAGACTGACGTTGTGTGGGATGCACAGGAAACAGAACATGCTGTCCTCACAATGTTGCACTTCATTGTAACAGGGTAATGCAGCAGTACAACACAACAGTGATGATCCTGTCAGAGCCAAGTATAGTATGAGTATATAACTTTGATGGCAGTTATGCACCTCATTATGCGCACAGTGGTAAAAGTAGATTTAACTAAATTAAAACAGGTAAAATATTTTTAGAGGGCCTTATCATATTTTAGAAAGGCTATTTAAAATAATAGTGGGACTATAATATTTTAAAGAAGAGGATACACTATACAATGTTCATAATATTATGGTGCATTTCCCAAGACTGTGTGACATTACAGAAATAAATAAGTTAACAAGGGATCTATTTGAAAGGCAAATTGGACAGCAGAAGACAATATTTCAGGTTTTTTTCATGGAGAGGTTGTCTACATTAGTAAATTGATAAGTGTGTTTAGGTAAACTTTCAGTGCAATTCCAAATAGTGGCTCTGAAATGCTTGAGAAATACCATGCCTGTAACTACTGTAAACTGAGTTTAACTGTCAGGAAATACAGTTAGAGCTGTTATCAGTTGCCCTTGGTGATCGACACTTTGTAGAAATCCTTATTTGTTTAGAGAGAGCAGAGCCTATTATCTATTTGACCCATGTGTCATGCCCACTCTATTTCAATGCTGCAGTGACTGTATTAACTGCTGTATGAAGTATGTTTGTTACAATCTTTGAAGCCCAGGCCCTCTAGGTTTCAGCTGGCAGATGGCTTGACTAATGACTTTAATTTACTACCGCTGATTTGTTTACACACATTATATGCTTGGAAGCATGTTGAGTAGCTAAAAAAGTAAACCGTTCCTTTAGTAACTCACCCTGTGGTTATAAGCTCCTGAATCATAGTTTGCTTGTCTTGTACTGTATGTACCTTTTTCGTTTCTCACACAGAGAAAGAGAAGCGAGTGAAGTCAGGTTCAGATGGAGAAGGAGCCAGCAACTCACAGTCCGACAGCTCAGCCAGCCTGGGCAGCCTGAAGGGAGAAGGTGAGTCACGTCACCCATCGTCGCATCTTTCTCTCTCTCCACCTTGCCCTCTCTGTCACAGTAATCATAGCTTCAAGGGGAATGAAGAGTATTCCGCCTCTTGTTAAAGGGTGGCTTACATTGAGGCTGCGGGTCAGCTGACAACCTTTTTCCGTGGTTATTCTTTCTTACTAGCATCGTTATCCATTAAAACAACACATTTGATCACAATGGAGAACTGTTCATGGAAAAATGTATCAATTCTCTTGCATTCTGGAAAAACAATTACTGTCCTATTTGTATAAAGACCATGAAAGAGGCCTACATTCTCTGTGAGCCCCATTGTTCGATCAAATCTTCTAAGATTCCAAGGCTTGAGACACGGGGCATGGTTTCTAAACATGCTGTTGGCATCGCGCAAGCCAGGCAACCTTAAGACATTATTAGTTCCATTGTCAAGATACAAGCAAAGATACAATGAGATGAGGAGCATCCTATTGCCAGTGGCACAATGGCTGGACACATTCCTCATAATTCTTTCTCTTTGTTAGTCTGTTTTGTGCATGTTTTTTTCCCGTCACACTTTGTAAGCGGATAATTTTCTCTGATCCCTTTGGTACTGGATGTTTCAGATTGAGGCAGTTTTTTAGCAGGCATTTCAGCTTTGTACTGAGCTTCCCCCTGTGCCAGCAAGGTGGCCTCCAGCCAGAGAGAGATCTCTCTTAATCTAACCCAACACTTTATTTGGGACTGCAGCCCCATCATTTATGACCGATACATGTTTTAAGGATGATTCCAATTGAGAAAACTCAACAAAGTAGGACTTGGAAACAAAGAGGCTTCCTGTGCGTTTTTGGACCAACATTATCCTACAGCACACTGTATTTCTGTAAACCAAATTGGCGTAATTGTACTGCAGAGTGGTACACGGTCATTCATGAAACAAGATACCCTCAGTTTTCTTCCGGCGCCAGGCCTCATACAGTGGCTACAAAATACAAATGCCACTCCCTCCTGTGCCAACATATGTTTAGCCTGCTTGATAGTGATCGTCCTTTCTCAGTGTTCTCCTCTTTACAGGGTGAAAGCTAGGACTGCAATAAGCTACTTATTTGCATTATCAGCAGATTATTTTCTTGAGTAATAATTTAGTCTATATAATGTCAACGCATTTTGAAAAATGTACCTCACGGTTTCCCAGAGCCCAAAGTGACATCAGGTTTTTTTTTTTTTTTTTTGCAAACAATATTTCAAAATTGAAAGACAATTAATTTCCTGTCATAAACAAAGAAGAAAATATTGACACTTGAGAAGTTTGAACCACCGAATATTTGGCGTTTGTGCTTGAAAAATGAAAAATTGTTTAGCCGATTAATTTATATTTTCAATTGATGAATCAACCAATCGTTGAAGATTTAGTTATTAAATGTGCCAGCTGGGTTTTTGCTCACAGAACCTCACTACCCACATAACAAACACATGAAATGGTAACTACCAACAGATTCTCTGCAGATAGACACTGCCACACACTTCTAGTGGTTCATAATTGATTGATTGATTGAGAGGGATTACCTTTTCAGAAAATCCTATTCATCCTGCCTTTTTAATTGATGAAATGTGTTTGTTCTGTATTACAGAGGTAGCCACGGGAGAACTTCTGGATTTGGCAGAGGGAGCCAACATAGCGCTGGGCAACTCAGGAACAAAGCAGGCTGAATCAGATCCCTTTATGGTGCATAATCACGCAACAGAAAACAACAATACTGTATGGGTAAGACATCAGTGAGTTTCAGCTTGATAAAATAGGAAGGAATCAGCCACCGTGCCTGGTGATGTACTGTACCTGTTGTATACAAAGGAGTTGATTCTGCAGTTCAGCTGCCACAAAGGTCAGGCAATAACCCATTGAACAGAGCTGGCGTTATCAAATGGTCACATTGCTGGCTGTGGGCTAAAAGTAGCCTAGATTAACCTCCTAACCCATGTGAGGTGAGAGAAAAGAGGGGACTGACTGTGTATGTGTGAGTGAATCTATTAAAAGCTGTTTACTTATCACGCAATTCATTTTCTGTTTAACTTTCATATGTGTATGTTCTGTGTGGCAGGAGTTGGAGGATGGTCTGGACGAGGCTTTCTCAAGGTGAGAACTAGTGTGCATTAGGGTTTTCCCTAAAGACTGCTGCTTGGCTGCTTTAGCAATAAATACTGCCTCCCTATGCTCAGTTCACCCTGGTGCGCTCCCAAGGGCAGGAGACGGGCTCAGTTTACAGGCCCTGATGTGGCCGATGCCCACCTTGGTTCATGCTGCTTTTGTAGGTGTTGCCATCATCTTAGACCCACACACGGATTCCATATGAGCTCAGAAAGCCTGCGATTACAACTGAACTGCTACAAATGCTGCTGAGAGACACTTTGCTTGGTATTTATGTCACTTATTTTGCAGTGTAGTGCTCTCATAATTTGCAGGTTCAAGGTTGACAGAATTGTCTATTGTCTGCGCTTATTGGAATTTCTGAAACTCTGTCTATGCAATACAAACTAATCTGAAATGGAGTCCACTGTGATAAATGTTTCAATTTGGTCTAAATCAGCAGCACACAATAAGTGGCGGTGGTCTTCTCTCAGGTTGAATGGTGTAAATGTGTACAGCCATTTGTTTGACTCATTTAACACTTTATTTCCTTTGGCCCTGTCTTCCACTCTCTCTGCAAATTGGACAGTGAGCTTCTTATTCTCTCATTCTTGTTTAGTGAAAGGAAAAATGGGCTACACAGTCTCTCTAATCAGGCGCTAAGAGGCTATTTTAGCCCCATTATCAGATGATTATTTGTCTACGCACACTGTAATTACACCCTCACGCCATTAATCTTTCACACTGTGATTAATGAGGATGCTCCCAGCATAAGCACAGATGCATCCACATGTAGATTTCTGTAACTGAAGGGGATCCCGAGGGCCATGTTGATGTCTCTGTCCATCAGGAAAAGCTGATTGTACTGGGTGATGGGGTCAGAACAGGAGAGAAAATTAGAGACGACTCATAATTCTGTGAATGCAAATATTACAGAATGGTAGTTGAATTATTATACATGATATTTGGCACGTGGCAAAAAACATTTTTCGTGAGGATTGAAATAAGCTCCAGATTAATGGATAGTTGTGCAACATTAATATGTAAGCTGAATATAATTTCAAATAAAAATAACAGATTCACGGTCACAGAGATTTTAAGCAACATTAAGCTTGAGAAACACATTCTCCATATACAACTACTATTTTTATTCCTAACTAGTGACATATCATGTAGTCATAAATTAGATGTAAGTACTTGGTATGTAAACATCACAAGCACCAGGGTTTTCTCTCCCTCCCGACTAAATAGAGATCATGTAATAGGCAGCAAGTTGTTGGCATCGCAGAAAACATCTGCTCCTGTTCTGCAACACCATACTTTGAATTCTTGCATTTAAATGATCTTAGATGAGCAGTTTGGGCACTGTTCTTTTTGCTATGAGCTGCAGACAATTCATGCATTGAAATAATTGTTATGGTTATTTGAGAGACTGCACTGCCATCTGCTGGCTGTAGCAGGGTTGGTCACTGTTATGCATGTCGACGCATCTTAAATAGATGTTGATCATGATGAGGAAAAGGCCAGTTTGATGTGCATATATGTTTTCTGTGCGGCAGAGATTTGAGGCAAAATAGGCCTGTTTTCTAATTATTATGGCCTTATGTTAAAGCATATACATTTGGACATATAGTGACACTGTGGCCTCATAAAATGTATCCACTCACAATATCATGGGGCTGTTCAGAATAGCTAAATTGTTGCCTGACTTGTGATGTTTCCTTTGCACCCCCAGCCGCAGTCTGGATAGCTTTGAATCCTACTCAGGTAACAACGTTATTCACTGGATCTAGTGACTTCCACCTCATTGTACCCTAGTCAACCCACTATCCAAGCTTGCTCATCCATCTGGATATTGGCGTTCATCCAGATTGATTAAGACTCATGTAGTTTTCACACTTTCTTTTACAGCCATATCCCATAACAAGACTTGTATAATTATAGGTAGAAACGCATCAAGGGGGAAAGCTCTTCATTGTCACTTCATAGTTTGATCCATCCCCAAGCTTTATAAGACACATTTCACTGCGACAGAACCTGATGTAATGTGCCACTGTATCCACATCTTCATTTTGTTTGTGCGTCTCCGCCTCGCATCCATCAACTTTGCACATGAGTGATGAATGGGAACTGCGTTTGTTCACATGTCAGTCTGACATATTTGTGTTTGAATAAGTGCTTTGTGTGTACGTTAGGGTGGTCTCATTTTGCATTGCCATGAATAGTTTTTAAAGGGGAATGTTATTGCCATATGTGGCTTAGCTTTGTTTTTTAATTCAGGATTATTTTCATAACAAATAGGACATACCTTCTGTTCACACTGTACTTACCATTTGTTCACAAGTTCTTCACAAGCTGTTTTTGATATCATAGGGCCCTAGTTTCGTGCTCAGCGCAGGGTGGCGGAGCCGGCGTAATGCAAGTTTCGACCCGCGCAGCCTTGCTCATGGTCAGTTTGGTGGATCACCTGCGCCAAGATGGGTGTGGCGGCGCAGCAGGGGGAGGCATCACAGATTCAGCTTGGCGTAGCGGAAGTTTCGTGGCAAAAAGCCTCGCCGAGACTTCGCCGAAAGCCCGCCAGCTCCAACCTGGTCTACTCTCGGCGCAAGGCGCAAATAAAGTCCATTCATTCAAGGCGAATTACAGCTGGCGGAGTGGAAGTTTGGCTGACCGGCGCGCAGTGCGCACACGTCACCGAGACCTCACAGGCAGGTTTCCACAGTTCCAGGCACATTTAAATGCAATAAATAATCACAACAAACACTATTTAATGCAACTAATTGAATCAACACGTGAATTTATATCTATATAAATTGTCCCGTCACATCTGAAGTCAGATCAAAGGCGGATGGCACGCGTAACGGAAACTCAGCCTCTCGGACCAAAACATCTCCCTCTCTCTCTCTCTCTCTCTCTCTCTCTCTCTCTCTCTCTCTCTCTCTCTCTCTCTCTCTCTCTCTCTCTCTCTCTCTCTCTCCTGTTTTTTATAATATGGGCATTGTTATTATTATGATACGCACGCACAGCGCGTGATGCGCGTGGTGGGAGCGGCGGCGCTGCTTCTGTCATCGGGTTGTCAAGTGACGAAACTTGCACTGAACCTCCCCTAACGCATTAAAGGTGAGGAGAGGAGCTCATTTGATTGGTGAAGAGCTGAATCGGCTGTATTAATCCCAGTCCACGCCTCGTCTCCTCCTCGTCTCCCACTCACGCCTTCTTCTTAGCCTGCGCGGTGCACGAAACTTGCAAAGTCCAGGCGGACACACCCCGTCGGCGTGGCGCAGGTGCGCTGCGCGCTGACTACGCCTAGTCTACAAAACTAGGGCCCCATGAGTAATGACGACGATGTTGAGCACCACTCCGGTTTCATAGTAGCAGTTGCTAAAAAAATCTGTTTTCCTCTGTTTTTACAGACTCGCTGAGTCTCGCACTAACCCCCAGGTCCTGGACATTGGGGTAAACCCTCAGGACTTCAACACTGAAGAGTGCCTGTCCCCTGGCAAATGGGACCAAGAGGACACAGACTTTACTACTATAAAAGATGCGTTCTAAAGTAAAGCCTCTGCCAGGAAGGGGAAAGCACGGGAAAATGAGGAGAATGGTGGTAAAACATGGTTGGAAATGGGAGAAGTGAGAAAACATTTTGTGACAACAGTAAAGTTTCCCACCTTCTTCCGGCTGCCAAGTCCTCTCAGTGGTTCAGTCTAGTGGCTCTCTGATGCTTCTGTGTCTCCACGACTAGAGAAGGACAACATGAGAAGGCTGCTCACAGAACAGGCCAAAGCAATACAAACCAATTTATCCCTTTTCTATAGAAAAAAAAATGCAGTCATTCAATGTTTGTTACAGTCGGTGTATTACTTCCTTTTTTGTGTCTGTTTACCCATTCACTGTTAGTAATGTGTTCATGGGACGTGCTTATGTACATTGCATTAAAGAATGTGTGTGTAAATGTACAGTATAAATTTACAAAGAGAGATATCAGAAATATGATGTGTTGAATTTTGAACAGGTCGTTAGTGAGGTAAAGTTCAACAAGGGAGCAGTAACATATTTATCTAATGTAATGTGGATTAGAGGGAAAGGCACTGGTTGAAGGTCACCAATGCACCGGTTCCAGTATTGCACAAATAAATAAAGTTACTACCTATGTGCTTCAATGATTCAGCCTTTCGTTGGGCAACAAAAGCTTTAAAAAGAAAGTGTGTGTATGAAGAGTGGTTGTTGAAAATGCATGAGAGCAAAATGACAATCTTATTTCTTTCTAATGCAAAATCTATTTTTGCACTCAGAATTCATCCACTTTTAAAAGCACACATTTAATGTAAGGGAATTTAATGTTAATAAGCATCAAACTCATTCAGGCTTATATGCAGTGCCTCTATTCATGTATTTCATTTTTTTTCTTCTTCTTTTTTAAACTTTGAATCACAGTGGTTTCATTATGTATCTTTCCAACATTGCAGGGAACTGCAAAACTTCAAAATGCATAATTCCTGCTCTTGTTCATGGATCAGGGCTTGGATGAGAAAGTGGAGGCGAGTCAGAGTTTTTATCTTCACCAACATTTTCTTTTCTTTGATCATGTCAGCAAGTTGCATTCATCAGCTGTGATTCTTAGTTGCAAAAACAAAACATAGAGTCCAAGGAGTTGAATGTGTTTTATCGGCACTCTACCATTGTACCTTTAATAATGCTGCATTTACTGGTTTATTATTTTTTTCGGGGGAGAGTTCCCAGTGTTATCTTTGGCATTTGTTCTAATTTAATTAATTAATTTGCATAAAATGTAATAAAAGTAAAATTGTGTATGTGTGATGTTTATTAATTCATCTTTAGTCTCAATGAAATACGAGTCTGATACCAGTTTGATTTTTAGATCTCTGGAAGCTCACATTGTACTGGTGGTAAACATGTTAATTGTCAGTCTGTCAAAAAACCTCAAGCTGCTAGCATCGTACTTGTGGCATAATACAATGTCAAATGTTTTTTTAATGGCAAATAATGTTGTTGCAAGTGCAAATATCACACAGAAATAGGAAATATTTTAGGAGTCAAATAAACTGTAGTGGCCTCTGTCACCTCTGGAGGGAGCAGTATCACCATATTAGACATAATGTGGAAGGATTATGATGATATTTTTGTTTATTCATAGGTTCTTCAGTGACTGGACCATATTAAACCATACTATCTTACAATATGGCGACCTATGATGCCAAATCTAACTTAGAATGACTTGTAAGTCTATTTGTATATAAATGTTTTCTGTTCCAGTCCAGTGTTCCCAAACAAAGTGGACGTGCCCTCTATCACCATATATACACTATATTGCAAAAAGTATTCACTCACCCATCCAAATAATTTAAATCAGGTGTTCCAATCACTTCCATGGCCACAGGTGTATAAAACCAAGCGGCTAGGCATGCAGACTGTTTCTACAAACATTTGTGAAAGAATGGGTGGCTCTCAGGAGCTCAGTGAATTCCAGCGTGGTACTGTGATAGGATGCCACCTGTACAGCAAATCCAGTCTTGAAATTTCCTCGCTCCCAATTTCCTAAATATTCCACAGTCAACTGTCAGTGGGATTGTAACAAAGTGGAAGCGATTGGGAACAATAGCAACTCATCCACGTAGTGGTAGGCCACTCAAAATGACAGAGCGGGGTCAGTGGATGCTGAGGCACATAGTGCACAGAGGTCGCCAACTTTCTGCAGAGTCAATCACTACAGACCTCCAAACGTCATGTGGCCTTCAGATTAGATCAAGAATAGCATAGAGAGCTTCGTGGAATGGGTTCCCATGGCCGAGCAGCTGCATCCAAGCCATACATCAGCAAGTGCAATGCAAAGCGTCGGATGCAGTGGTGTAAAGCACTGGACTCTAGAGCAGTGGAGACGCGTTCTCTGGAGGGATGAATCATGCTTCTCCATCTGACAATCTGATGGATGAGTCTGGGTTTGGCAGTTACCAGGAGAGCGGTACTTGTCTGACTGCATTGTGCCACGTGTAAAGTTTGGTGGAGGGGGATTATGGTGTGGAGTTGTTTTTCAGGAGCTGGGCTAGGTCCCTTGGTTCCAGTGGCATACCAAGATATGTTGGACAATTCCATGCTCCCAACTTTGTGGGAACAGTTTGGGGATGCCCCCTTCCTGTTCACACATGACTGTGCACCAGTGCACAAAGCAAGGTCCATAAAGACATGGATGAGAGAGTTTGGTGTGGATGAACTTGACTGGTCTGCACAGAGTCCTGACCTCATCCTGATAGAACACCTTTGGGATGAATTAGAGTGGAGACTGAGAGCAAGGCCTTCCCATCCAACATCATTGTGTGACCTCACAAATATGCTTCTGGAGGAATGGTCAAAAATTCCCATAAACACACTAAACCTTGTGGAAAGTCTTCCCAGAAGCTTGAAGCTACGGCTGGACTGATATTAAACCCTATGGATTAAGATAGGATGTCAGTGGAATGGAAGTTCATATGTGAGTCAAGGCAGGTGAGCGAATGCTTTTGGCAAAAGTGTATGAATGAGAATCTAGCAGCTCAAGGTATGAACCAAAAAATACTATATGACAGCCCTTTTTCATCGTAGAAATGCTGCTGCTTTTGTGTTTTTAAAGTGTAAATTGTCTATACTGTGACCAGTGTGGGTTTCAGTTACCTACATTGAATTGGGATGTCAGCTAGACCACAAATACATTCAATGTTATATCACATCGTTCTTCAGGTGATATAATATGATGTGAAATTGTGACAATGAATCTATAGGATGTCCATAACTAATGGTAGGTTTCAGGTTTGCTGCAACTTAAATTTGACTCTGCAGAAAGGCCAGCACCACACAGAAGAAATTGTGTTTTTTAAAAGGTAAAGCTGTTACCTATAAATCAAGTTTGTGGATTTAATTCAAAAAATGATTTGGTGGACTGTCATGACATTGAAGTGATGGGACTGTGAGCTAGTAGTTATGAATCCTTATTTTATATTATTTAGCTATTGAGCAGAGACCCCTCATCATCTGTCTGTCCGGCTGTTCCAATCGTTTCCACTGGTGCTGCTTACTGTCCTACTTCCTCTTCTGCTCTGAATTTAGGAACGGTGAATATATTGATTGATTTACATGCCCTTGGTGCTACTTATCTATTGAAATGTGTTTACCAAAGCACAATTACAATATAAAATGCTTTCCCTCTTACAGTCTGGGATTTGGGGCATAATATGAGGAAGTGGAGCTCTGTCTCTGTCTGTTGGGTGTCCTCTGGAAGCCAGCTCTTTTTGTAGCGACCCATATCTATAGCCAGACTATGTTCACTGAGTCAGGACTTTTTCTTAACCTGACAGTTCTCAGGTAATCTGCACACAAACACACCACTGTCAGCTTCAACACACCCTCGTTCAGCCGATCCTCCCATCATACGACCTGCACAGAGTGAAACAAGTGGTTTAGGTCAGGGTCCCTCATCTCCGGCCCTCCACTGCTCCACCTGCCCAGTAGCTCTTGCTTCTTCTGCTCCACCAGCACCTTCCTCTGCTGACCCTGCTCCTACTAATGGGCAGTCTCATAAACACTATTAAGACATACATTCAATTGTATGTCCTATACCTGGGTGTGGTGTTAGTTGTAATCAATTTTGTCTCAATGATGGTTTACCTATAATCATATCAGAAAAACATTTTCCCTCATACAAAATGTAGCAATGTCCTGGTTACTGCAATCTGCAACTTTCCATGTGTACAGATTTCAGTTCTCTACCTGTAGCCTTATGTAAAAATGAATTAAACTGAAATAGTACAATTGTTATAGTAGAGCAGCAGAAGATCAATTAATATGTGAAGAGTGAGACCTTTTTGTTGCAGTGTGAGTGACTGCACTAGATGTTTTGATTGCCTTGTCATGCACATTATTTTTTCCTTGATAAACTGGGTATATGTTATGGATCATATTGTCAAATTTCAGTTCAACCAACACAAATATAAGACTAGTTTCTCACTCAGCCCAAATGATATTTAAGAAAGCAGAGACGTTTGGTTCTACAGAGGTTTCCATCTCTGCAGGATCTTAATAAGCCGTTCCTCATATAAACGTCCACATTGACACTGGGACTGGGGCATATTTAACATAATACATGGATATTAGGATCAAACTCAGTAATGGTATTTTTCTTTTACTTTTTTGAAGAAAATATGATCAGTCCTCAAGAAATCGTCAACAGTCCCCCAAGCCTTGACCTTCAAGCTGAACCACCTGAAACTCGAACTTCAACACTTTGCTTACTTCAACGCCAAATTTACAACTGCGGCTTTGATGTGAGTCCAAAGTGATATACAGAGAAAGATTCAGTAAAATGCAGAAGATAAAATGTATAACAGAACAATACAACAGAAAATATATTTATCTTTCATCCATAATGGGATAGAGTGTAAATCTGCCTCTAATTTAAGATAATAAAAGGATGTCATAAACATCACTTATTTGGAAGTCTGTTAAACTCACCAAGGATTGCATTTGCAAAACAACTTGTTTTATATTTTCTTGTTTCTTGGTTTATGTCAGTGAGATGTCATATTACTGCAGCGTTGGCAGATATTCGGGAACAATATGAGTTTGAGAATAAGAGGTTTATCAATTAAGAGGTTACAAAGTGAAATGACAGCAATAGAGCAAGCCATATACAGTGTAGCTAGATACAATTTGAACTTGAACAGCGCCCCCATGACATTTAACCCTCGCGTGCACGTTCTTGTATGAAGAACCTGTGCGCGTTTCCGAGAGACCGACGCTGTGTAATCAGTTAGTTGGCGGATTTTCAGTGAGAGGTGAGTATTTCAGTGCTCTCACATTTCGATAGAATATCGAATGCAGTTGGCTTGCATCAGTTTTACGGTTACAGTTTACTGTTTGTACGCCGAATTATGGTTAAAGAAGTTAGCTAACTGGCTAACATCAGTAGCTAACTTTAGCTAGCTAAAGTTTGGGAAAAGTAACGCAGCTAGCTAGCTTGTTAAGTTGAACTGAGAACTGTCAGTCATTATCTGGGCGACGTAAAGATAAGGTAGGTACCGTCGCAAAAATTCCCAACTTACTTAGTTAAATGTTTGGACGGGAGAAAATAAATGCACAGTGTTGACAGAGTTAACTACTAGCTTGGTGATGTGTTTTAACATTAAAGTGGGCCAATATTTTTAAACCTTTGAAACGTTAAACGTTAACTTAATGCTATTTTTTGAGTAGTCCGCCATTTAAGTTGCCACATAAATGGAAGGAAAAAGCAGTACAAATTTCCATATGTGTTCATTCATCACCGTGACAAGTTTGTTGTCTTTTGAAATTATTTGTTCTTTGTTTATCTTTAAATGTAATATTCCTGTGTCTTTGAGTAAAGCTTGAAGCACACAATTGTGAAGATAAACACAACATTATAGCAGGTGTCTTATCGAGTCAATTAATTGGGATTAGGCATCAGCAATTGTTAGAAAGAATGTACCTTCTCTCCCTGCATTTCTTCTACTAAATTATGACTCATGGTAATTTACTGCATCTAGCATGCTATCTGGTCTTGTGTATGCTATCCTCATGTATTTTCATTAGATTTCTGGTCATTTTTATTATGTTGTTTTCACCTTTCATAGCATTGTCTTTATGTTTTGTTTATTTCTATCCTACACTCCAACTGGTCTGTATACTATTTTGTTTGTTTTATATAAAATAAAATACAATTGGATAACAAAAAAATAATTAATTGGGATTAGATTTAGGGATTTGGTCGTGTCTTATTACTTACGTACATGATGGAACTAACATGAGCTACTAATGAAGTACAAATATTTAAATTAACAATTCAAGTAAATGATATCACTTGGATTTAGCTCCAATCATGAATATTATATATTTGTATTTCCTTTTTTCTAAATTATAGTCTGTAGGTAATTTACTAATGATTTGATTTGTTTTTTCCTTCTTTTCAACAGACATGGATAAAAAACGACATTCGCCAATAAACATAATTTTCAATAGGCCTGATGAACCTTACCACTTGAAACCTCTGTCTATATATTCCAGGATGGTCAATGGTGTCGAAAAAAAAAAGGATGATTCGAATCCTGATGAGGGCTATGAGACGCCTGCAAAAAAGGCCTGCACAAGGGATTTGTCCCTTGACCATGGCTATTGCAGCCCTCCTGATTTATTTCAGCAACACATTTGCCTCAATCACTTGACTCCAGTAGGTGGGCCAGTGTTGGAGTCTCATAACTCTCATGTAGAGCCTTTAGAAGGCGACGTTGAGTGGTGTATTGGGTCCCCCATATTTGAATCATCCATGTGTCAAGCCCCACTTGGAGAGGAAGCCACTTTAGACACTACTTATGAGACTACATTACCCCTCCAAGTTCAGGTAAGCTGTTTCTAATCAGCAACTCATGTGGTCCTGCACACATGCAATTATTTATTTTTTTACTGAGCACAGTTGGTACAATATATAGTGTGCATAGTGTACGTTCAAACACACCGCTTGTCTGCTTTTTCAAGGTGAAATCGGTTGTGGTGGTTCCCAGTCAGCACACCTCCAGCGGTGAAAGAGCAGCCCCTCCTTTGCCAGATCAGACTGCTAATTCTACCCCGCCGAGCCCAGATAAGAACAGAAGTTTGAAGCCTGCCAAATGTGTCAGCAGTGCCAAGAGTGAAAGGTACTGTAGTAACCTCTGTCGCATCTAGAGGGAGCAGTATGACCATATAAAACACAATGTGGAAGTTTTGGCCAACTGTCTAACCTAATACTAGATACTGGTCCTCATTATAGCCACCTAATTTATTGAGCATTGTTTTGTTTTCACAATACTTCACATAGATTGCTGTCTGAAGCACGATATATCTTGTATGGCTGAATTTGGTTAACTACTGTATACTTGCATAGAGAGATTGGGCCTAATGCAAGAACATTTGCTTATTCTTATCTTAACTTTCACTTTTTTCGTACGGTGGTCACTAAATAGTGTGCCATGTGAAATTCAGCAAATGCTCCTAACTTCAGATATCTGTAAATGACCAGTGTAAACATGATTAATGCCACCTGTACATATGTAACGGATGTGGGCAGTGTATTCAAGGAGATGCCTCAGCTCAATATGCACAGTCTTGATTAGAGCTATTTGAACTGACAGGAAATCATTTAATCTAAATATTAACAACAAATCTCCTCAAAACCATGAAAATCAATATACAAGAGGGAAAACAGTGACGCCCTGTGGGCAAAATAAACCGGTGCATGAGTAAGGGTGACTAACAGATAATGAAAAGTATAACATCCAGCAAAGAAGAAAACATACAGAAGACAATAACATAATTTGCCTTCTGGTCCTTTTCTGTACCTCTGTTCCTAAACAGGCAAAAAATAATAAACGTTGATATCTCTGCAGTGCTATTTTTGTTTACATGACACATGGCAGCTTGTTGTATTACAAAATGGCGGCCCAAAAGTATGATGAAAACATCTACAAAACGTATATTAGCAGTAAAAACCACAAAACAGCTGGGTTATGTAATCGGCTCATCTCAATAAATATAGCGCAGCAGCGTTTTTCCAAACAACGTACCCCCAGTAATGCAAAGCAGAACTGTGAGGGCAAGTCGGGTTAGGGAAGCTTAGTAGGTACAAAAGAGATGAGGTGCTTCAAGGTAGTGAATTTTTAACTTTGAAATTGTTGCACATAAATAAATGTACGTTCATCAGGACTGCAAATGAGCATATTTAATGCACCAATGATGCCATATAAGGCACACATCCTGCCCCATATGTCATTTGTTAACATGGCACTAGAACCTTACAAGTTCAGAGATTGAAATCCTGCTTTTGGAGATCAATAAATACTTTTTGAACTGCGTCAGCAGCTTTATTAAGGGACTTGCTAAAGCCTAGCAATAGGAGGGAAAATAACAAGTGCTGCAGTTTGACCTGAAGGTCGTACTGTCACTGG
This sequence comes from Eutrigla gurnardus, assembly GCF_963514095.1. Lineage (NCBI taxonomy): Eukaryota > Metazoa > Chordata > Actinopteri > Perciformes > Triglidae > Eutrigla > Eutrigla gurnardus. Next base: position 13,427,116 of record NC_139921.1, on the reverse strand, counting down.
AAAAAAATGGTTTGATATAAAAAGTGCTTAAAAGACCCTTCTTGCCACAGCAAGGCAACCGATGGTTAAAATGTGAGAGGGTTAAGGGGAAATCTCCATCACAAAGCATGACGAAAGAAAACATGTCATAATAGGTGATGTTTCTAGTTTCGACTGTTCCGCGGAACGGGACGTTTACAAACCTGCATGTGAAGAACCATCTGTCTCTGCTGTCTAAAAAAACACTCTTCCAAGGGTCTGATGTAGCATCCAAATAGAAGTAAGTCAGACATGATGCGCCTAGTTACACTTGTCGTTGACCTTATTATAGACGGAGACAAATTATTCTTCAATTAGTGCATAAGACATTTTGCAGCTTGAGATGTTGCATATTGATATGATACAATAGCATCATCAATAGCCAATTTAAATAAGTGATGATCTATGAATACATCTTGAATTATAATGCCAACTGCAGAGTAAAGATAGAATATCAGCATAATTATGAAGTGAAGTGTATATATAGGATTTTCTACTACAAAGTAATGAATTATACCAATATAATCAGTGAAAACCTTTGGATTGGATAACAGCAGACTAATTGCATGACTCCTACGACAGGTCTGGACCACTCTTAAATTGTGTTCATACCAAAGAGGTAATTGAAAATTGGTGTATGTGGCAAGTTCTCATAACTTGTTCAAGTGACTTAAGGGCAAATCTGTTTGTACATGTGGTTCTTGCGTGAGGCTCATTGTGGTTTCTTGATCTTTGACAGGGAAGTGGACTGGGAGCATCGGAAACGACTGTATGTCCATTCGGTCACCAGACACATAAAAGAGCATCCAGGAGCAAATCCAGGTATAATAGAATTGTTCATAGCAATGCAATGCTTTTGTGTACCAATAATGCAAGAATATGAAAAAAATGATACAGCATAAATAAAGATATTTGTGTTTCCCTAAGATGTCATGACTGAGCTGCTGAACCTGATGACCCATGTGGCTGACCAAACAGCAGGCAATCATGGCAGACAGTGGCAGCACCCTTCGGATCTGACACGCAGGTACATCATTCTCGTGTGTTTCTTCATAGTTATGAAAAGGTGTGGATTTATAATAATCCTAAACCAGACCCGTTTCAGCCAATGTAAAATTTTTGGCTCTGGATCTGTGCTTACTTTTAGGAACTACCAAAGACGATTGGAACGACCAAAAATGACCCTCCACGAATGGTGGTCCAGGAATTGTCCATCCAAGAAGCGTTTCGCTATGGTCCATTTTAAAAGGAGTAAGGTTCCTTAAACTAATTGGAGTTGGAGAGTCTTCCACATGCTGGACTTAAATCTAATGTTATAATGGTACAAATGAGACCTCTTATTAATGTTTGCACTGCTCTTTTACTTGTGTGAATTTGAACTTGTATTTGTTGAGTGCGTTTTTGGTTTGTCAGTTTTCTCTTTCAACTATGCATGTCCATGTAAAAGAAAATTAATGCATGTTTTAAGGGGTTTTGATGTAGTGGACATTATGCAAAGGAGCAAGCTCTCAAGGGTTTCAAGCTTGTTAATGCCTTGCCTTTTTTGTTTTACTATATTTGCAACTATGCATGTTTTAATGTGTATTTAATTGTATTATGTACTGCTTTTTGGAATCTATGAGAACTCAGCCCTTACAGTCAGCAGCGCTGCTGATCGAGTAGCATTCACAACACTCACAATAAAGCCTAGCTTGTTCAACACTACACTTGTCATCCCCTCAGTTTACTTTGCAGCTTTTGAGTGCTATGCACAGGTTCAGGCTGACAGAAGTTACCCCTGGGAGCCCAAATACAAGGAATTTATCAGCATAGGTCCCATTTGTTGAATAATGCAGGTTGTTAAAGTACTCCTGTCTGTACAGATAGTGGGGCAGCTTGTCCCTCACCAGCCATCCAGAAGGCAGACATGTGTGGGTGTCAGTAAAGGCCTCGTGACACATGCTGTGCAGACTGCAGGGCACGTGTGCAGCAGAGCAGCCGCAGCACATCTCTACACTTTCCTACATTTTTTTTTTACCCCTCCACGATCAAGCAGCATCTCAGAAGTGAAGAAGCTGTTTGTGTTCATCTGTCATGCCTCTCAGTTCTTGAAGGCTGTGTTGGGTTTTGTTAAAACATAGTGCCAACAACAAGTTGGAAGTCCTGCATGTCGTTTACAAAATCCCATTGCCTCTTTTCAACTGCTCAGCCAAGCCAATCTGTTGATGCAATTAGATGCACATAATCTAATGTGGGTCTATAGTAAGATCCAAGCACTGTGTTGTCTTTTGCTATTTAAGGCTCATTGATTTCAAAGTCGTTAACAATTCAGGCACACTTTCTTAACCAAGCTGCTGACCCCACAGTAAATGTAGTTGCCTGAAACCATGTTGCTTGGTCAATTGTTCACAAGGATAATCTTTCCCAGGCAAAAGTCCATTCCTCTCCAGTAACAGTAAGTTGGCTGCTTTTAGGTCTTTGTGCTTTTTTCTGATGGAGAAAGCTCTTGAATGTTGAAGCCTGGGGTTCACATGCATTATTCACTAAAGCCTGTCCATCTTGAATTCTGTAGAAGATTTCCTTCAGGATGCCATTTCGCCACCCTGTATTTATTTTTTCCAGACAGGTTAGACAATCTCATGTTTAGTTTTGAATGTCACCACTCAATATCACTGGGCTTCATTCATCAATATCTTTTTCTTCTTTTAGACTTGGAACGAAGGTCTGTTGTCTTGTAATATAATAAAAATAATAATAACAAGATGATAAATTATACAAATAGTATTAAACTGTAGAATTGAAGAAAATGCAACCACCACTTATTTTGCAGAAACATGTTTGCACTCAAATGTGTAAGTATGCTTTTGAACATGCGTAGGATTTGTTCCCTACATAAGCAAACATTGGTGAATGCCAGAATCTTGGTGAAAACTGTAAGTGGGGTTAAGTTTGGTGAATAAGGCACATTGTTCACAATTAAGATCAATCGCAGATGTTTGTGGAAAACATTAGATTTTTATTTTATTGAAGCATACACAAGTAAGCATACACCATATTCTTCATAATTGAAGTTGTGTAACCTTGTGCATAATAGTTAAACCATGCTAGCCCTCATCAAGCAATGACTCCTGTACATTTCATACAATGAATATAAACATGATGGCACTAATAAAGCAGTTCATTTTTCTAAACCATGCTTCATTCCTATGTTTCAAGAACCCATAATGAAATGTTCATTCTTCTGCAATATCACAATGATATGTTCAGTTTCCAGCCATGTCTGTATTACATTACTAAATGCACATTGTGTAAGTTTTTAAAAATCCAGTGTCTTAACTGTCCTGTCGTTTTGTCTCAAAGTAATCAATTACTGCTACCAAGCATACAGAATTTTCAGGCATTGTATCATAAATACAGAAGCATGACTTATCACACTGAAAGAAAGTCACCAGTGTGTTAAAGAGTGGTTTGCCATCACAGTGCTCAAGTGGACTGTTTCAGCATTCTTATAGTCTTCATCATTCTTCGAAGTTGGTTAAGGAAAACTATTTTTCATCTGTGGTTGAACCAGTGTAGTGTATTCTAACCAGAAAAATGATGTCCTTATCAGCTCTAAATAACATGAATACAGTTTGATTCTTTTTAATAATAGGAACAGTTAAGTCCATGTGTGACTGATTGGGAAAACTGCACTGCATTCAATGACCAGGTATGAAATCTCTTAGATTCACATATTTCTTCTGCTAATTCACCCCTGTGTAGTTGCTTTACATTGTCAAATTCTATTCCATAGCTGTTTACCATCAAACTAAGGATGCTAGATTACGGTCTATGCTTAGGAGAGCTCACTTACACAAATTAACTTGTATGCAAAAGCTCCAACCCTTCAAGGTATAGGCATTTGCGTTTGTGTCAGGAGTTAGAATAGATATGTTTCCCAAAATGTCAAACAGTAAAGTTGGACAACCACCTGCCAAAAAAGTGGAGTTTGAACAATGGCCCTACATTTATATCAGTAAAAAAGAATACAGTATATAATACAGCAATATAGGACATGTACCATCATTTGGAGGTGATGACTCAGGTTTTATTCAATTTAGTTAATTGTATTAATATAGACCAACATCACATTTTTTCCTCGTGGACTTTAGACCCTTAATTCACATAATGAAGAACGTATTCCTAGCTGAACCCCTGTGATGCCCATACAAGTCAACAGCTACAGAAGATAAATTAAAAAAAAGAAGATAAATAAAATTAAGCCTACAGGGATTGTCATTGATAAATATATTGTTGGCACACTTAAAACATGGCCCTAGTTCAAAGAAACCATCTAGGAGACGATCATCCTTATCCATTACTGTGTGGATGGCTGCGTATCGATTGGAACGCCAGCTACTGGTGCACTGTTCCTGGAGGAAATGGATTCAACCTTCAGCTGCAGAAGTTTTTGTTGAAGTGCTGATCACTGGGTAATGCAGCAGCACAAGGTTTCACGAAGTGTGTCCTGGCAACAGCTAAGCATTTGTCAGAGCGGCCACATTCATTTCCCCTAAACCCACTCCTGCCTCCGACATGAATCAGTGCTCATTGGAGGAGCGCAATCTTGAGCTCTTTCACTCTTATTAACAGTGTGGGAGTGATTGAAGCCTGCCATTGCATTGGTCGTCATTCAACCCACTCTACTGAACTGTAACCTTTATTGATTATTCTTTTCCACCACACTAAATGCTATTTAACACTGGTTTGTGTGTGCACATGTATTTCTCTGAGTTTTCAATAAGTGACCAACCACATTGAGACCGTACTGCACATGAGTAGATGATGTGTTTATCGTTTCCAGTCGCTGAAAGTCTCAACCATTATATTTGGATGATTATTTAAAGGATCCAGCCAATTATCCAAGTATCATAATTTTCCACATAAAAAGAGTATACATAAAGAAACATAATGTAATAGAAATATATCAGGAGAGGAGTGCTATGAAAAAGACTTAATAGCAGTGTATTAACAAAAAGAATCACCTACATTTTCACCAGTAGCGGTACATTACATTAGGATTTTATACATTTTCTCATCAGTCAAATTTTATTAAAGGCTCTCTAAGCTGATACCATCAAACAAGAATTAATTCCATCCATCCATCCATTGTCTACTGCTTATCCTGTATTCAGGGTCGCGGGGTGGGGGGTGGGGGGGCTGGAGCCGATCAAGAATGAATTATCAAAAGTATTTACACATTCAATGTCAACCACCTCTAACAGATTTTCAAACTTACCTCGGCTTGGTCTACATGTCATCTTTAATGTTTCCTTTTACTTTGCACACATATTTAAATGACATGAATGTCATGAATCACTCTTATTGGATGAATCATAAGATACAATTATTTTTAAGGCAATACTACTGAGTTTGAATCAGCCCTCAAATACACCATTTGCTTTCTGAAAACTAGTTCCTTTATGGTTTCCAGTGAACAGTACAGTATGGCAACCGTTATTGTTATTCTTCTCAACATGGAGATTCAACTCACATGTTGAATTGGATTTGTGAAAAAGTCTTGATAGAAGCCCTTCTGTCTAGGTGACATCTATTCAGGATGTCATAAGGAAGTGTCCGCGTTAAATTTTGGGCCCATAAAAATATTTTTTTTGTTTCATTCTCACAGAAACACAGGTTTTTACAACAGCGCTGAAATACTTGGCTCTGAAAGTCCAGGAAAGGGATCACCTGCAAATGAGGTTCAGGATTAATTCCCTCATATTCAATGTGCAGTTTGTTCATCTCTCTGAACATTGCATGCTGGGAGGTTGAGTTTTGGATGAACAGGCTACAGATTTTGAATCCTTCTGTATTTCAATAAAGGCTGTTATTGCTGAAATAAGGGATCTCTTCAGTGTCTCCACAGAGGCCACTTCTCCATAGACATCCATAGAGTCCAGCCCCTTAATAGTCCATCCATCAGATTAATGCCCTCCGTTATGACATTAAGCGTTGATATTCATCAACCTCAAAGAGAAAGACACAAGGGAATACTAAAGGGCTCATCCAAGACATGGAATGTAACATTTCAGTTAATCTATAATAAAAGCATGAAAGAAGTTAGAGGACAAAAGCAAATGTGACCAAGATGACAGCACACCTGGCCTGTTATACACTTTACTGTGTGATAAGATCATAGATGATTTTTAATACCAGTTAATGAGTTTTGTCTTTTCTGACAGGGTGATTCAGCTCTGGCGGTGAGCCAAGTTATACCTCTAAAACTGCTCTGGCGTCATTGCAGCACATCTCAGAAATGTCTTCTAAATTAGCCAGGTGGAGTCTGGATTCCCTCAGGGGGGAAAATGAGCTCGCTAGAAAGAAAACATTTCCCACAGGAGTTTTGCCTGAGGAGGGATCTACAAAAAAAACAAAAAATGTGCTCTGGTGGTACGTTGTTAAAAGTAAAACTACATAATACACATGAATGATCTACAGTGTATATCTTTAATTCAGAATGCGTGGGAATCAGAATTTTAGGAGGAAAACTAAGTAATAGATGATTAGATTAAAGTACATGTCACGTACATGTTCTCTGTCCTCGAAAGAGTGGATGCATCTCAGCCATCCCGTAATGGGAAATGTCTGTGGTTGTTGATAATGCGCTGAAAGATGGTGAGAGGGGGGGGATGAAAAGTTTGCTGGCTCTGCATTGGTCCCTGGGGTTGATTTATCTGCAGTTTCTCCACCATCGGAGCCCTTTGGCCCCTAATCTCCACTGCCCCATGGTATAGGAGCTAATTAACACCGTGCAGCCTCTGCACTCTCGCCACAGTCACGCAGACACCGCTATCAGGCGAGCTCCGGCCAGGCTGTGCCTGACCCCGGAGTCATGCAGCTTCAACAACAGGCCCCCGTTTCAAAGGAGAGTAATCGGCACCGAGGGACCAAGAGTCCCAGCCTCATCCTGACAGGCAGATGGGCTTAAAGGGGGCCCTCTTGTTTGTAAGAACACAGACACTTTTGGATAAAGAGAAGACGTCCTGGCAGTCACACCTCGATGATGTTGACGGATGGCATCCTATTGTTGTTGTTGGTCTTGGGGAACTGTGGGAAGAAAGAGGAAGATGACAGGTATGAGAGGGCTGGAGGACTCCTAGGAATCACACAATAAGCGTCTTCAATGAGCATGAGGATGCCTTTGTACTCAAATGTTTTATTGGTGTGAGAGCGAAAGGGAGCAAGATTTGTTTTTGACTTGTTTTCTGCACTGGTTTGAGGACGGGAAAATGGATATGGTATGGGTCTCTGTGCATTCATAAAAAGGAGAACATATTAGAAGCTATGGCTTTTGTTTTTGTTATCTGAAAGTTGCAAAGTCATGCTCATAATGGTGCTATGTTGAAAGCTGAGGATAAAATGACACTGATTGTGCATGAAGTGTCAGTGGAAAAAATCTATTAGTGGCTGGGACCATTCACCTGCCCGGCGCCGCTGTGGGGGAGGCACCCAGGGGAGGGAGGGGAGGAGTGGGGTGGGTTATACCTTACTGCGCAACAGCCCCCCTGTCGGATGTTCAGGAGTGCTGCACTCAGAGGAGTTTTTGGCTTTGTCCTTGTTGTTGTTGGGCTCGTTGTCTTTGATTATGTCATACTGGCGACAGAAGAGAGCGATCACACCTGGCAGGGGAGGCAGAGTCTGGTTAAACACAAATGGATGCTCCTGCTTTCAAGTTTCCTGTTAATTTTGAGTGAGATTACAACAGAGACGCTGTGTGTGAAGCTCTGTGAGACTGATTCAGTAAACAGTTTTGTCCTCACCTGCCCACATGATAAGTACCACTACGATGATAATGAGCTCTCCCGCCCTCAGCTGGGTGGTCTGGCCTACTTCTTCCATCGTCACTTCGTCTGAAGGAGTCAAGGGTTGTTTATTAGTGGAAGGGGATTATGATTGACTAAATATTCAGTATTTTGACTGGAACACTGCAGAGAAATGAGCGATTATTATCATTATTTATCATCAAATGATTTGCTCCAGACACTTATATTCATTCAAATGTACTGCTGAATTGTATAAATAACTAAATCAGTTTGAGGAGGTAATATTTCTTAGACAAGAGGGAAGTTGTTGTTTGGAAGATGACAAGCTAATTGGCTTTGAACAGCAAAATTATTCAACATACCAGTACTTTTTGGATTCTTTTACAGAGTCTATTGACTGACACTTCAAGCACGCTGAGCTGAGGCAAATGAGTCAACATCACATCGTTTTTTTGTAATAAGAATTGGCAGGTTGCTCTATCATAGGAGCACACAAATCCCATGCACGATAAAACCACTTTGCATCAGCCATCTCCTCAGAGGTTAAAAACGGGTGCTGCGATCGGAGAAGAAGTTTGAAACTTGAATAACTTATTATTTGTGACAAGCTTGATGTAACATTCAGATATCAGATGGTAAACAACTTACTGACATCCATTTCTTCTCCCTTCTTAAGGGACTGCATGACAATCATCATTGAAGTGTGGTCAGAAAAGGGGGCAGTATTTTTGCTGTTGTGATCTCATCCGCCTGTTCTGACCCTGCTTGCCTGTTTGGACCTTGGATTTTCTGCCTTCCCCTTTTTGGATTTGTGTTGCTTCTTCTAGTACTTCAAGATGCTAAATTTAAATTTCAGAGCATCAATTTGCATCAATCAAACTACTGCTATGTAAAGCTAGGGTGGAATAATGTTGAGCAGAGATTAAATCACTTCCCTCTGTATGTGTTGTAATCCGAGTTTTGCCGTGCTTTGTTTACGTAGCTGGGTGTGTACCTTTAATTGCATGTTAGTTTCTCTGTTTTGCCCCACTGGCTAGCTAATTGCTCTGTGATCATACAGTGGTTACCTCTGATAACACCTTCCCCACCCTCTGGTCCCCCCCAGGTAAGCACTATTAGTTCTGCCAGCACTGTTGTTGTGTTGACATTAACTTTGTCACTGCACCTGCTATTCATGCCCGCTATTCATCTGATCACATAACTAAGTCTTGTGTTTTGGCAGGGAAATCTGCATTTTGCCTGCTTCTTTAACTCTTGTTTAAATATGTGTAGGAACTACTCTTACAACTTTGTTATCGTCATAATTTAATTTTGGTTTATGCCTTTTTTGTTTGTAATTACAATGTGGGGAGCAATTCTAGCCATTATTCATGGCACCCCAGTGGGGCACCTTACCCCCACCAACATTGCTTAAAGTCATCCCATCCTGCTGTTCCTGAGAAGAACATATTGAACAAGGACACACCTGATTGAACTATATGCCGCAGTTTTATCCATTTGGGGTTTCGTTGACATCCTCTTCTTAATTGAGATGGATTACTTTCATATTCTTAAAATCTTGCACTTTCTCAAGGGTTGGTGTCACCATTACACAGCTGTCTTATTCCCTGAGTATTCAGATCTCAGTCTAGACTCCTAGACATCCATAGGGAATATTCGCTCTTGTCAGCTCGTCTTCACCTGTTGCCATTATGTCTTTAATTACAGAGGCAGCAAACTAAATGGCAGGGAGCCGAAGCACAGGAAGCTGCAGCAAAAGGAAAATAAGTGATGATTTTCAATGATTCAATATATTTTGTGTGATCACTGATGGGACTGATTCTGTGAGCGCTTGATGGAGTCAAAAGATCACAGAGAAGCCACTGGGGATTCTTTGTACTAGAGCGCAATGGAGAGATAAAGCAATGAAGACTTAATCACAGCATTTGGAATCAATTCTCACCAGCTTCAATTAAAGCCATCATCGTCTTTGAAGTCATATGGCCATCAGGAGAAATATCAAAAGGAGACGTATGTGTTTTTGCCTGTATACGTCTGCAGGTTTCAATTGAACAAAGCAACAACATGTAACTCTTTCATGTGCTGCTGAGTGTTGTGTAAGTCAGAGGCTTGGTGTAACGTTTACCACATTATAGCGGGCTCCTATCATTTATATTAGATGCAGTATGTGACATTTTGGAGGGCACAGTGTGGCAGGAATGCCACGCTCCAGTAGATTTTAGCAACAAGCAATTCTTGACATTGATTGGCTCTCTGTTGCCCAGTATTCACTAGTCAGAGCACAATAGCCCAAGGCACCAGACCTCACCAGGGCTAACCAGTGATGCACACTGAACAATTTTTTTTTATGAATTAAAAAGTGCAGTTAACACAGATTTGCCACTTTGTCACTTTTATAATCTGATATTCAGGTTTCTTCAACCTGAAGCTCCTTCACTCTTAGAAATAAGGGTTCCAATAGGGTTCTTCTACAAGGGCTGAGGTTCTACCTGGAGCCATTTGCTTCTGAAAAACCCTTTCCTGAAGAAAGGGTTTTTCAAGGGTTCTTGGTAACACTAATGGTTCCAGTAAGAACCATTTTGATCCAGAGAACCCTTTAAAATCCCTTTCCTGAATAAAGGGTTTTAAAGGGGTTCTTGGTAACACTAAGGGTTCCTGTAAGAACTATTTTGATCCAGAGAACCGTTTTTGGAAGAAAGAGTTCTTCAGGGATTGTTGAAAGCATGGGTATAAGATCCTGTGTCACCAGGGACATACTTCCTGATAACACTTACCAATAATGGTGCAAAATACAATTCCTTGTGACTACTGATACAAATACTTTTCATATTCATTTTTTTTGTTTATTTGTTTTTTTAAAGCAAGCTCTTCTTCTCCAGATCCTGTTGATCAAACTGTAACATAATTGCCCATCTTGGGATTTGAACACCTGCCACCCAGTCTAAAGTCACTGGCAGTACACCTTCTGATCAGACATACAAATAATGGCAGTCCTATCACTGAAATGTTCTGTTACCAATTTATTTTCACAACCATTAATTATAAGAAAGCAAGACCTTCATCAGCAAATCTTGTTGACCCAGGCAAAGATTAGCTGTGACTGGGATTTTAACCCCCACCCTCCAAATCTAAGTCTGTACCATTACCCACTGAGCTATCCAGCAGAAGGTGTAGATCAGGGACTCCTCTGACTCGCCACACACTCACAAAGCCAGGTTGACAGCACCTGTGTGACTTCTGCTTTTAGGTCACAGGTTCAATTCCCATGTTGACAGATATCATACTTTGCTGATTGCACTTCGAGACAATTAGCTCAGTTGGCTAGGAGCTGGTTCTTGGTGCCAGACGATGTGGTTCAAGCCCCAGCAAGGGGGCAAAATTTTAGCGTCATGGTAGATGTTTGACAAAAACATCCATCTTTTTTTTGGTTTTACAGGGGTTTCAAATCTGCCTGCGCGACAGTGAATGGCTTGCTCAATTTGTGAAGCAACAGTTGGTTCAGCCTCAACTGGTGCAAAATGTGCAACATTACCACGTCAACTGTCTTGCCTTCCTATTCTTCTGTTTGTTGCTCAGAATTGCCTAAAGTTGCCAAAAATAGTCTGGACCCGACCCATTGCTGCGCAGCAGCTATAATTGTGTTTATTTTTTAAAGTTTAGTTACACTACTCCCTTCTTCAGGAGGAAATGACACACAGCAAAGAAGCAGCCAGGGGAATTGAACCCTGGGTCCCTACAGCAAGGATATAACCCCTCTTTCTGGGGCATTTAAGTGAGCTATACTACTCACTGGACAAAGGCTTTTGAAAGTTTGTTACAAGTCACGTGATCTAGAGATACAGTTTGAAGTTGTGAGTTCAAGGCCTGGTTGATGCAGAGTGACCATGTTAATGGCTACTGAGGTGATGTGTGGATTAGTGACAGACAATTTGAAAAATATTAAACACTTATTTTACAGACAATTTTACTCATGTATTTGTCTCCTCCTCATACTTTTCCATGATCGGCCTAATCCCATGGCTGCTGTACCCTGCTGTACCCTGCTGACTGGCTTAGTCAAGTTGTGAAGCTGCACAAAAGTTCAGTGATAAAGGAAGGTCTTTGATGTTGTTGGGACCTCACCATTAGGACTACACAATGCGGCCTACAAAAGCCTTCACATGCGGTCAGAACAAAGGGACAAAGGGGATTAAAAACTACAACCGCCATTTTAGTTGCAACGTCACACAACTGGTGCCCTGTTGGCTGACAACCACAGGTACCCCAGGGGGTCCCCGGGAGCAGCCGTGAGCTATATAAACCGGCGCTGCCTTAAGGACTTCCTCTCTCCACCGTGACACGCGTTACAACAGGAGGTGAACTTTTACGTCTGCAGCATTTTCCTTTGTCCTAGGCCGCAGTCTTTCCCCCAAACTCGCTGGACGAGCAACAGACTGTTTTCCCTCTCTTTTTCTCTACTCGCTTTATTTTTCTTTTTTTTTTTATCATTTTGGATCCTGAGGAGATCGCCGTGACAGCGCGACCCTCCTGTTCACCCGCGGAAGGAAGAAAAACACTCCCGAGCCCGGCGATTATATTGTTGCCTGCAGAACGGAGAAAACACTGACTGTTTTTCTTCAACTAAGTTGATACGCGAGGAGGATAACTTCTACGCCCCAAACTTGCTTGGATTCAGCCGGCTCGTCGCACCCTCCGTCGCCGAACGAGGGCTGGCGAACCACCGTCCGTCGCTGGCGTCAAGAAACGCCATCACCGCACGGGACGGAAAACCTCACATCGACACACCTCACATCGACACAAAGTAAGAGGCTATTTGTCTGGGCAGAAGCAGAGATTCGAAAGTGTAGGACATGCTTGTAATTCTTGTTAACATGTTTTAAGTTTTGATCACGGACCGCTGAGTCCGTGGCTTTCTGTATTGTTGTATTCGAAGGCTGATTGTGTACCCACGCCGCTGGGTTGATTTCTGTAACAGACTTTTTGACTAACCTCAGCCATATTAGCGAGCTCAGTAAGTGTCTACTATCAGTTAAAGGACCGGGGTCCCGCTGAACAAACGCCAGTTCGTTCACGAGCTCCCGTGTGATAGTAACAAGCCTCCTGAGCCTTCGAATATTGCGTGCGGATTCTCTCCCTCTCTTTGTTTGTGTCCCGCTAACACACACATGCACACATACGACCCCCCCCCCCCACACGTATCCTCCGCCAGCTGTTTCCGTCTCCGGACGCTAAGGACATAGCTCCATCTGGTGGCTGTACCCGGCCATCTCTCGCTCTCTCTCTCTCTCTCGTGATTCCATCGGAGGTCAGTGGCTCCGCCCCTGAACGCTGTGAGGAATAGCTCCATCTGGTGGTCGTGCCCGGCCATCTCTCCCTCTCTCTCTCTCTCTCTCTCTCTCTCTCTGTCTCTCTCTCCCTCTCTCGCTACTCCATCTGACATCAGTGGCTCCGCCCATGAACGCTGTGAGGAATAGCTCCATCTGGTGGTCGCGCCCGGCCATACCCCTCTCTCTCTCTCTCTCTCTCTCTCTCTCTGTCTCTCTACACACACGCACACACACACACGCACGCACACACACGTAGGCACACACACACACACACACACACACACACACTCCAAGTGTTCCTCTTCCTTTGTTTAGCTTAGCTTTGTGTGTTAGGTAATTAGGTAATAAGGCTTTGTTAATTGCAGTGTTATTGATTGTGATCATTATTACTGGTTTTAATAAATCTTATTATATCATAACTAGCGGTCTCTTGTGCTTGTTGTGTATATGTCACTGGATAACAGCAGGTTGTGAAGGCTAGTGCTCGAATTTCACGCCTTTTTAATTGTTCGATTGTTTTTTTTATACTTCTATGCCAATGATCACGATGATTGGCATGTGAGTGTAAAACCTTTATATTGAGACTGAATACAGTTTTTGGTTATCTTTTCCCTGATCCCAGGGTGGTGCCCCATATATTCATGATTATATCATAATAATCTATTAAATATAATTATTAATATCGATAATCATATTGACATTAATAATTAGCTGTTGACAACCAAATCTGCTCCTGCTACATCCCCAACAATGTCAGAGGCCAAGCCTTAACTGATGAAAAAATCATGTTGTAATGCTGACTTTGGGACTACTGCATCAGGGTTTGTTGTTGCCGGGAATTGAACCTTGATATCCCAGGGGAAAGGGAGAGGTTTGGTGTGTTGGGCCTGCGAGCTGGCCCAATGGTGGCTGTCATGTGTGAGTTAAGAGCTGGTTGCCCCATGGATTGCACCATATAGTCTGGTCTTCACCCTCTACAAACCAGGTGTGACATACCAATAGTGATTACTGTGAACAGAACAGAACAAAGAAGAACAGAAGAGAGAGAAAACAGAAGAAACTTCAGAGAATCAAGGTGAGCTAAATATAATATCTTATTTCAGCATGCTTGACCCTAGCTGAGGACTTTTATGTTGAAAGGTGGACTAAGCATTTGATTCTTGTTATGTTTTGTTCGTTTGCTTGTTTGTTTGTTTTCTTGTAGAAATGACTTACACAGCTTGGACGAAAGCCGAAGTGTGCCATTGGCTTGAAAAAGAGGGTTTTGCTGAGATTTCCATTATTGTTATAATATGTTACATTTTGAGTACTTGTTACATCACACTGAAAAGTATTTTAACATTATTTAAATCAATGTGAAAACTTTGTGGGGTTCCCTCACTTTCTCATGATTCTGTTCCACTGTCACGATTACTACGTACAGTATGTACTCTGATTCCTTTCATTGGACCATGCATTATTTTATTGTTTGTAGATAGCTTACAATAAGGCACAGTAAATGCACCTTGGATTGATGGAACTAAAAAGCTTTTTTGTCTCCACTTTCTGCCATGTCACCGTTGCTGGAGATTACACAAATCCATGACTGAGGACAGCATGATGTGTCTGGCCTGTCTTGTTGCTGATTCCACTGGACCTATGCTAACTTTTGACCTGTTCTCCCCTGGGACCTACACAGCCTGTTCCTGTATCTTTAAATAAATATTTTCTCATTAAAATGTTTTGAATGTTTGTTCAATGTCAACATGATAAATGATCACAATATAATATGAACTAAACTGATCTGTAGAATACAATATGGATCTTTATAGAACCCTCAGAGGACAAGACAGTTATTTGTGAAAACCTTTGAAAAGGGATGTTTTTAGAACCCCCTGTGTGAGGTCTAGATGAAACCCTTGAAACATGAAAGGGTTCTTGGTGGAACTCCTTTTGTAGGTTCTAGATGAAACCCTTGAAATACAAAAGGGTTCTTAGTGGAACTCCCTGTGTGGGTTCTAGATTAAACCCTTGAAAAATGAAAGGGTTCTTAGTGGAACTCCCCGTGTGGATTTCACTAAATCATAAAATTTATGGGAGTTTAACTGAATAAAAAAAGCATTCGTTGGCTCTGTAGGTTTTGATCGATTTATAGTTCTCATAGCTTTCTTTTGTAATTTAAAAATAGGTTGACTTGTACTTTATTTCAGCATCTTTCGTTCTCAATTTTATAAATTTCTTGTACAACATATTTTTCTTTTTACATGCATCCTCTATCCCCTTTGTGATCCATGGCTTAATATTATCATTGTGTTTTCTGTTAACTTTTGTAAGGGGACAATGTTTCTCATACAACAAAATTAAACATAAATTCATCATATGCACAATTTGGGTCTTCACTGGCATAGACTTCATTCCAGCGTTGTCCCTCTAGGTCCATCTTGAGAGCAGCAATGGCTCTTGGTGTTTTATGTCTTATCATTTCATTTACATAAGTCTTTTGTTTAGTTTTTATTCCAAAGTAATTTCGAAAAACCGCAAAAATAGGAAGATGATCACTAATGTCGTTTATCAGAAGTCCACTTACTTTTTCATAGTCCATTTGATTTGTGAATATATTATCAATCAGTGTGGCTGTATCAATGGTTATTCTACTTGGTTTTAATATTTCAGGGAAAAGACAGTTGCTAAACATCGTGTTAATAAAATCTGTTGTTTTTTGGTGACTGTTTAAGTTTAACAAATTTATATTAAAATCACCACAGATTACTTGCACTTTTTTATCATTTAAATTGCTAAACATAGCAGCTAGCTGTTCATTGAATATGTCAAGACATGAACCTGGCGTCCGATAAATACAACTTACAATTACATTCTTTGCTTTTTCATTTTGAATCTCGATGGTTAAACATTCAAATACATTATCTACAGTGTTTGACATACATTCAATCTGGCTGCATCGCAAACTTCTATCCACATATAAGGCAACCCCACCTCATTTTTTATTCACCCTGTTCATTGTAAATAATTAATATCCTTCCAGTCCCATTTCATTAACTTTCTCCTTATCAAGCCACGTTTCTGATACTGCAATTATATTGAATTTATCATGTTTACTCAAGCACTCTTTAATTTTAGATATATTTTTATAAAGACTTCTACTCAATCAATCAATCAATCAATCAATCAATCAATCAATCAATCAATTTATTATTTAAAGTGCAAAATCACCATGGTACATGGTCTCAATACACTACAACAAATCCAGTACAATAATAACAGACTATAAAACAACAATAAAAACATAAAAACAATAATAGCAGACTATAAAAAAATAATAAAAAACATCAGAGGGAAATGATAAAACAATGAAGAATTAGTTACAACCAAAATATAGGGTAAAAAAGTGAGTTTTAAGACGGGACTTAAAATTTGTAACGGATGTAGCTTCTTTGATGTCAAGTGGGAGGCCGTTCCATAAAAAAGTAGCACGGTAGGAGAAGGCTCTTCCACCAGCTGATTTTTTATTGGTTGAGGGGATGACAAGGAGGTTTGAGCTAAGGGAATGGAGAGGACGTGGCGGAATGTAGGGAGAGAGTAGTTCAGTTACGCCGACGCAAAAGGCGGAACTAATAATACGCCCTGGGTTGAATGTGCCCCTCTGACAAAACCTCTGGCCCCAGCCAGGCCCCCTCAGTAAAATTGGTCTAGAACCTCCACTGCATGGAGAACCACCTCAGCGCTTTGCCGGGATAGAGCAGGACGGATTTTGGCAATATTACGCAGGTGGAAGAAGGCTGTCCTTGTGAGGAGGTTTCTAATATGCGTGCTTTCAGGGATTGAGCAACCATCAATGTTAAGACAGAAACTCTCAGAAAAGTGCTTATAGTTATTAGGCTTAATCAGCAGCAAATCAGTCTTAGCAGTGTTAAGCAAGAGAAAGTTATGAGTCATCCAGCTCTTGATTCGGCTTACACATGTTTCCAGATTTTGTATTTGAGAGGGGTCATTAGGCTGCAGTGGGATGTATAGCTGTGTGTCATCAGCATAGAAATGGAACTTAATACCAAAATCTCCAATTATCCTACCTAGGTGGATGATTGTAAATACAAAACAACAGAGGGCCCAGGACAGAACCCTGGGGCACATAGTGCTCCAGTCGGTGTAGAAGCACACAATGGTCTACGGTATCGAAGGCCGAACTTAGGTCAAGAATTAAAAGCAAGGAGGCAGATCCAGAGTCAGCAGTGACAAGAAGATCATTAACCACTCTAGTTAGAGCAGTCTCAGTAGAGTGGCAGGGGCGGAAACCAGACTGAAAATTGTCAAAGAGATTGTTAGCAGAAAGGTGGACATTCAGTTGATCAGCAACAATTCTCTCAAGTATTTTGGATACGAAAGGGAGGGTGGAGACAGGTCGATAATTGGCAAGAACCAGGGGATCACTATTGGGTTTCTTGAGGAGTGGTTTAATGATAGCGGATTTATAGTTTAAGGGGACACACTCGTCAGAGAAGCAAGTGTTCAAAATGGCACGTATAGGGGTATTTAGAATAGGAAAAATTTCCTTAAAGAGGTCAGAAGGGATGGGATCTAGTGAACACGTTGTTGGCTTTGAAGCGGCAACCATTGAGGCCAAGGCCTCAGCAGAAATGGGTTGAAACTGAGCGAGTGAACCTGTGGGCCAGGACCCAGAGTGCTGGCTTGTCATGGTACTAGAGAGCTGCTGGCTAATGATATTGTCCCTTATTAGGGAGACTTTATCGGTAAAAAACTCAAGAAAATCGTTCGCTGTGAAAGAGGAGCACAGAACAGGTGAAGAGAGTGTAAGCCTGGCCACAGTATTAAACAAGACCCGATGATTGTTCTTATTGGTTTCAATCAAGTTGGAGAAATAATAAGATCTGGCAGCAGAAAGGACATGTTTATAACATTTAAAACTAACAGTCCAGGCAAGGCGTGAGGACTCTGATTTACAGGTGCGCCATCTGTCTTCAAGTCTACGACATGCCCGTTTTAATGAGCGAGTGTGGTCGGAGAACCAAGGCACAGATTTTGTTTGAGTGCCTCTACTAGTTCTAAGAGGGGCAAAGAACTTGAGCGATTCTGACAGTGCACTATTTAGGCCATTAGTGAGGTTGTTGACAGACATGGCAGTGTTGGAGAAAGACTCAAGTTTATCGTGCAGATGATCAGCTAGAAGGGACTTAACATGGTTGTTAATCGGACGAAAAGAGTGGGGGTTAGATTCAGAGCGAATAGTCAGTGCATGAGTTAGCAGGTTAAAAAAGATACTAGAGTGATCAGACACCGGGACCTGAAGAATAGAAGGGAGGCCAGCAGTAACATCCTTTGTACAGACTAGATCCAAAGAATTGAGGACAGGTATCAGTTCAATGAAATCAGCAGTGATCCCACCAGAAAGACAGTAAGTGATGGAGCCTGGGAGATGTACATTTCTGATGATAGAGTCACTGATTATAAGGATTTCAGGAGGTTGATTCTTGCAGCCATTGTCATAGACTGACAATTTAGTGGACGACAGATAGGAGGTGCCAGGGGGATCCGGAACCGTAGAAGAGGGATTAGCGTCAGCTGCGCAGATGACGTCATAATTGAGCGTTGACGGGATCGGACCCACGTTATGCCGTGGAAGCGATGGCTGCGGGGCTGGGAGAGGAGGCCAGTTTTCTGAGCAGGATATCGATGAAGGGGATGAGCATCGTGGACGTTTACCCTGGGACATCAGTGGACTAGTTTGAGGGATGCGACGCTTTCTGTGTCTGGAGTTTGGCAGAGTTGATTGCTCCGGAGCGGTGTGCGAGCATGTAGCCGGTAGCTCCGTTAACTTCTCCAGTGGGGTGAAGAAGTTGGACAGCGGGATCGGATCGTCGTCACATACTTCCAAGTCGGGGGAAAACAAGGGGAGAGAGACCCGTCTCCCTTTCCTAACAACTGATGCCCAGGAGGAAGAGGGAGCATCCGATTTGCGATGTGCAGCGTTGTCCGAGCTGGAACCATCCTGCTGCAACGCTTCCACCCGGGCGAGGAGCACGGATTGGCGCTGGAGGACATCATCCAGGAGGGTCGCAATGGAGCGAAGCTCTGACTTCAAGCTGGACAGCTCATGATCCTCCGGGGTGAGTGGGAACATTCTCTTGAGGAAGGCTGAAGCGGTATCAGTAAGCAGCGGCCCGGTGTCAGTTAGCGGCGACTTGACCTTGATGAGTTGGTCAGCTGAGGTAGTGCTGGACTGTTGAAATGTATAATTGATAATGCATTATCCATTTTAATACTTGTATTTAGTTGGTCATCTGTATAGTATTCACAAGTATTGTTGTAATTGTTATTATAAAAATGATTGTCTGGGTCAAAATTACTTTCAGGATCATACATCTTATGCTCTGCATAGTCAAAAGTTTTGAAGTTCATTTTTTTCCCGGTGTTTGTGCTGGGTAACTGCCCACGTTGACAGTCATTTGCACAGTTCCAGAAATCTTCCTCCTCAAAGTCATTAAATGGAAAGATAGAGTCCTTATCCAGACTTGTCATTTATCTATTTACCGTAGATGACCAAATAATCGCCCGCGTGCAAATACGCGCCTGTGCTCTAATAGCCGCCGGGGTCCGACCTCATTTGGCATAATAAACGCCGGTTCAATTAAACGCCCGGGCGATTAAGTGTTTACCATAGTCTTGCACAGAAAACAAAAGTTTTTTTTTAACAGCACTTCACCGGCTCTCACCTCTTCTGTCAGTCAGCCCCTCCTCTCGCTCTCTCTCTCTCTCTCGCATGCAGGCGCGCGCACACACACACACACACAGACACACAAACACAGGCGCGCTAGACTGAGGGATATAGGGATATAGATAAATGCGCTAATGTACAGTGTTGAAATTACCTCCCCCCCCCCTTCCGTTATCATTCATAACACTGCTCTGATCAGCTCCCTGTGTCGCGGTAACACAGACAAACTGTCTTTGTATTTATTGTCTGATGTCAATAAAGATGCGTCGGGGGGAAAAAGTAGTTTTGTTCCAGTGGTGCTATGGTGCTATGGTGAGCTCCTTGTTCTTTGCATGATGGTCTGGTGCTGCTCATTGCAAAAATAAATTGTAGCCTGTTGCAAATACGCGCCTGGTTCTTATAAACGTCTGGGCTCCAAGTCGATTTAGCATATTAAACGCTCGGGCTACTAAATGGTCATCTACGGTAGTTGTTTTCATTGTCCGTGGAAGTAGCCTAGGCCACTCCCCACAAAAAACAAAAACACAAAACAGAACAAAATAAAATCGAAAACAAAACTGAAAAACAAAAAAAAACAAAATAAGTCCACAATGAACTGTCCATCAAGCCTTCACACATTATCACATGTGGGCTTCTCTGCGACTGCCACGATCATTCCGCATATTATTTATATTTCTCTAAGTCTTTAAGTTCTCTTATCATCCCAACTTTTGCTTCCTCAGGTGTACCGTTCAGTCGTATCATGACTTTACAGTTTCTCGTCCACGTCGCTTGTATCTTGTTTTGTTTTCTCAGGTAACGTGCCTCTCTCGCAATTTCAGAATTTTTTTTGTTAAGTGTTCATTTAAATACACACCAGTCCCCTTTAATTTCTTTGTCTGCTTTAGCAGCTCAATTTTGGTCTTGCGACTCACAAACCGAACAATAATTGCCGGCCTTGTTTTATTATCTTTTTGGGGAAGCATGTGACAGGCTGCGATGTGATGGCTTTTATCACTTGTTGCTCCAGCGTTTGAAGCTCCCCTGCTGGGGCGTCCTCACCGCCATTGTCTCCAGCCGTAGCTCTGGCATATGTTCGGTGCGACGTCTCCAGTCCGTTTATGATTAAATCATCCATCCTTGTATATTGTTCTAAAACTTCAATTCGCTGTTCCAAGTTGTCTATTTTCTTGTCTTTCTCCTTCACCAAGTTTTTCAGTTGCTTTATCTCATCCATCAGATCCCGTAGCATGTCTTGTTGTTTGGCCACTCTGCTGAGTTCACCCGACATGAAGTTCAATGATTTTCTGATCTCCTCCAACTCCTCCTCAACTCCAAGACCCCTTGTCTTTGGTGGCATCGCTAGGTGCAAAAAGTGCAGCGCGTGCAACTGTTGTTAGCGCTGTTGTTAGCGCTGTTGTTAGCGCTGTTGTTAGCCCCAGTGCAAACAATTGTTAGCCCTATTGTTTGCACTGTTGTTAGCACCGCTGTTCTGTGTCTTCAGCCTTCTTCCTCTCCTTCAAACAGTTTTAAACTCTCGTCGTCCTTAGTGGAACTCCCTGTGCAGGTTCTAGATGAAACCCCTGAAATATGAAAGGGTTCTTAGTGGAACTCCCTGCATGGGTTCTTTGTAGAACCTCTAATGAGGGGTTCTGGGTGGAACTCCCTGTTTGGTTTCTAGATGAAACCCTTGGAAAATGAAAGGGTTCTTGGTGGAACCCCCAGTATGGGTTCTTTGTAGAACCTCTCATGGGGGGTTCTGGGTGGAACCTTACACACACAGTTCTAGGTATAACCCTTTATGTGGGGTTCTCGGTAGAACCTTCCAAAAGGGTTCCAGGTGGAACCTTTATAAAAGGTTCTACCTGGAGCCAAAAAGGGTTCTCCTATGAGGACAAGCCGAAGAACCTTATTTGGTTATACTTAGCACTTTTATTTCTAAGAGTGTACTTCAGTGCCCACGACTTGTGAAGGAAAACCCAGAAGTAGTTTTGCTTATCATCTGGGAAGTGAGGGATGCTGTCTGGGAAGATATCTTGCAGAATTTTACTGCAGCCTGTTTTTAAAAGAAACTTTTTCTCCATCCTTGTGTTGAGAGTTTTCCTCTGGGTCAGAGAGAGAAAGTTCTCAGTTGAGGAGACCAATGAGTAATTTGATCTTCCACTGTTTGTGTGTCAGATTCAAGTAACTTGTCCAGAGAGTGTACATGGACATCTGCATCAAAACACACATCAAGGTTTTAATTGACTGTTGCTCACTGACGTCATATCTTATTTTCCTGTACAACATCCTTTGTCTCCAACATTTTTCTCTGATGCATCATTTCTTCTTTCTGACCCTCATCTGTCTTATTTACTTTGATCTTCTGAAGCTTGAACCCCCCGTGAGAGAGGAAATGAGATGAAACATGGACTCCAGGGCTGCACGGTGGTGTTGTGGTTTGCACTGTCACAGCAAGAAAGGTCAGGGTTCGAGTTTGCATGTTGTCCCTGGGTGGCATGGGTTCTCTCTGGGCTCTACGGCTTCCTTCCATAGTCCAAAGAAATGCACGATGGGGTTAGGTTAAGTGATGACTCTAAAATGTCCCGTAGGTGTGAATGGAAGTGTGAATGGTTGTCTGTCTCTCTGTGTCAACCCTGTGATAGTCTGGCGACCTTTCCAGGGTGTACCCTTCCATCGGCCAATGTCAGTTGGGATTGGCTCCAGCCCTGAACAGGATAAACGGTGATTAATAATGGATGGATTGAATAATCCAGCATTTCAGATATCGCAAAACAGAAGGGCCGAGGAGTCAAGCGAAGTTCTTGTAAATGTACTCTTATAGAAAAGTTCGCCTGTCATATCGGGACAATGGACTAACAACATACTGTATATACTGAGACTCTCTCTCCCACACACCCCAGCCAATGCAATTATCTCCTGTTTCTCTTTTTGCCACATTTTGCGCTGCAGTCATTTCCAATAACCATTAAACATAATGTTTTTGTAATCAATTGGCAGAATGATATGCAGGTAATGTTATTTGTCCTAGCTAAAGAAAACCCCATACAAAATAAAGCCCTTCAGTACAATAGCCCAACATGTCCTGGTGGTTTGAACAAATCACTGTCTCGCTGTTATGGAAAATGAACATTGATTTTGAAGCTGTTGTGGATCCTGAATTGTAACGACACTTTGATTTTCTGGGGAATTACAAGGACATGAAGAACATCTGCACATCTTTCATCAAAAGGTTTTATTGTTCCAATGAAGGTAAGTTAATTAAACAGACATGCATAAACAAGCGGTGCAAATGAGACGGAGAAGGATGTGTGGAGCTAAACAAGTTGATGTTGTATGTGTGAGGGATGGTGAATCACAGAGCTGCTCTCTGTTGAGACTTGCTTTGTTAAACCTGTGCATGATGGGAAACATTTGGAGGAATCTCTTTTGCTTTGCAGCGAATAGAGACTTTCACTCACTGTGTGTGTGTGTGTGTGTGTGTGTGTGTGCGTGCGTGTGCGTGTGCGTGTGCGTGTGTGCGTGCGTGCAGAGCCTGCTAATCTTCCATTTTTAGGAAATGGATGAGTGAAATGAGGCAGAGTGCTGTGCCCTCTAACAGTCTCATAGACGCAAAAACTGTGACTAAAATTTGACTGAACAACCTCTTTGTATAAAACTGGAAGTCCCTTGCCATATTGAGG
Source organism: Eutrigla gurnardus (assembly GCF_963514095.1). Classification (NCBI taxonomy): domain Eukaryota; kingdom Metazoa; phylum Chordata; class Actinopteri; order Perciformes; family Triglidae; genus Eutrigla; species Eutrigla gurnardus. The sequence goes on along the minus strand of NC_139921.1, from coordinate 13,403,598 downwards.
TGTCTCTGTGTAAAAGGGTTTAGTGTTTACCTGAGGAGGAACCGAAGGGTGTGGCATGGTCATAATCACAATCATGCGATAAAAGGCACCTGAGGCCTGCCTGGCTATGTCAACAAAGCAAAGAGAAGCTCAGATAACAACACACACACAGAGAGAGAGTGATGTAATTCTCTGCTCAGATAAACATTAGGTAGGCTCCACTATATATTTACATAGCAAATAGTTGTTTACTGCTATATTAATGTTCTGAATGTCTTAAAAGAGAATCTTTAAAGAGTGTATTATTTTCCTGGTTCCACTATCCCTCATAAAAATGTAATTACCACGCTCAATATAGCTGTGTCTCTTTTTGTTCTCCTGAGTGTGTTTATGGTTATGAGATGCTGTTCTGTCTTCATGGCTTTTGAAAACAGCAGGAGGGAGAATCATTTCTGCAACCTCAAGGAAACAAGCATGTGCACACAAAAGGGTGAAATCTGGTTTGGATGCTGTCCAGGTTATTGATTTCTGTAAATTATTTCCCTTGCAGAAACAACACACAGACAACCCTACCTGTGCTAATAAGGCCTCAGTGGTGAGAAGAGCGTGTCTTCAGTGTGTTACAATGATTGTATTTATAGTGTACATATCTCTGCCAACTCACTGGCCGCCACAACAGAAGTTCTTTCTGGCTCCACACCCGGGAAGTATCAAGTATAGCTCACACGAAAGATGACTGTAAATGAGAGGAAGAATATATGGAGTATCGATTCACCATTCCTTACAGCTCTGACTGCCTCCTCTCTGCCTGATCAATGCCTCTCTTCATTTTGGTTTACTGTGCAGTTGTACTGAGTGCATGCAGGGTAAGGCCTGCAGAGGCACGTCGATACACAATGAAGTATGGAGCCCGCCCTCTGCAGTTTTTGTTCCAGAGTTGTGGTCAGCAGGGGCAAACTTCAGGAGCACTTTGTTGTGAAATTTCATTTCACGCTTTGTGTAGCTATTGATTTTTATTGGTCTTTAGACAAAATCAGTCAGGATGTTGTCAAAAGTCCCCTCTGCAGTCGCTCTCTTGGAAAGGACAGAAACAGAGTCAGGAAGTGTTCTGTTTTTATTCTTTAAGTGTGGATGTGTTGGATGAGTGAGCAAGCATTCATATTTGTGTGTTTTTTGTCTTGGTGCCACATTACCTTTACTCTTAGAGGCCTGAGTCTCGGCCTCCTTTGGCGTTCGAAAGTGCAGGGCTTCGCTCAGCGGGCTCGTCCCAGACATGCTGATTGACTGGACATGCACAATGTAATCTGTCTCTTCTTCCAAGTCCCATAATGCACAGGAGCGTGTGGTGGTGTTGACTTCTTGGATGAATCGCAGCATACGCACGTCTTTCTTCTGTTGGAGTGTGACATGGGAGAGGATGGTGAACAAAGTTTATAGCAGGAGGACTTTGGCCATCATGCTCTACAATAGTGGTGTACACTGACTCACTATAGGGCCATGGTGAAAACAAAAAAGGGCAACACCCATCATGTAGGAGGTTATGGTTCAAATCTTAACTCACACAAGATTGGTTATATTAGTTTAGCCTTTATGCTATCTTAAAATAATCTGGCTGCAGTTTAACGTTTTAAACTGATGCTGGAGTTGATTGATATTTCCATTGTCAACTCTGCAAGAAAAGCAAATTTCCAAAAGGAAAGAATTTCAGTGTTGATGTACCTTCAGAATATTGCAGTTCACACCTACAGCATCTCTACTTCCCCTGCACACACACTTCTGTACCACTTTGACCCACACTGACCACAAAGCTGTCCTCAATTACATCACCCCCAACTCTGTGAATGAGTATGTTTGTAAATCACACTTGTAAAGCAATAGGATAAAGAGAACCACACATGGCAGCAAACAACCAGTGATTCAAGTAGCATGTGTGTGTGTGTGTGTGTTTGCATTATTTATCCACCATGTGTTTGGAACATTTATTTATATGTATATTACAGTTTTTGCCTAATGCTTAAACACTAAAAGTGGTTGCTATGCCCAAATCATCACAACCTCTAGCTTTGGTGACCATGCCCTAAACAAAAGCACCAAACCTGCAAACACAATATATGCTTTGCACTGTGTTTGAAATTCTCCAACACACTTCTTGCAAAACACTACACACTGTTTTTTTTACATAAGACACATTGTTCAAAAAGGAAGACTCGTGCAATCATTGGGAAAACACATCGATTTAAAATACAAAACACAACTAAAATTGGAAAAGCACACTGACTCACACACATGAAAACATTTAACATCTAATTGTAGACCAATCAGTCTAAGCCATAGCACTACAAATACACCTGATGTGAGCTCAGCTCCTTTGTGCCAACTTTGGAAACTTGGAGGCAGGAAGAGGGAGAGGAAGAGGACGAAGAAGGGGAGCAGGCAACAGAAGACAAATATCCGATGACATGAGGGCCACTTTGGTGGACCATGTTATAAATCATGGCCTTACAATGAGGGAGGCTGGGCAGAGAGTCCATCCAAACCTGAGTCGCTACTCAGTAGCCTCAATTATTAGAACGTTCAGACTGGAAAACAGGTATGTTTTAAAGTTTCCACACTAAAATGTACCAAAGAAATTACAGTATTGCACATTGTTCAAATGCACAGTACAATACATTGCTGTATTACTGTAGGTCTATGGGTTTAAAGTATGATGTTTCATTTTCTACAGAACTACCAGACGACCTGCACAGGGTGGAAGGCAGGCTATGTTCAGTGATGAACAGGAGGTGGCCATCGTCAATATTGTTTTGGCAAATAATGAAATCCGGCTTCGTGATTTGAGAGAGCAGATCCTTGCAGATCAAATAACCTTCACTGGCATCAACACTGTCAGCATATCTACACTCTCCTGATCCTCAAAAAGCGCAACATCTCACTGAAGCAGCTATATCGAGTTCCATTCGAGAGGAACAGTGTGAGAGTCAAAGACCTCCGTCATGACAATGTGCAAGTAAGCCACACACACACACACACACACACACACACACACACACACACACACACACACACACACACAGTATTGTGTGTAAATGTATATGTGATAGTCCTGTGTTTTCAATCACACTATATCCATTGTACATTATCTACATTTTTCTGTTTTAGAGATTCCTGGAACTTGATGCAGCTCCACAGCAGCATGAGTTTATTTTTGTAGATGAGGCTGGGTTCAACCTGGCGAAAACCAGACGTCGGGGCCGAAACATTATTGGGCAAAGGGCCATAGTGCATGTCCCTGGTCAGCGCGGGGGAAATATCACCTTGTGTGCCGCCATCAGTGTACAGGGAGTCCTGCATCACCACTCCATCCTCGGTCCCTACAACACAGCCCTCATTATTCGCTTTCTGGACACACTTCATGAAACGGTAGTCCAGGACGGCCCAGAGCAGCCCCAGTTTGTTGTCGTCTGGGATAATGTCAGTTTCCATCGGGCGGCTCTGGTCCGGGACTGGTTCACCAACCATAATAGATTCATTACACTCAACTTGCCACCGTACAGCCCATTTCTGAATCCAATTGAGGAGTTCTTTTCAGCATGGCGCTGGAAGGTTTATGACCGTCAACCACATGCCCGCATGCCTCTTCTAGAAGCCATGGAAGAGGCATGCGGCCACATTGAGGTGAGGTCCATACAGGGTTGGATTCGGCATGCAAGGAGATATTTCCCCCGTTGCTTGGCAAGGGAGGACATTGCCTGTGATGTGGATGAGGTGATGTGGCCAAATGCCAACAGGAGACGGGATCCATAGCCTAAATGTCTTCCAATCGTTTTCTTACAACTCTGTTTTGTAGAACATTTTAGTTACCATGTCTTTGTGTTTTGTTTTTTTTACTTTTGCAAAAACCTGAAAAAAAATAAAAATACATTCTGAAGCGTTTCCATTTTGTTTTCATGTGTCTAGATCAACTGTAGAGGAGCAATCTTTCACAAAAAAAATCTATATGAGACTTTTAAAGTCAAAAACCATCCAAAGTACTAAATACAGCTGTGTTTTGCATAAAGCACATCTGTGTGTTGTTGCTGCTAGGAAAGAGCGCAAACAAAGGTGCATGTGTTTAATGTTTTGATGCTAAAAAACTGTTTTGAAATGGGATTGTTAGGTTTTGTTTCAAGAGTTTCATTTTGCCGAATAAGTTAATACTTTATCTCCATGTGCTGTGTCTTACTCGACCTGTGTGTTAAGTTATGACACAGTGAGCCAAAGTCTGCAACATGTGTGTAAGCATTCGGCAAAAACTGTAAACAAAAGACAGTCTTGTGTTTCCCTATTCAAGGTTGGGTCCTCTACCAGAGGCCTGGGTGCCCGAAGCTTCTGCGCAATATCTTAGCTGTTGCTAGGACTGTGCTCTTCTGGGCATCTGGCATGTTATTCCTGGAATCTGCTGGAGCCACTGACCCAGTTTAGGGGTTACAGCCCCGAGTGCTGTGAGTACCACCGGTACCACTGATGCCTTTACTCTCCACGTCTTTTCTAGCTCCTCTTTCCTTGGTATTTTTCAACCTTCTAATGGTCCTTCCTCCTGATATTGCTCTTGCTTGGGATTGCTACAACTATCACTTCTGTTGCCTTCTGTTAGCCATCACCAATCTATCAGTCTGGATCTGGAAGTCCCACAGGATCTTAGCTTGGTCATTCTAAACCACCTTTGTCTTCCATTTTTCCCATTTTCCTGTACACTATGCCAGCCACTTGGTTATGATGCTGTCTGCATCTTACACCCTCTGCATCTTACACCCTGCTGTTATGTGCTGGACTGTCTCACGGGCTTCTTTGCACAGCCTGCACCTGGGGTCTGTCTGGTGTTGGTAGACCCCCAGAAATATATATCTCCAGTGTGAGATGTGCGGTACACTATGTGTGCTGCTCACCTGCTGTGTGATGGCAAAGCCAATAACGGGGTCTCCATCGGGGATGTCCCATGTCACCACAGCAGAGTTCGCTTTCACTGCTTTGATGGTCACATTGACAGGAGGCGACAAACTATCTGCAAACACAGGGAGAGAGAGACAGACAGAGAGAGAGAGAGAGAGAGAGAGAGAGAGAGCAAACAAAGGATTGATTTTTCTTCTGCAGTATGAAGCGAATGAGAGGTTCTGCCAGTATGGTAGGAAGTCAAATTCAGTGGTGTGAATAAATGGCTCGGCTTAATCCATTATGTAAGGTGGAATTGACAAGTATCAAAAGACAATTCCTCCGAGTGACTCTGCCAGAGACTCAGCGGACACTGCAGAATGTATGTGTGTGAAAGGATTGATGCAGTCCGTGAAGTACAATCAGTCAGTTCAAATTAAGTTTTGAAAGTTTTAACTCTGTTCAAACAAGTTTGAAAAGGGATTGGATGCATTGCCATGAAATATTGTACAGAAATGTATGGCATCTAGAGGATGAACCCTGCTGACTTTTCTTCTAGCACCATCACAACGTTTCCATGTGGTTTTGAGTGAAATGTCTCACCAACTATTGATGGATTTCCATTTGTTACATACATTTTTGGCCTCCTCAGGATGAATTGTAATAACTCAGGTTTTTCCTCTAGCAGCAGGACAACATTTGAGTTTGTCCAGTAATTTGGTTTATTGTCTGTATGAGCTTACCTAATACTCTTTAAACACCAGCCAACTTTGTTGGAAAAGCTCCCAATTATGTACTTGGTTTAGCTCCCCCACAACCCAAGTGAACACTGCTAGAGTATTTCATAATGCTAAAACATAAATACAACATATTGCAAGTACAAAGAACAATAACGATGCCAAAAAATATTATATATCGAAAATGAATAAAATAATAATTCCAAAATCTTTCTCCCATGAAAAAAGTGTGTTAGTTTGCTGAACAGATGAAAGTCTTTCCATCAACAACTGGAAGTCCTCATTACAGTTTTTTTCAATCGCTAACAAGCACTTACCCATACTTCAGATACTTTTTCTAAACTCTTAACACAGACTCACACCTACAAAACACAATTGGCCAAATGGATAATTTTCTTCTCAAAAACACATTTTGTGAAATATATACTCTAATATAAACTCTTCATTTCAAAATAGAACACATCTTTCTCTGCACACACGAACTTCACCAAAACACTGGAAATCTGACTCAAAATGAAATTATTCTGTCAAAGAATAACACTTGTTTTTACTTCACAAGGTACATGCAGTCAATCAAAGTACACCAGGTTTCAAAATACTGGCTATTGTTGACATTACAAAAACTGCATAGACTTTATGTTTCAGTTTTACAGGTATTTGCATGCAAAACATGCAATCCACCGTTTTTACACTACATTTCTTGGTTGGGAACTGTATGTCTACATGTAATGTTCACATTCAAAAGCATTCCAGTAAAAAGCAAATCAGTTTTTTTCCTTTACTGTTTACTACAGGAGGTACAGTAGAAATACTGTTTACAGTATGATAGAACAGAAAAAGTTTTACAGTATTGCTTACAACAAAATATCCATGAAACACACAAGAGCATTCTGAACAAAAAAACAACAGCAAAAAGCCCAGATAAAAAGTTTGTTTTTTTCTGTTTCCGAAAACATCACTCCTCAAAGTCCTCCTTTTACTGTATAAGTGTCAATGTAATAGAAAAAACAACCCCTGCCACTGAGTGTAAACCAGCCCAATTTACCCAACATAAATCAGCTGTGTCAATTATTCAATTGTTTGTTTATTATCAGCTGAGATATATTGTTTTTGAACTGATGTCATTGCAGAAGCAGAGGTTTTGATACTGTATCTAAGGTTTGGAATATTGTTTTTGCTATTGGGGATGTTGTGTGTTAACATTCGTAAAATAATACAAAAACAATCCATAATTTTGTTGGGAGGTATAGCTTGTCTGTTAAGAAAATGTAAACATTGTGGAAGTGTGTTCACTGACTGCATATTGTGTGAAAAAGACATGAAATGTGTGAATGGTATGGCCACAGAAGACCGATGCTGTGCTAATTGTGTTTAGAGTTTTGAAAATGTGACAACTGGTTGGACAAACGCTTGTTAGCGACTGAAAAAAACTGTAAATTGTATCCACTGTCCTGCCTCATTCTTTCCCACTGCCATTAGACTCTTAAACCGCCAATAGGAGCATAATCATATACCTGTTTTCACATTTACATATATATTTGCACTTTTTTACTGTTGTTTGATTTTTTTTTAAATGTATCTGTCACATGCTGCCTTTTTATAATTGCTTTGTTTTGTATTATTTATCCATTTTATTTTTACATTGTTTGACATTCTGTGGACAGCAAACAGACAGAATTGAATTCATGTTTCTTTATTGTGCAGATGATAACAAACATTTTGAATTTTAAATCTGAAACGTGGAATCTTATGACCAAGACATTAACGTAGCTCAATTATGGGGTGTTTGGACTTAATATGTCGCTTCAGGTTAGAGGTATTTTTTTCCAGGATTTGTTTATTTATTTAAGTAAATTCTAGTCAAGTCTTTTAGTCTAGTCTTTAGTCTCACCAACAAAATTGCATATTAATGTAGTCAGTCACAATCGCTGTTTTGGACATTGGTGCTGTCTCGTCTTAGCCACGGGAAAAGTTGTTGACGAATATATTTTGTCTAGTTGAGATTATTGCCTTGCAGTACAGGTGTAACAACATATTGTGTCTCTATATTTTGTGACACAGAAACATGACAGTGTGCACCATGGACCTAGAATTGGATCATAATGTAATGCAAATCTAATCAGTTATGATTCCCAAAGTCTACTCTTTGTTTTTATTTACATGCAGTCGATGCCTGAGGGGCTAATGTAATTGCATTAACACTGAGCTGACAGAGGTCTGAAGTACTGCCTGAAAATGTTCAATCTCTAAAAGAAAGCCCAGGAAATGATCAGATAATCAATCAAATCAATTGATCTGGAGATGCTGTATGTAAATAAGGATTTGGCACCAACTTAGATATCTGAAGAGAGATTTGCTTTTTATCTTATTATCTACATCTGGACAATATGCATGTTCTTGGTGTCTAAGGAGGGTTAGGACCTCAGAAAATGTATTCCCAGTGTCAAAAACATTGGCTGCGGTCGAATAGTGCCAGGCTCATCATGCTGGGGACTCTACCACCTTTGCCGGGTGGTGGAGTCTGCCTCCTGAAGTTCGGTAAAGTTGTAGCGCATTTCCTCTGCGCTCTGGTGGTGTAAACGAGGATACAGTGTAACAAGTATACGATGGCTTAATAGCTGTATGTATGTGTGTCGATGACATATGCACAGTAAATAAGGAGAATATTTAGTTATTCCCACTGTGTTCTGCAGTGATCTAATGGAGGGTATTTGTTGTATCCTGTATTACATGCAGTCGGGCCGTCTCCTCCTCCTGCGGTGACAGCGCTGATTCAATATTTCCAAATTATTTTGATTTAAGATACGGGTTGGATTTTAAAAGAAGGTGTTTATGAAGTTGATTTCCTCATGATAACACGGATCTAACATATGATATGGAGTGAAATTAAATGTGTGTGAGTCATCAAAACTATAATAGTTCTTCTCATGTTAACTTCCTACAATCTGACATCTGTATCGCTGATTCCCCTCCAGTCTCCAGAATGTGCATACCGGTCCGCATGCCTCAGAGTTTGCTTACGGGTACGCACACTTTCCCGTCAAGTTTGTTTTTTATAGATCACAACCTTTGCGTGGAAAGTGGCGTACGCCAGCCCCGTTTTGTTACGCAAGCTTTATAAATGAGGCCCCTGCTCTCTGGTCTTCCCAAAAAGAGTACCCTAAATCTCCAATTATTATAAAACTCAGCCGCACGCGTGCTGACGAGGACCAGAGGGCGGGAGCACATTACACCTGTTTTAGAGTCACTGCATTGGCTCCCCGTCCGCTTCAGGATTGATTTTAAGGTTCTTTTACTGGTTTTTAAATGTCTTAATGGCCTTGCGCCCTCTTACTTATCTGAACTGCTGTTACCATATCAACCCTCGCGGACCTTGAGGTCCTCCGGCACTGGCCTTTTATCCATACCAAAACCAAGAATTAAAACCCACGGTGAGGCAGCATTTAGCCAATACGGCCCCCACCTGTGGAACCCGGAGAACCTAATAATATTTAAATTTTTATTCCATTCTTATGTGGTTCTATCATATTTTATGTTGTTCCTTCTAGCTTGCTTTTTAAGACAATATTAATCTTAAATAATTGTATTTGTTTTATTTATGGTACAATTTTATTTTATTTATTATCTTACTTATTCTTATCCTTTTAACCGTTCACTCCATTTATTTATCTTTTGTTAAGGTTTTTATCCTATCTTATGTCTTTAGTTTTTAAGGTTTAACTCCAGAGTTTCCTGAGGGGGGTCCTCCACTCTGGGCGCCGAGTCAGGGCTGCTGCTGGGGGTGCTGTCCTTGGGTCCCTTCGGCCCGACCAGCTGTTGTCTGTCAGGGTCGGAGGGCCTGAGCACTGGTGCCCCCCGTGGCACAGCCTGTGGCTCCTCCCAGCGTGGATGGCCCCAACGACAGCGCTTCCTCAATCTTCAGTGCCTTGCCATGTCTCCCTATTGCCAGTAGTAAGAGTGTGCAGATGCGTGTGTGTGCGTGTATGTAGTATGGAGGGTGGGAGGGAGGGGTTTTCTTTATTGTTTTTATCTTTCTTGTGTAAAGCACTTTGTGCTGCACACCCGGTGTATGAAAAGTGCTCTATAAATAAAGTTTGATTTGATTTGATTTCTTTTTTTTTTTAACTTGTTTTTTTTATTCCATTTATCAAGTGCAGTCATACAGTATGTCACAGATGATACAGTAAAATGCCACAGGTAAGTCTACAGAATGGTGATTTGTCCACAGATATCCTTCCTCCTAATCATGATGTGAGAAGAGATGTTTATCTCAGTGATATCACATATCTACATATATTACAACTGGATTTACAGTGCAAATGACCATTGTCTTCAAAAAAAAAAAAAAATGAATTAAATTAAAATAAAATAATAATGATTAAAAAAAAAAAAAAAAAAAAAAAAAAAAGGGAGGGGGGGGGGGTTGGGGGGGGGGGGACCCAAAAAAAAAAAAAAAAAAAAGGCAAGAGCACCCACAACATTGCAGAAACCCACATAGGGAAAAATAAGTAAATAATAATATTCTGCATATCATTCATATAAAGTGAAAATGTAAGGCAATGGGTGACCATTTGTTTAAGAATACATCTTCTTTCAGTTGTAACAATGCTGTTATATGTTCCATTTTATAAACGTCTTGGATTCTGTCTCTCCATTGAACAACTGTTGGAGGGTGTGGCTTCAGCCAAGATGCTGTGATTACCTTATTTGCTATTAAAAGAAGGACTCTCAGCAAATATACTTGGCTATGCTCTTCAAGATCGACAGGCAGTACCCCCAGTATAAAGTATGATGGTTCAAGAGGTAGATCTATACAGAGACATTTTCTTATTTCTCCTTGTACATTATGCCAGTAGTCTAGTACCTTTGGGCAGCAAAATATATGCGTGTGATCTCCCACCAAGCCACAACCTCTCCAGCAACAATCTGAGGTGTTGCTCCATTTTGATGTTAAAGATGGAGTTCTAAAGTATCTCATTTTAATTTTCCATCCAAATTCCTTCCAGTTTGGGCTGCTGGTTGCCCTATGTCCTTGACTACATGACGTCTCCCACTGCTCATCTGGGATTATTGTGTTCATTTCTAGTTCCCATTTTTGTTTAATATCCAAGTTATTTTCTTTAAGTTCTTCTTGCAGTATCTTATAAATATGTGATATGAGCTTTGTCTTCACTGTTCCTTTAGTTACTGATATAAAGAAGTGTTCTATTTTTGTTGGCAAGGAGCAGAGCTTATCCCATTCTTGATGCTTTTGCAAATAGTGCCTAATTTGTAAATACCTGAAAAAGTCCTGATTTGGTAAATCATATTCCCCTTTAAGCTGTTCAAATGATTTTAGGACTGGACCGTCAAACAACTGATCCAAAACCACCAAACCCCTCTCCTTCCATTTCAGAAATCCCTTGTCCAGTCTAGCTGGGGAGAACTCGCAGTTGTTTGCTATCATGATAGCTCTGGAAGTGGTCATGGGAAGTTGTAGTTTTTTCCTCACAATTGACCATATTTTTAAGGTATTCTTACTCCATACATTAACAATCTTATTTTTCCCCCATATATTTTGGTTTAAGAATGGAATTGAACTTAATGACAGATTTGGACATTCATTCTGTTCCATTCCAACCCAAATAGTGTCAGTGTCTTGGGATATCCAAGCCACCATTGATCTGAGTTGGGCTGCCCAGTAATATTTCATCAGGTTAGTCAAGTCCAGGCCTCCATTTTCTTTTGGACAAAGTAGTCTTTTAAATTTAAGTCTGGGTCGCTTGCTTTGCCAAATAAACTTAGACAGCCATTTATCCAATATAGTAAAGGTGGAAGCAGGAACATAGATAGGTAGTGATTGAAAGAGAAATAGCAGCCTAGGTAAAATGTTCATTCTAATAGTTTCTATTCTGCCTATCAGGGATAGAGGTAGGATTTCCCATCTTGTAAGGTCTGCTTTTATGTGGCCCATCAATTTCCCATAGTTGGCTTTAAATAATTTTGATAGATCTGCTGTTAAAATAATACCCAGATATCTAAACTCTTGCGACCAGCGGAAGTCAAGCCTTCCTGACAATTGAACTGGCCAATGTCCAGCTAACATCATTGCCTCTGATTTTGATTGGTTGATTTGGTAACCAGAAAGTTCTCCATATGTCTTCAGGGCATTTATCAGTGCAGGAACAGAAAGGATTGGATCACTTATATAAGTCAGGATATCGTCTGCATAAAGAGATATCTTGTGTTCCTTATTACCCATGTCATTAATGCCTTTTATTTCCTCATTTTGTCTTATAGAAGCTGCCAGGGGTTCAATATTTATAGCAAAAAGCAGGGGACTGAGACAATCGCCCTGCCTCACCCCCCTCTGTAGGTTGAAGAATTCAGAGCAGCATCCATTTACTCTGACACGTGATTTAGGATTTCTGTAGATAACCCTGACCCAATTTACAAATTTTGGGTGGAATCCCATGACCAGTAGCGTTCTGTACAGAAAGTCCCACTTCACAGTGTCAAAAGCTTTTTGTGCGTCAAAGCTTATTAACATTGACGTTTTCTTGTTTCTTTTAGCACAAGTAATGATGTTCAGAGTTCTCCTTATATTGTTAGCACCTTGCCTGCCAGGAATGAACCCTGTTTGATCTGGATTGATCAAAGTAGTAATATGTCTCTGAATTCTATGTGCTAAAATACTAGTCAGTAATTTTTGATCATTGCATATCAAACTAATAGGTCTGTATCCCTCACAGAGTGTTGGGTCCTTCCCTTCTTTATGAATGACTGAAATAATGGCCTGTGACCATGTCTCCGGAGGGTTGTTCTTGGATAGGGAGTATCTAAATACCTTAGTTAGTACAGGCGCTAAGTCATTTATGAAGCATTTATAGAATTCTCCAGGAAATCCATCGACTCCTGGAGATTTGTTACTTTTTAACTTGTTTATAGCATCTCTTATTTCGGTTTCTGTAATTGGTGTTATCATCTGTTTTGAGGCTTCCTCTGATAATTTGGGGAGATTTAAACCAGTGAGGAAGGTTTCAGTATCCTCTCCTAATGTTTGTAATCTGGGTTCTTTGTATAAGTTTTGGTAAAATGATGCAAAGGCATCTGCTATGTCTTTAGGTTGAGATACTGTTTTACTCTGTGTAGGATGATAAACCTTGGAGACAGTACGATTGGCTTGAGCTTTACGGAGTTGGAAGGCCAGAAGGCGGCTGGCCCTGTTCCCCATCTCGTAATATTTCTGCCTGGAAAATCTTAAAGCCCCTTCTGCTTTATATGACAAGAGTTTGTCCAAAGCTTTTCTGGCCTCCTTAAGTTCCAAGGCTATGTTATTAGTTCTCGTGATTTTGTGTTGTGTCTCTAAAAGCTTTATTTTCTCTTCCAGATCTAATTGTTCTTTGAGTCGCTGTCTCTTTATTTTTGATGATATCTGTATGATTTTTCCTCTTAAAACCGCTTTTGCTCCCTCCCACAGAATTGAAGGATCAACATCACCATTGTCATTAATCTCAAAATATTCTTTTAGAGTCTTACTTATCTCTTCTACTGTCTCAGAGTTGTTCAGCAGTGATACGTTTAACCTCCAGTATCTGAAAAAAAAAGTGCTTACCTAGGTTTATTTTCAGCACAATGGGTGCATGATCGCTCAGAGTTATAGGTGCAATGAGACAATCTGTCACTTTGTATATGTATTGTTGGGGGAGACAGAAGAAGTCAATCCTTGAATAGCTATTGTGCACATTTGAGAAAAAACTAAAATCTTTTTCTTTTGGGTTTTTAGATCTCCATGGGTCCGTAAGACCCAGTTCAGACATAAAGTTTTTTAAGGTTTTTGTTTTGGGGCACCGAGATCCCTTTTCCATGGGTGTCTTATCCATTTTCCCGTCCTGCACTGCATTGAAGTCCCCTCCTATTATTAATATCCCTTTTGAGTTGCCTGCAATGATGTTAGCGATGTCTCTAAAGAACATTGGGTCATATTCGTTTGGGGCATATACATTCAATATAGATACCTCTGTCCCTCCAACAGTCCCAACAACCATGACATACCGACCCGCTTTATCCTGTATCACATTCTCTGTACAAAAGGCCAGATTTCTGTTAATTAAAATAGCCACTCCTCTATTTCTCCCATTTGATGCACTATACACTAAACTGACCCATTCCCTTCTTAATTTTAAGTGCTCACTCTCTGGTAAATGGGTTTCTTGTAATAATGCAATTGAGCATTGCATTTTTTTTAGCTGACAGAATATTTTCTTCCTTTTGATAGGATGGTTTAATCCATGGACGTTATAACTCACTATAGTCAGATTATCCATATGGATAACAATATCCCATAATATTGTCCTTCTGAGTTAACATGACATTTCCAATTGTAGGTCCATACCCATGTTTACAAAGCACCTTCTGTGACTGCTTATTTGTAAAAACTGAATATAACATCCACCATTGTGGAAAATAAGAACACACAAACAGAACAAGAAAAGAACAAACTTCCAAAAGCCCGACTGTTCTAACAAACATAAGAACAGTCCCAACAAGGACGGAGAGTTGTGACCAGTCTCTCCGGGGATGCGCACACAGTGCATTTGCAACTACAGCCTACGCTGAAATGTCGCCTATGAGATGGCCTACTGCCAACGCGGAGGGAAAAGGAAAGGAAGAAAAGGGGGGGGGGGGAGCTCAATTGAGGGGAACCCCTCATTCCTTATTGAGTGAATTTAAATGGTGATACTAGCCAAACACAATGACAATATACCGTTTTTTTTTTTTTTTTTTTTTTTTGTAATCGTTACTCACAGTTCAGTTTCGTCTGATCAACGGCCTCCATAAACAATGCTCTTCAAATCTGCGTTAGTCATTAAGTTCTTCCTGTTGGATGTTGAAGCCTCAGACCAATTATTCTCCAAAAGTTCTGCCCGGAGCGTCTCCCGTTCGTCCAGTTGAACTTGGATGCCCAACTCTCCGAGTGTTGTGGCCGCATCTGCCAGAGTCGCGAAGGTCTTCGTTCCATTTTCCAGGTGAATTTTCAGCTTAGCGGGGAAAGGCGACTGAGCTCTGATGTTCTTTTCTTTAAGCAGTTTCATCACGTCTCTTACTTGCTTTCGTTTCTTCTGGACGTCTGATGTGTAGTCCTGGTCAAAGAAAATCTTTTGTCCCTTGTATAACACTCCTCCGCGGTGTTTCCATGCTTCCTGGATTACCATTTCTTTGATTCTATAGTCCAGAAATCTAACGATGATGGACCTCGGGGGGCTGGCTGGGTCTTTCGGTCTCATAGTCAGTGAGCGGTGTGCCCTCACTATATTCAAATTGGGCTCCTCTGGTAGTGACAGTGAGGTTCGAATGACATCAGTTATGAAACTCAGCATGTCTCCATGAGTGTCTTCATCTTCTTTCACCCCATATATTCGAACATTATTCCGTCTGGCTCTTGACTCTAGATCGTCACATTTTGCTGACAAGCTAGCATCTCTTTGCAACATGTAATGGAGGGCTCGTTCGTTTCTTTGCGTTCTGTCTTCTGCGTCACTCAACCTCTGTTCGTATTCGGTCACTCGTTGTTCCAATTTCGTCGTCCTTTCATCCACTTCAGCAAGTGCGGATTCTACTCTTGCTAAGGAGTTTTTAGTTTCTTTAGAGGCTTCGGCGTGTTCCTTTCTTAGCGTGCGCAGCTCAGCTAACACTGTCGCCATATTCTCTTCTTCCGCCTCCTTTGAATTCGGTTGTTCGTCTTTTTTCGGTAGTTTGCCCTTCTTCTCTGTCTCTTTTCGACCGCTGGCCATTGCGGTAGATTAATGTGAGCAATTTGTGCAGAAAATAAAATGTTTAATTGAGGTTTGGCTAGTTTTTAAGAGTTCTCCTCGGGGAGCTCAAGAATCAGGCTGCTACTCCAGCCATGACGTCACAGGAAGTCCGATTTGATTTCTAAACATTAATATTTGCACTTGCACATTATTTTGTAATTTTTAAAATTGTATTTTATTTTTAACTTTATTGTATTATTGGCTTGTTTTAATGGGGTTTTTTTCTCCAATGCTTTTAATGTTTTATACAAAGCACTTTGAATTGCCCCGTTGTTGAAAGGTGCTATACAAATAAAATAGCTTTGCCTTGCCTAAAATACACATTTGGTCTTGTTTTATGAACATTAGGGTCTAAACTTTAACAATTGAAAAGAAACACCACTGTCCCATTTTTTTTCTTTTTTAGCAGATTAATATGGCTGTAGTTTTTTCAGGCTCAACAGGTTATCAAACATGTTAATATAAATTCTTATGAATCACTGAGGTCTTTTGTGATTGACCAATATTTGCAATCTGAAGCAGAACTGAGAAAGATGAATAGGGAGGAGGAGAGGTCACTCTCAGTGATGTCAGTCTTCTGTCTTTAATGGAATATAAATCGAATTCATCCCACAAAATGAAGTCAATGGATTATTGAATAGGTTCACGCTCACTTGCTCTGCCATGGGTACAAATCACACAGCTGGTAATTACAGGGCGATCTATGCTGATATACGGCACATTAAGAGACAACACACCATATCCGAGAAAGCCTCTGTGTCACGTTCCCACCTGCCTTCCGCTGACGTTTGAATGGATGACCTGACTAAAGATGAAAGGATGGAGACCTGCTGCATCTCTTCATCAGCTCGGAGTCTGATGTTTGAAGTGGCTTTGCTTTTGTTTACTGTTTCCCGAGAAGCCTGCCAAAAGTGCAGCTTGGAAGGGGAGACTGATGGGACTGAAGAATTCACAAATCAAATACATTATCTCTCTTCTCTCACCGTCTTTGTCTTTCTCAAAACACGTGATAGTTAACGTTTAGCTCTTAATGCCCCTCAGGGCATTTCTGTTCTTCATATTTGCAAATACCTACATCGTCTTTCTCTTTCAGCTTCTGACACTTCAGAAGTGTATGATTTCCTATTGTGCTTTCATAAGATAGGGACTGGAGATTTCTGAGAAACAGACAATAATAAATAGATAAATGGCGTTCACATCTTTAGATTGGTTTATTTTTTTTCCAGACCAAGAGACACAAATGATATATTCTCGTTTTAGTTCCGGTCCGATGAATGTTTACATTATTTATAACAAATGTCACCAAAGGAGTTCAGGGACTGGCAGGTAGATTGAGTAGTTTTGCTTATACTTTTCTTGCTTATTTTCTCTACCTACGAGAGGATATCTAATTCTGGTGATGTCATTACTGTGCTCCGATGAATAGACAGAACAACTCTCACTCTAGTATTACAGGGAGGTAAAGACTGTCATCACCTGTGTTGAGCAAGTTGATTAAAGAGCAAGACTGATTAAATTACTTTAATTAACCGCTAAAATAATGCGTTACTTGTGACTTAACTTTACAATCCTCTGTAAAGTGTAAAAATAGAAAAGACATTGTGGTTGAACACACTTTTAGAGGGAGATTCTAACGGTGATTACACACATTTCAACAATAAACAAAACAGGTGACTCCACTGAACAAAGAGAGCCAAAACGAATAACAACCCAACTCCTTAGACACTGAACAATACAACCCCCAAATGTCAAAGTAACAAAGTGTTACTAGGATTAGCAACTGCAACTGTAATTATTGTATATTGCAATCCCTTCCACTTACAGCTGTCATACCAATGTAAAGAAGTGTACCAAATTGGCAAACACACCAGAAGTGTACAGGTCTAGCATCAAAGCACCACTGGTCCCTTGTAAAATACACAGGATCCCATTTAACTTGATAGGTGTATGCCCATGTCATTAAACCACATGCCTCCAGTTTGTAGCACAAGCTCTCCTGTCCTAAATCGGGCCCAATGTCATGATCTGTGTTTTTGTCATGTTCTGTGTTTCCCTGGTTTTGATTTCCTGTTTTTTTTTGTAATTTTGTCCTCAGTGTGATTTCCTGTCTCGTACTTCCTGGTCCTTGTTGTTTCCGCTGTCTTGACTCCCCCACCCTCTCGTGTTGATTACCATGCCTGCCCTAATGTGTTTCACCTGTTCCTCGTCAGCTCCCTGCCTCCCTGTGTATATAGTCTGTGTGTTTCCCCTGTCTTGTTGTCGGTTCATTGTCACTGTTATGTCGCTGTCGCTGTTTTGTCACTCCCTGCCTGCTGCACCACTTCATGTCCCTGGATTTATTCGTTCCTGCCTCCCGTGTCCCTTTGTGTTCTGTTTTTTTTTTCGTAAGTGTTTCTTTCACAGTCGTTTTTTTTTGCCTTTGTGATCTTCTTAGTTTGATTCTTTGTTTTAGTCTTAGTTTTTGTTTTGTATCTAGTTTAGTATTTAAATAAATCTTCTTTTAACTGCATTTGGGTCCTCACCTCCATGTTTCCGAGTCCACGCCTGACAGAATGAACTGACCAAAAGAGGACCCAGCAGCTCATGGTCAGGACATAATCAAGTGGGTTCAGGACTTCTTGACCAATCCTGCTAGCAGGACTCGCCAAATTGCAGCGAGCAAACTTTTTTTTGAAGACTCAGCCGCAGCTAAGCCACTAGCCCATGTCTCAGCCACAGCACCGCTTCCCAGCTCCGGCCCCAACCCGTTTTGGGGTACTCGCCTGGCCCTGGGAGGGCCAAGGAGTATCCAGCTGGCTAACCGGCAGACAGCTCGTTGGCTGCTGGCCTCTAGGAGGAGGTTCAGCTCGAGGAAGCAAGCCTCCCCGATGCTGCTCACAAAGGCCACCACCAGCCCAGGCCACAGTTCCAGCCAAGCTACCAGCCCAGGCCTCAGCCACAGCCAAGCAACCAGCCCAGGCCACAGCCAAGCCACCAGCCCATGCCACAGTTCCAGCCATGCTACCAGCCCAGGCCTTAGCCACAGCCAAGCTACCAGCCCAGGCCTTAGCCATAGCCAAGCTACCAGCCCAGGCCTTAGCCACAGCCATGCTACCAGCCCATGCCGCAGTTCCAGCCATGCTACCAGCCCATGCCACAGTTCCAGCCAAGCTACCAGCCCAGGCCACAGTTCCAGCCAAGCTACCAGCCCATGCCACAGTTCCAGCCAAGCTACCAGCCCATGCCTCAGTCACAGCAAAGCTACCAGCTCATGTCCCAGTCACAGCCGAGCCACTAGCCCATGTCTCGGCCAGTGGTTTTCAGTTGGCGGCCCGGTCAACAGATTTTCTTGAAATGATGCCAAGGCAAAACGGAGAAAAAAAGTTTGTTTTGCTTCGTGTGTATGGGGCCTTAAATAGTCTGTAGCAGGGAAGGGAGTGATTGACATGGGCTGATTGGAGGTGATTGAACTGAGTGGGAAAATGAATGGGCAGGGAAAGAGGCGTGGCTATGGGTCTTTGAGGTGAGGAGGGAACAGATAATCTTTCAAACAGGCATGTTATACAGAGCGAAGAAATGTGGATAGATTGCACTGTGCAACACCAGACATGTTAATGTGAAGGAACGTTTCTGTGGACCGGACACTGGGGTGAAGTCTGTATTATTTGCAGAGGGAGTTCTTGTCCGCCATTTTTGTTGCTGTTTACATTCCTAAAGGCAGCTGGCGACATCATTCACTCCACTGTTGCAAGGCTTCAAATTCAGCATCCCAATGCTTTTGTTGTCTCTGGGGACTTTATGTCTCTCTGGACAAAACATTACCAACATTACCACTAGACTATCCCACAATAACACACAGGACCTCCTGTATGCAAATACTCAGGATGCATACAAGTGCCACTGCTCTTCCCTCCCAGGCAGGTCTGATCACGACTGTGTCCTGTTGACACTAATCTATGTCCCTCTTGTCCAAAGGCAGTCTGTATCCACAAGGACTGTGAGGAGGTGACCCAGGAGGCTTATGAGGCTCTGCAGAACTGCTTAGAGTCCACAGGGATGTGCTTTGTGTGTTACACGGGGAGGAGCACATCTCATGTGCTGAAGGTACTGGAGAGGCTGGTACTGACCAGACAGATGTCTTCATAAACACTCGCTCATCGCGGTGGCACACAGCCTGCCTCGCACTGAGAGATGGAGGTGACTTTGAGACATGACGGATGTCCCTGGTGTGTGAGTGTGTGCGTGTCTTTGTTGGCCCAATGATGATCAGAGTGACAGCTAGTTGTCTATCCCATGCTGAATAGTGTGAAGTGTGACCACTCCTTAATATCCCCGTTCATTAGTCAACACACCAGGAGTGTGTCAAGGAGAGCAACACACACACACACACACACACACACACACACACACAGTGAACAGTCCTGGTCCATGAAGTCTGTCGTTATTTAATGAACGTTCTCCTCATCCTTCTGACCTCAGAAAGACAGGATCACTTTGCCATCATTTCCTTCTAACTTTTCTCTTCGTAGGGCCTATCCACACGAAAACGTTTTCAGTGTGTAAACGCAGAAGTCTTGTGCGTTTCGCCCTGCCGTCCATACGGATCTGGCGTTTTCGCGGCGTGAAAATGCAATTTTTTGAAACCAGCTCTCAGGGTGGAAAAGAAAAAAACGGCTTTCGTGTTCGTTTTCGTGTGGACGGCGAAAACGAATACGCTGACGTCATTGCCCCGCTCCTCGACCGTCGAGCCTGACTTCTTCCCCCGCGACGTCTCGTAACAACAACAATAACGGCGGCCTCCGTGCTCGTAGCAGATATTCTGCGTATCAGGGCCACTGTATGAAAAAAAACGGAGCTGAGAGAGGGCGGCGATATTCCGGGAAAAAAGTTGCAGATATGCTACTTTATTACGATGCTAACAAACAACCGCTAGCTAACTTCCCATGAATGTAGGCATTTATTTGTCTAATTAATCCATCCCAACATGTGAGAACGCCTCGTCAAGGTCCTTAGGGTGACGGCTGTTGATACTTATTGTTGGTTTTATTTATACGGGCCAAATTGTCATCTTATGGGTGTTTATTGATCGGGTGGTCGGGCGGAGATTAGCCGTAACTCTCACGTTTTGCCATAGCAATAGTAAACATCCGGTCAAGCTCCGTCTCTTCTTCTGCGTTTTTGTAGCAGAAACAGCGCCGCATAAGGGCCTGGAATATGTACTACAGCGCGCTGAGTCGTTTTCAGTGGATTCGTCTGGACGCGGATTTTCTTGAAACGACGCCAAGGCAAAACGGAGAAAAAAAGTTCGTTTTGCTTTGTCTGGACGGCCCCTCAGTTTGTTCTGCTTGTATGGGCATGCATTTCTGAGTGGGGAATTATTGCAGTTAACATGGGAAAATGGAGATCATAGTGTGCTATAATCATGTGGCAACCCCGGTTCTGCAAAGTGAAGCTAAATCGGAAGTGGGTTTGCCACGCAAGCCATCCGTGTTCAGCAGCTCACCATTCGCCGTCGCTCAGACCATTGCTCTGCCAGCGTCCCCGGAACCACCTCCACCGCCTCCAACTCAGCGTGGTCCCGTCTCGGAGCCTTAGGTCGGGGTTCCTGAGCTCTACACTGATGATGCGGAGGGCTGCAACCCATTCCTCACAAACTGTTCTAACCTCGCCTCCCTCCAGCCCAACACCTTCGCCTCGGAGGAACCAGCACCTTATAAATCCACCAAGTTCCATTTTGCTTAGTATTTAATACTATTTAACATTTTCCCGGAACTGCTTGCATCTTATTGTATATTGTGTATAGTGTTTTTAAATTGTGTGTTGTACAGTTTTTTTTTTCTTGATTGCATTTTTGTATTGTGATGGTATTGTACCACTGCTACGATGACCTAATTTCCCCCTTGGGGATCAATCAATCAATCAATCAATCAATCAATCAATCAATCTATCTATCTATCTATCTATCTATCTATCTATCTATCTATCTATCTATCTATCTATCTATCTATCTATCTATCTATCTATCTATCTATCTATCTATCTATCAGGGATGGATTAACCCACCAGGGGGGCCCACGACAAGATTGAGATTGAGTTTGTGGTCATTTTTATTATACACTATTTAACCATACAACTGTTATAATAAAGGTATTAAACAAAGTTTGTGAAGCTCAGATGAAAATGAAGAGCCCTTGTCATTTTAGTTTAGTTTAGCCATATTGTCCTAAATTGGTGCATAATCAATTGAAAATAATGCTATTTAGTTTTAAATAGTCTAATGTTGGCAAAGTACATGTGTAAATAATACAATGAAATCTTGTGTGTGTGTGTGTGTGTGTGTGAGTGTAACCTGTTCAGCTGCACTACACTTGTGTCACAAGTGTCACAAGTCTTGTGTCACAAGTCTGATTCAGTGTGAGCAGACAACAGGGGCTTTGAGACTAAGAGATGCTGAAAGATAGCAAGGTGTTGTTCCAGCCTCCATCCGTCCCTGTGGGGAGATATGACTGATTTGTCCCACCTTATTACAACTCTGCAATACTTGGAAATGCATTTCTCTGAGTTAGGCTTCTGGGCTCTGCTCTCCGTGATGCTAATGAGTTAGGCTTTAGGCTTGTGAACTAACATGAAAACTGCGTGTTAGCTACATCATGTTCCACTGTCATCTGGCATTTCAGAAGCAGTCACAGGCCTTGGGTGTTTGTTACTTCCTTCATTTGAACCCCTCTGGAAGTCACTGTGCTGCTTCTAATTCATGTTTAGCACCTTAAACCACTTTAGCTCATAGTAGCTAATAGTAAGTAAACAGTCACTTTGTAAGGAAGGTGTACTACTCAGCAGGTGGGGGTGAATGTCATGCATTGAAGAAACACTTTGGTAAGGGGAAAACAAAGTTTTGTGCTGCAGCCATAATGGCTGTAAAGCATGAGGCCACAGGGGAATTAGTGGCTATAAATTAGCACATGTTGATTAACGCAGTGCGCAGTGCGATGTCTTGCACTGTGACCAACAACAGCACAAGGGAATTACAACTGATTGCCTCCTGTTCCCCCCACTAACATGCTATTGAATATCAAAGTTTGTGTAAGCGGCGGTCGCCTTGTGCCCTCGGAGGATTAGCGCACATACAGCTGGCAGGGACACAGCTTCCCCTCATCCATAGTTAATGTGCCATGATAGAGCCATCGGGATTTCGTGCTGCTCTGGAATTTGCCCTTGCTTGTGTCAGAGACCTTGGCATGTAGTCTCGTTCTTGTGGATTCACAAACACACTCAAACGCAGGCTTTGGCAGGATCATAGCATGAGACAAACATGAGGCGATAATGTGTATCATTTATAAGCGGCAACATCTGGCGACTAATACAAAAGTGATCTGAATCTAACGTTTGTGCATGCATCGGTAAAGCTGTGTCACGTTTTCTTCTTCTTGTTCTCCTCAGCCTCCGTTTGTTTCCAATAAGCACAGTTTAATCTGTATCCACCACCTCTTTATCAGAGGAAATCCACCTATTTCATCCTCCATTCATTTCTGACTGAAAACATAGGCCTCACATGCATCTGTTTTTGTCTCCCTTTGTCAACCAGCTCCACACTCAAAGCAGAGTAGAGAAATGTCAGAAAGGGGTGACTTGGACTTCCAGTGGTACAGCAATGAGCATGGCAGCATAGAAAGGAGCTCCTGCATCTACAGAAATAATACCCCGTAATTCAAGTTCCTAACATGGCTAAAGTTATTTAAACTCAAAGAACAATGAGTAGGGGTAGACGGAAAAAGGAGGGAGCCACGTCAAATTGAGTCAAATCGACCGGGAAACCCGAAACAACGGCAATGCTACTCGCAGCGAAAATGGCGACGACATGGAGGATGAGACCTCACCTGCTTCGCTCAGCTCCCTGAGAAAAGTGGTGAGTGAGGTGGTAGCCGCAGGAATGTGGGATCTTAAGTCAGAAATGAAAAAAGAACTGTTGCACGTAAGAACAAGCTTTAAAGAAGACATGAAAATGCAACTGGACGAGCTGACCACTGAATTTAACCAACAAGTGAGTGCCACTACCGGCAAGATATAGGTGGTGGCTGAACGACTGGGGGAAATTGAGAAGAACATGACAGGGAGGGAGGAATGGGACATTGGCGTTAAAGACACCCTCCTTCAACCAATTGACAACCAAAAGTTTCTCCAGGAGAAGATAACTGGGGGACACATCCGTCAGAATCATATGGGCCTTTGCGGAGAGGGGAGTCTGGGAATCGAGAGAGCACACAGGGCGCTCGGCACACAGCCACCTGCGAGCACATCTTCACGCTGTACAGTGGTCGGGTTCCTACAGTTTAATATCAAGGAGAAAATCCTTCACGCTGCATGGAAGAAACCCCTCTGTGTTCAAGAAAAGCAAGTGTACTTTGACCACGATTACGCTGAGAATGTACGGCAGAGGAGGAAAGAGTACACTCCCATCAAGAAAGTTATCAAAGAAAAAAGGATCCGCTTCCAAACTCTGCTGATGAGGATGCGCGTGCACTTCAATTCAGGCACACTCACGTACAGCAACGCCGAGGAAGCCACTGAGGACTTGAAGAAACGTGGATTCACAGTGAGTCTGCTACCTTTAGAAAGATCCAAGGACATCACCATGGAGACAATCAACAAACTTCTACCATAGAGTACAGCAGGGACTCGGCAGGAGAGCACACGCGAGTAGCTGAAGGTGTTTCAGAGGCCAGCCAGAGAGGATGCCATAATGGATAAGTGACTTTGGTCACGCCTCCCTCATGGAGATATGTTAATCGATTACCACCTCCACCACCAGTTCTGTAGCTATGAACATAAAGGCACAGGAAAGACTCATGTGGAACCTGTGACCCCCCCCCCTTAAAAAATAAGTAATTATAGCAATGGTTCAATGCAGCTGACCTTCATAATAGGCCACCACTCTTTTCAGTGTTTTTCTTTTTTCTCATATTTTATTTCCTAAGTACTGCTGAGGGGCCCCACTTAGTGGCATTCCCTCTCAACCTAAAGAGGTTTCAAGAGAACCTCTAAACTGGAAGACCTGGTTTGTAAGTTTACCACATGTTCAGTGAATGTTATATCCTATGTTGTTTGTGTTGTTTGTGTTGTGAGGGCTTTGACTGAATTCTTAAAGGTACAGAAAAACATGTCCATGCACTGTAAAACCCAATCGCTTTCTGACATAAAATGTTAATGTCAAGTCCACACAAATGATCAGAACTGTCAAAATGACATAAAACTTTACGTTCACTTGACACAAACATTCATCCCATGTAAGGTTGACATAATTTTTTTATGTTAGTTCAACAATTTTAGCCTTGCGCACCGTCAGTTTGGCAGTTTGGTGGATCGCCTGCGCCAAGATGGGTGTGGCGGCGCAGCAGGGGGAGGCGTCACAGATTCAGCTTGGCGTAGCGGAAGTTTCGTGGCAAAAAGCCTCGCCGAGACTGCGCTGAAAGCTCGCCAGCTCCAACCTGGTCTACTTTCGGCGCAAGGCGTAAATAAAGTCCATTCATTCAATGCGAATCACAGCTGGCGGAGTGGAAGTTTGGCTGACGGCGCGCAGTGCGCACACGTCACCGAGACCTCACAGGCAGGTTTCCACAGTTCCAGGCACATTTAAATGCAATAAATAATCACAACAAACACTATTTAATGCAACTAATTGAATCAACACGTGAATTTATATCTATATAGATTGTCCCGTCACATCTGACGTCAGATCAAAGGCGGATGGCACGCGTAACGGAAACTCAGCCTCTCGGACCAAAACATCTCCCTCTCTCTCTCCTGTTTTTTATAATATGGGCATTGTTATTATTATGATACGCGCGCACAGCGCGTGATGCGTGTGGTGGGAGCGGCGGTGCTGCTTCTGTCATCGGGTTGTCAAGTGACGGAACTTGCACTGAACCTCCCCTAACGCATTAAAGGTGAGGAGAGGAGCTCATTTGATTGGTGAAGATCTGAATCGGCTGTATTAATCCCAGTCCACGCCTCGTCTCCTCCTCGTCTCCCACTCACGCCTTCTTCTCCTCCCTCTTTCCCACTTGCGCCGGTGGGCGAGACGGGAGGTGTGCCTGCGTGAGCCTGCGCGGTGCACGAAACTTGCATAATCCAGGCGGACACACCCCGTCGGCGCGGCGCAGGTGCGCTGAAAGCTGACTGCGCCTGGTCTACGAAACTAGGGCCCGCAGAGTTATCCTGAACACAATTTGTTTTTGCTGTCCTAAAATAAAATTGCCTCAATTTTCTGTGTCTTCACCAACAAATTATTTTGTGGTACACATAATTTAATAAAAGTATTTCAAAGCAACACTAAACGTAAAAGTTCAGTCCAACTTCCATTTCTTTGTTTGTATAACTTAAAATATTTGAGTAGAAACAAAAGCTAAATTTGTGTTATAATGTTTATGTCAACACAACGTAAATATTGAATGTAAAAATAGGCATATATTGTTATGCTCGATGGACAGAATATAAACTGTACACTTTGCATAAAATTGGTAATTGTTTTAACTTATGAATTGGTGTTAAAAGTATACACTCAGTTGTTTTATGTTCAAATAACATGTAGTCAATTTACTTTTCAATAAAGCTAAAAACATTGTGTTCACTTGACATAACAAAAACACACAATTACAACACAAGTTGCAGAGTTATGATGAACACATTTTTTTTTCTGTCTTAACATAAAGCTGCCTCAAATTTATGTCTTTTCTAAACGTAGTATTTTCTAGTACACATAATTTAGTAAAGATGTGTTAAAGCAACAGTAAATGTATAAGTTGAGTACAACTTAAATTTCTTTGTTTGTTTAACTGAAAATCTTTTAGTAGAAACAAAACCAAAATTTATTTTATAATGTTTACGTCAACACTACTTGAATATTTAATGTTAAAATGGCATATATTGTATACGCTCAATGGACAACATAGAAACTGTGAACTCAGTATACATTTAGTAATTGTTTTAAGTTACAAAATGGCGTAAAAAATATCTATTCAGTTTTTTTATGTTAATTTGACAAGTTGTCACTTTCTTGTTCAATAAAATGAGAAACATTGTGTTCACTTTACATAACAAAAACACAGTAGGAGTATGACTAGAGTTGCAAAGTTATGCTGAACACAAAAATGTTGTGCTGTCTTAACATAAAACATAAAAAATGTTATGTGTCTTTAAGAAGTTATTATGTTCTAGTACACATAATTGAGTTAACATTTGTCATAGCAACGTTAAATTTAAAGGTAGAGTACAATTTAGATTCCTTTGTTTGGTTAAATTAAAATCTTTGAGTAGAAAAAATCCCTACATTTCTGTTATACTGTTTACAACAACACAACGTAAATATTTAATGTTAAAACGGCATATATTGTTATGCTCAATGGACAACATGGACAACATGCGCACTAAGTTTACATTTAGTAATTATTTCAACTTACAAATTGATGTAAACAATATCTACTCAGTTGTTTTATGTTTATTTGACAAAAACGTTGTGTTCACTTTACATAACAAAAACCTATAATTAAAACAAGAGTTGCGGAGATATGATTAACACAAAAATATGTTGCTATATTAACATACAACTGCCACAATTGTCTGTGTTTTTACAGAAAATGTAGTAAAAGTTTGTCTTAGCAACATTACATTTAAAGGTTGAGTAGAACTATTTCTTTAGCACACATATATAAAATATATAGGTTCTGTGAAACCTACTTTAAATTGTGTAAATTTGTGCAAAAGTGTAAATATACTTTAGTTAACTACCATGTCAATAGAAATGTATGAGGGAAGAAATCCAATTGAAAGAGGCCAAGTTAACGCTATGTGGCTATGACTCACATTTTTAATACTGACCTATTCGTTTTACTCTTAATTTTCATTTTATAACAAGTTAGACCATTTTGCTAAGCATGGTATGTTATCTTATTGTAATTTAGCTAATGCATTAGGCTACCATGTTGACTAACATTAGCATACGTGACTGGAAAACACCTTTGTCCTGAAGGTTGAGAAGTAGTTCATGTTGATGCTAGCCCATGCAAACTATTGTCAGCATTATCTCTATTTCCTCTTACCATCATTAGACTTTTGCACAATGAAAACATATTTTGCAGTGTGTGCTGCCGGCCAGGTTGGTGTCAAAGAACTTGCAGATTGCGCTTGCACACCAATGTGAGCTGGAAGGGCTGAGTTTCAACTACATACACCTCACATTACACAAACTAAAACAACCTTCAGCTATGGCTGCAAGTAAGCACATATGCCACATGGCCTACACAACAAGCGTGAGGTGCAGAAGTTTAGATATTGGTAATAATGCCACCTGGTCGCTTTGGACAAAAGCGTCTGCTAAATGACCTAAATGTAAATGTAAATGGTCCATGCCTTTCATTTGATATTTTGAGCATGACGAGCTGGAGGGGATCGTGAAAGCTAGGTAATGCTAGGACAATGTTACTACTTATGAACCTGAGTCCAACCAGCAGTCTACTCAACCCTAACTCACAGAAACATGATTAAACAACCTCACCTGGTGTGCACCTCAGATATAATTAGCTGAGTTTTGTAAGCTATGGCCAACAGGCCATTTGTGATTCATGAGTCATAGCAAGCAAGCAGATATACCTACACAAGCATAATTTCTATCTTGTGACAATTACAAAATGAGTCAAGCAAATTCAAGCAAAATCTGGGTTAACCTACAGCTCAATTTCACAAATCACATATCACCTCAAGGGGCTTAATAGGCTTATGGTCTATAAAGGCCAAAATCCTTGTCTGAATTCATGTTGACAGTGGCCTGCATATTGAGGGTGAGATGATGAGATGAGCATTTTATTATCCTACATCAAATAACAGATAGATACAGTGTGGACATACTATATATATATATACATACATACATACATACATACATACATACATACATACATACATACATAAATACATACATACATATATACACTATCTAAATTAACCTGAGTGTATCTCACCAAATAAATATAAAAAAAAACATATACAAATGTTCATGTCATTTATTGTATGCCTAATATGCATGTTGTAGGTTATTTTCTGTAAGGAAAGGCGCGCATTCTTTTAAAATTCAAGTTCAGGCGTGGACCAATAGGTAACGAGGAGGCTTTGGCCCATGCGCTGATCATGCGCCTGCCAGCCAATCAGAGCCAGCAGAACTCAATCGTTAACGGCTACTGACATTTCACCACCTGACTCCGTCTCCGACTGGTGTTGCAGACTGGAGTCCGCCAGAGACACATAAACGGTAAGTGTACAATACTTATTGAAGTGATTACTCTGTGTGACTAAACTTACTTTGTTGACCACAAACTCACGTTAATTTGACATTGTGCCAAACGACTTGTCTAACGTGTTGTCAGAAGTTGATAGCTAGTTGCTTACTGTGCTGACTCCTTACAGCATTGTATTAAACGTTAACGAGACCGACGTTTGAGTAGCAACGTTAGACCTGTAGCTGTGAGAAATGCTGCACAACGGAGATAATGGGTTGAGTGATGGAAATACGCTGTTCCGTGTACGGAGTTAGCTTAAGACACGTTAGTCAGATCAGTGTCCATATTAATAAATGCACACAGAAGGATTCACAAATATAGGCCTATTTCGGGATTTATACATTAATGACTCCACAAAAATATTTTTTATTTATATATATATATATATATATATATATATATATATGGTTGTTATGAAGTTATATATGTATGTTGACCTATGGAATGTAGTAGATCTAATTAATGGGATGATTTTGATGCTGAGTGAGGTCACTTTGTGTTTTTCAGGTTTATGCAGAATGCCAACGCTGGGCTGAAAGTTGTACTGTATGCTGCATTGGATCAACACACAGATCGTTTGGCTGTAGCCAGATGGAGGGAAAATCTGGTTGAAGGGCCTCGAAGATCTCTTCATCTTAAAGTCATACTCTCAGGTAAATTATAGAAATCTAATGTTTCATTATAAACTGAAATAACCCTTTCGAAGTTAAACATTCATTTATGTCATAAGTTCAGTATCAGCTTTATAATTTTGAATAAGGACCATCAATTTTTGGATCTGGATGCTTGTGTAAAAACTTGTGTCAACTTTGTGTGTCACATTTAGTAGGTTACAGCTGCATTAATTCAGTGTGTCATATATACTGTATATTTAAAATGTATTCGGGACATCCCTTGTAAATAGCGGGAAAAATAAGCACAGTAATGTCTTCAGAAAGGTGTAAATATATATGATTGGTATTTTAGCGTTTTGATCTCTTTTTCTCTTATGTGTAACTACAGCAAACACAAGACATCAATGTTGACTGGATTGCAGTTCTCTGGTGTCCTCAGTGCTGCGACAAGAAGACGACATACAGCTGTTCTACAACTGCAAGGTGGGTTGGTATATTCTTTATGGGCAAGCTGTAGTAAGCTGGGCATTTAATTGAAAATGTACCAAAACCAACATAATGATTTTCACAGCTGACCCAATTTAAGTCATATTGGTATGTCTGATAAATAAATGATCTCGGAAAGGATGTTCCTAACCCCTTTAATGCATCAGAAAGCACTGCACCAAGTCTCAGATCAAGTCAGTCAGTGTTGTTTGCTCTGTCTCTCATATCTATCACTACATTAACAAACTACACCCTGCACTTAAACCTGGAATAAAATCATCTCATCTGCCACCAACAGTCCAAATCTTACCTTCATAGCAGTTTAAAAGTCCCTTTGGTAAAACTCCTGTTGTTTTCAAATGTGCTATACATATAAAGTTGACTTATGTATTACAGAGAAACTTTCGCCGCTTCATTTACTGCATTAAAACTTCGCAATTATGGTCTGAGTCACCGCAGCACTGGGTCGTCAAGGAGTACTGAGTAGTGGTGGTTCATGCGACTGGTTGTTGTTTCGGTCTGATTTCGCGGCTCTCGGTCGACAAGTGAGTGAGTCGTGAGCGGCGGTTCAACGACCGGTTGTTACTTCGGTTCGCAGTTCTATGTAGCCGGTAGAGATGCTATTGAACCAGGAGACTCATGTTAAAAACCATAGAACAAAAGGGGCTTCCTGCTGCCAAGCCCGTAATCATTTGCGGCCACTGGGACAGATGGCAAAAGGAAAACTATATTTGAATAAGAATCTACTAATTTGCAGTCGACACCCGATTCCACGCCTCAGTGACTTACCTCGAATCAAAGAACCGATTCTTCAGTCACACCGTCATGTCTACATGACAGCTTTCATTATCATTTAAAGGAATATATTTTGGGAATTGCACTCATTTGCTTTCTTGAGAATTAGATTAGTTGATTGATATCAAGAGCATAGAAGGAAACAGCTAGCCTGGTTCGGTCCAAAATTCAAAGCTAAACTACCCGCCTCCTGGCTACACCTCTGTCGGAAAGACATGAGATTGGTCAGTAAAAAACTAGGCTGTTTATTGTACCTATGTTTTGGAACATAGGGTGGAAAATAGGTTGTGATAAGAGCTGTCAAATTGCCTCTATAATCCTATTCGAATTTCATTCCATATTTTTCTCAATATTCAAATCATTTTCAAATTTGTAATTCTCAAATTCAGCCTATTATTATTATTATTATTATTATTATTATTATTATTATTATTATAACTACACTACACAGGCTTATACGTTGCCAATGCCATTTTACTTCCTGTCCACTAGAGGGCGTTCCAAAAACATTACCAATAAATATGTTGAATTACCAACAGCTGACAGCTTTCTAGATAAGTAATAATTAAGAAAGTAAAACAACCACATTGCCGTTCTCCTGGGGACGCTGTGTCCCCGTTGCCATGGCTACGCCCTCCTCGTCTCACCGTCAGCTCTACTTTCACTTTCTCATGTACATCCAGCTGTCGGTCTTGTTCCAGATGAGTAAGCATATGGAGACGCGGGTCGATCTAGCTAGCAGTAAGCAGCATGAATGCATCTTTGTCATGACGTCATCACTTCTAGAGCTCCGCCCATATCTTTGTTTCATTTCACCAAGTGCTGCCGTGTGGTTATCTCCATGTGTGTGCGCTACTGTCGGCTATTTGTGATACTGAGATTGTGATTCAGAAAACTTAATTGTGAATCATTCATGTGACAAAAGCCTTCATTTCTGCAGGTAGTCCAATGCGAGGAGGATGCGATTTGCTGATGTTAGATGTTTATAAAAACAAAAAAAAAACACACATACGAATATTAATTTCAGCATTCAATTAGTATTGATTTTTTTACTATTCAAATTATATTCGATTCCCGAATTTAATTCCAACTGCCCTAGTTATGCTGGTGATATATCCCCCAAAAAAGACGAATTTGAGTCCACAAAGTTCACTCAATTTTGATTAATATGTGTCTAATTTTGAATCAGGATAGCTCGTCATGGTCAAAATAAATGTACATACAATTAAAATTGATTATTTGACTCAGATGCTTCCAAGTCAAGCCTATCCAATCACGTTGCTTTGTAATATTTATAATAGTGCTACATTTGCATTTATTGCACACAGCCATGACGTTGCATATGCTTGGTGGGGCATATCTGCATTGAAAACATAATCTTTGTCTTCCACCATCCAATTTTCCTTTCAACTACATCTCTTGCTAACATATGGGGCCTTACATATGGGGAAAAAACTATTAATGTAATGTAACCTAGTATGTGTAAGTCCATTGTTACAATATGAACACATAGCACAGTCATTGGTGTAGCTAAATACATTAATAAATCAAATAAAAACTAAACCTGCATAATGCAGCTTGTTTTTGTGAACCTCTACGCTTGTGAAGATGAAATGAATGAATTTGTGAGATAATAAAATACACAAAAAAGAAACAGATGGCATGTCAATAAAAAACTGAGATTATTTAAATTGTAATTTTATGTTTTTGGGCCTATTTTCCAGGAGAGTGCAGTCCAAGATCTGACCATTGAGGGATCTGCTGTGGTCGTGTCCATCGTTGCTGACTGAGGATGTAATCCTGGTGCCCTTCCATCCCCGTGGAGTCGAGTCTTCCTCCAGGATCAGGTTGTCTTGTTGCACTCAACCTAATTCACAAGTGCCTGCATGATCGGGCCCCTCAGGTTCTATGCGACCTGGTCCAACCGATGCAGGTTGTAGGGCGGTCCACTAGAAGTGCTGCTGCAGGGAATTGTAGGGTACCTCACCGAAAAACCTCCTTTGGCCAGTCTTCATTCCTCATTAAGGGAGTTAATATATGGAACCGTTTACCCACCGAGCTCAAGGCAATTCATAGTCATGGACGGTTCAGGGGCAAAATCAAGGAGTTCCTAAAAGACAACCAGGTATGTAGCCATTTATAGGGAAATGTGGGTATTTTATGAGTGATTGTGTGTCTGTGTGTGTGTGTGTGTGTGGGGGGGGGGGATTATTTATGTGTGTGTGTGTGTGTGTGTATGTGTGTGTGAGTGAGGGGGGGGGGGGGGGGGGGGGACGACGATGATGACTATGCATGCATATGGATGGATGGATGGATGGATGGATGGCTGGCTGACTGACTGGAGGGATGAATGGATAGGATGCTATTGCTTATGTACAGATGGATGGATGGTTGATTGGAGAGACGGACAAATTGATAGGATGTTTTTCTTAAACATGTTCTTTTTAAGTTATTTTAAAAGCCCCTCTAGGGACGGGCATTGGAAACTAGCTAAGGCTATAAATGCTATGATGCTTTCTGTTGGATTGTTGCACAATCCACATGACTTGTATCTGTCCCTATCAAATAAACGTAAAATAAAAAAATAAAATAAACTTGCTGCTGGCCTGATGCACTCCTATATTTGTATGGCTATGCTATATGTCCTCCAGGCTGCGTACCCATAAGGCACGACATTTACTTTTGAGTAATTCCTGATTGTGACTTACATGTTTTGTTGCAGTGTCATGTTGGAGTTTACGGTTTGTAAAATAAAAAGAAATACGTGAGACCATTATGTCCAGATTGTTTATTACCTTGTATTTTGTATAAGCAGTGAAAATGGGAGTTTGGAGTAGGATTTTTCATAGTAGAGAAATGTGTTGATGCTACCTATCTTTTTATTGAGTGCAAGGCGTTTCAAAAATCTATTTGAGTTTTTACAGTAATGGTGTAAAAAATGATATATAAGTATATCAGTATTAGTATTATCAGTTAACATCAGTAAGAAAGTATGGGTAAATAGGAGAGAAAAAGATTCTATATGTAAATGTAACAAAATGTGTGAGGTTAACTTCATTTTTAGAGCACATTTAGCAAGACAAATTCAATATTTTGATTCAATATTTTTGTGCTTAGAACACTTTCTTAATTGTGTTTGAAAACTAAATATTTTATGCTTACTGCACACAATGAAAGACGTTTTGTAAAAGAAAAATGTATAAGTTTAAACAACATGAATTATATAGTTCAAATGTCCAGTTAATAATATGTCAACATATTATCAAATATTTTGGTTCATTGCACTAAAAAAAAATACTGATTGGAAAATGAATAACTTTATGTTAAGTTGACTATAAAACTTTAATACATATTAATTCATTGTACACAAATAATTAAGTATAGTCACATAATTGTGTTTATGTTGAAAAACCATTAATATATACATTAAACAACTCAATAACTTTGTGTTATGTATACTAGATATTCCAACTCAATATGACACATAATTCTATGTTATTAAAACACAAATTATTTTATCATTTGGTTGAAAATATTGTGTTCAACCGACATAAATTTCCAGTCAGATGAGGATCATGTGACACATTTATTTTATGTCAGGCGTACTCTAAAGTTTTGTGTGCGAGGGGTTTCCAAAGAATATTTGAGTAGAATGAGCGCATTGAGATTAAGTACAATAATTAAAATGTTAACGTTAATTTGACTTTAAAATTACAATATCTAATCGTTGTTTGTACATAAAATGATTATGTTATGACACGTAATTTTGTTTGTGTTTAATAAACATAAAAATAAACATTCAACAACCTGTTCATTTTATGTCAATATGACATAGATTTAAATGTTTATTGAACACAAATTATTATTTTGTGTGATCAAAAAAGTTGTGTTGAACTGACATGCATTTCCAGTCAGATAAGGGTCATCTGACACTTTTTTTTTGTGTCTGGTGTACTCAAAACTTTCATGTTACTGTATTGCACCGACTTAAAATTATTTAGTGCAAGGGGTTTCCAATAAAATTTTAAGTTCAGTTAGCGGATTGGGGTTTACAGTGTGGTAACTAATGTGTGTGCAGTATTATAATATACAGTCTTGGAATGTGAATGGTATAAACAATCCCATCAAAAGGAGCAAACATATTTGCAAAGTTAAAACGAGAAAAGTATATAGTTTTTATGCAAGAAACGCATCTGCCTGCTATAATACATGAGAAATTTAAGAAAATTGGATTTAGAAATACCTTTTTCTCCTCACACAGGACAGGAAAGAAAAGGGGAGTAGCTATTCTTATTCCGAATTCTGTTTGTTTTGAATTGATCGCGTAACAAAGACAAAGAGGGTAGATTCATTCTAGTCAAGGGAAAACTTAGAGGAGGAAGAAATTACTCTGTGCAACGTAGTGTTGTCACGATACCAACATTTTGGTACCGGTACCGGTACCGGTACCAACATGTGTTTCGGTACTTTTTGATACTTTTCGATACTTTTTCAAATAAAAAGTGAACGCAAAAAATGTCATTACTGACTTTATTTTAATAGAAAATCTTAGAACAATAACATATTAATCAGCAAATAAAATAAAATACCACAAAGACAAGCTTTTCTAATGCACACAATTTAAAAAATGTGAAAATATAATATAAAATATAATAATATAAATAAACCAGCTCTATTTTTTTTCTTCCAGAGCTACTTTTGTTAAGAGTGAAGGAGGGTGGCGCTTGCTTTTAGCACTAAATGTGGCTTTTCTTCCTGAGTAAATGACCTGTCGTTCCCTGAGCTCAGTGTGCAGGTCTGGGTTCTTGTCCTTTAAGTGTTTGGCTAGTCGGAGGTGTTTCCGCCGTTAGACATGCATGTTTTTAAACACCGTTTACACAGTGGCGCATCGGCGTTAACTGCCTCGCCTTGCGCATTTGTTTTTAGCTAAAGTACGGCTATATCGCACTTTGCGGCGCTGGTTTGTCCACAAGTTGTGGACTCTCGTGCTTCTCTCGCTCGCGTTCTCTGGCGCTCTCTCGCTCGCGCTCTCTCGCTCTCTCGCTCTCTCCAAGCTTTCCTCCTGCTCCGTTTGTTGCTCCAGTCCACGCTGCTCGCTAACTTGCTAGCGGTTTCCTCGGCTTGCTTGCTTTTTCTTTTTATCTCCCCAAGCTGCGGCTCGCTCCTCGTCCTCTCAGCTGTAGTTACAACGCGGTGACGTCACGCGGCGAGTTCACCGCGCTGTTGCGGGCGCTGCCGGCGGCGCTGCAAGTACCGGTCCCGTCCAAATGCAATACAGTACCGTTTTAAATGCCTCAGTACCCCGGTACCATATTAGTACCGGTATACCGTGCAACCCTAATGGAACGTATATGCACCCCCTGGTAGCAGCATCTCTTTCTTAAGGGAGATATTTAACCTCATTGCTGCAGAAACATATGGCACCTGTATATGTGCAGGGGACTTTAAAGGTCACATATTATACTGTTTTCATCAATTCCACACAGCTGTCAGAGGTCCAACAACACTGTATTCGATATGCATTGCCCCAAACCCATCTGTGGTCCTGAAATTTCAGCTGTCTATAAGTTGTTTAAATGAGCTCTACTGAGAACATGCTGCTTCTGTGTCTGCACCTTTAAATGCTAATGAGCTCCATCTGTCATCGCTTACTCGGAGAGAGACAGGGCGCTGCTTGCGCTACACGGCAGCATGCTGCAATGTTTACGTGGATGTATCGCTATGGCTCGCCTATGTGGCTTAGGTGAAGTTGCTGGGGCCCGTATTGTGTGGACAGATCCTTTTACTAGGGTCAGTGTCGAGGCAAAGCCAGCTTTGTACTGACCCTCGTTACTGAAGCAGCCCGATGTGAAGTGGTTAGCACAAACATTAGGGATGTCCACCGGTGACCGTTTGACCGGTGGTTGACCGTATTAACGTTAACCGATTAAAGTCGGTAGTCGGTTGCGCACCTCTCGTGCCTGGTCTCGCGCCTCGGCAGCCTGTTGTCCGTGGAGAAACGCGCAAATTTGCTGCGAGCTGGAGCCGGAGTTGGGGCTGCAGCTGGTCTGAGCGGCGCGTGGGCCCCGGTGTCCCGCCGTTCTGGTGTTGGACGGGGAATCCGGTGCAGCTGTGGAGTGCGGATGATGATGCTATGCACTCTGACCCTGTTTTGTGATATACATGCATGACGGACACAGTGTCCCCCAATGTATAATTTCTCCTCAAGTCTTAATTATTCCCGCATGCAAGGTGCGGAGAATGCGATCTCAATTATTATACACAGTAGTAGACTACACGCTACGCGACTAGGAGTAGCCTACAAGACTACAGTTTGCCATCTCATTACAAGATCTTTGTTTGTGTGAAGTGAACAAATTATCCCTCACACTCAATATTTCATAAATCGCTTGTTTATACTTAATAGCCCAAATAAAAATATTTCGTGCCGATGCGTCTTTTACGCATTCCGAAGGTGCCTATTTTATCTTGGATGGGCTTGGATTCAGACATTACTACATTTCAGGATTTTCAATGGTAACAGATAAGGTCATGATAATAATCATCTTGCTTTATTATTATTATTAGCACTACCATCTCCTCAAACTAAACAAGCAGCGTCTCTGAGCTGTCATTTTCCTAAATGAGCCGCAGGACTCGATCTTTTGCGCTGCAGGGGATTTAAAAAATGACGTGACTGGAAGGGCGGCGCCGGGGCAGAGTGTGTGTGAGTGAGTCGGAGACAGAACGGGAGAGAGATAAGCAGCAGGCGCAAATCGAAATCAGGGGGGGGGGCGCATTTTAATAGCGCATTTAATAGCGCATTTTAATCTGAACAAAAATATTTTTAGTTTTGGCCATCCCTAACACACATAGAAGCTAACACCGACCGTAGCTGTAAAAAAGAGACCAGACCCGGACTGCCATGCACAGTGCTCTGTCGGATGCAGGCCCCCGATGCAGGCACCAGAGCGCGTGAGAGAGAGGGAGGATTGTCTCCAGCTTCACCTGCACAGGGATTTATTCACGGAGCACCAGCCAGATCACCCAGCGCCATGACCGGTAAGTTGGGCTGCACTCTCCTTGCACGTCGTGGGTCCGTGCATGCTGTCTGCCCGTGCTCTCCGTGCGTGCTCTCAGTGCACGCTATGGGTCTGTCGGTCGCGCTCTCCCTCACTGTCTGTCCGTAATGTTGGTCCACACTCTCCATGCTTGCTGTGGGTCCATGCGTGCTACAAATAAATAAAATTCTTTAAGACCTTGGACTTGTAGGGACCTCACCATTAGGACTACACAATGCGGCCTACACGGAGGCACGGAAGCCTTCACATGCGGTCAGAACAAAAGGACAAAGGGGATAAAAAACTACAACCGCCATTTTCGTTTCACTTCTCACCAAGGTGCGAAGTGCAACGTCACACAATTGGTGCCCTATTGGCTGACAACCACAGGTACCCCAGGGGGTCCCCGGGAGCAGCCGTGAGGTATAAAACCTGCCGCCTTAAGAACGTTCTCTTCCATCGCAACACGCCGTTGCAACAGGAGGTGAGCTCCTCCACCGCAGCACACCGCTGCAACAGGAGGCAAACTTTTAACATCTGCAGCGTTTCCTTTGTCTTAGGCCACAGTCTTTCCCCAAACTCGCTGGACGAGCGACAGACTGTTTTCCCCCGTTTTCCGCGACTCGCCTTTTTCATCTTATTTTCTTTTTCATCCTGAGGAGATCGCCACAACCGCGCGATTCTTTGTTTGCCTGCAGAAGAGGAACGAAAGGTTTCTTTATTTCAGCGACCAACAGGAAGGATAACCTCTGCTCCCCGCTCCTGTCTGAAGTCAGCTGACTAAATCGCCAAGCCGCGCGATTCTATTGTTGCCCGCGGAAGGAAGGAACACAAACTGTTTTCTTCATTAGAGTTGATCAACAGGAGGGATAACTGCTACGCCCCGCTCTCGTCTGGACTCAACCGACTCGTCGCGTCCCTTGCTACCGCCGAGAACCACAAGCCGCCGCCAGCGCGTCAAGAAGCACCGCCGCCGCACAAGATGGACTTACGCACATCGACAAAGTAAGAGGCTATCTGTCTGGGCAGAGACATAAGTTTGATAGTGTAGGATATGCTTGTAATTCTTGTTAACGTGTTTTAAGTTTTGATCACGGACCACAGAGTCCATTGCTCTCTGTGTTGTTGTATTTGAATGCTGATTGTGTACCCACGCCGCTGGGTTTCATTTCGGTAACAGCGTGTGTCCAACCTCGGACACATTCACAAGCTCAGTAAGTGATCTACCATCAGTTAAAAGACCGGGGTCCCGCCGAACGAACGCCAGTTCATTCACGAGCTCCCGTGTGATGGTAATCGCTTGCTGATCCTTTGTGCATTACGCGCGCATTCTCTCTCTCTTTGTTCCGGCTAACACACATGTGCACACACATACACCGCCCCCACACGTATCCTCCGCCAGCTGTTTCCGTCTCCGGACGCCAAGGAAATAGCTCCATCTGGTGGCTGTACCCAGCCATCTCTCTCTCTCTCTCTCTCTCTCTCTCTCTCTCTCTCTCTCTCTCTCTCTCTCTCGTTATTCTATCTGACGTCAGCGGCCCCGCCCCTGAACGCTGTGGAAAATAGCTTCATCTGGTGGCTGTACCCGGCCATCTCTCTCTCTCTCTCTCTCTCTCGCTATTCTATCTGACGTCAGCGGCCCCGCCCCAGAACGCTGTGAGGAATAGCTCCACCTGGTGGTTGCGCCCGGCCATCTCTATCTATCTCTTTCTCTCTCTCTCTCTCTCTCTCTCTCTCTCTCTCTCTCCACACACACACACACACACACACACACGCACAGTTGCACGCACACACACACACACACACACACACTCCACGTGTGTCTCTTCCTTTGTTTAGCTTAGCTTTGTGTGTTAGGGAGTTAGGTAATAAGGCTTTGTTAATGGCAGTGTTATTGATTGTGATCATTATTACTGATTTTAATCAATTTTATTATATTATAACTAGCGGTCTCTTGTGCTTGTTGTGTAGGCTAGTGCTCGAATTTCACGCCTTTTTAATTGTTCGATTGTTTTTATACTTCTATGCCAATGATCACGATGATTGGCATGTGAGTATAAAACCTTTATATTGAGACTGGATACAGTTTTAGGTGATCTTTTCCCTGATCCCAGGGTGGTGCCCCGTATATTCATGGTGTTCATCTGCTCCTGCTACTACCCCAACAGACCAATTGATATTTGAAGATACTTACATAAATACGATAGTCCAATATGCAAGAAATATGGACGGAAGGTGGCTGCTAAAGGAAGGATTGCATCCAAACACATTTGCCCATCTTCACCAACAACATCCCTCCGTGCAGAGCCGGGTTCGGGCAGATAATCCATGTTGATGTGTCGGGTTACATCAGGTCCGGGCTTTAAAAGCCACGGGTCGGGTCGGGTTGTAATTTTCAGGCCCATTGAGAACTCTAATTGCTCACCTAAAGTCATTTGGCAACTATTTTGATCACTGTTTAGAGCACTCCTGAGTTGTGATGGCATTTCAGTTTGTTGCAATCTTGAAACAGCAGACGCTGTTATTTGAATCCCACCTAAGGGTCTTTTTGTCCCTTTTGTGGGGAAATGAGTTATTCACTCATAGGAAATTAATTTGCCAAACCCTGCTGGCCAGGGGAATGCTGAGGTGGACAGGGAAGGATTGCAAAACAGAATATTTCTCTGTCTCTTTCCATCAGATGGACACACACATGCACACGCACACTATTTTCTCTAATTAAATGTCAAAAGGCAGGCTATGAAAATCGATGCAGCATTGTGTGCAGAGAGAATGTATGCATGCTAGCTCATTCAAAAAGGCAAAGGTAAGGTAGATTTATTTGAGTTGGGATGGGGCTGAGGATGCTAAAGGAGCCCACGGCTTGATAAAGTTGTCCTCGTTTCTTTGTCTTTCACTCCAGTTACTGTAGCTTCTCTCTATCTCTCTCTGCCCGTCTCTCTCTGTGGAAATAGTCACAGCTGGTAAAGTAACACCTACAGTAGCTGCCTGGGAGGACTGATTGCCGCTCGCATGCTCTCTGTCTATCTCTGGGGTTGTCTTGGTCTCTCTTGGCTCCAATGCTTGCACTCTTTCCCTTTTCCACACATTGATCTCCCTATCTACCCATCTGTGTCTTTCTTAAGCAAGTATTCCCTAAAGGAAAACACATGCTGTGTGAGTGACTACTGGTCCCTGACTTGAGGCCTCCCAACACAACTTCTGGAACAGGAGACAAATGAGCAAAAGTGTGTATTGGAGAAGGTGCTGGTAAACATCTAGGGGGTCCACAAGTGCTGCAGACTCCTGGAATGTAAATCACACCATCTGGGCCACCACAACGGCCACCCCACCATTTGACTGCCTTGTGGCGAATAAAAAACATACTTTTATACTATGCTGGACAGGTGAGGAGAACTGAATGAGGACACCAGGGGCCTCAAACCATGTTCGCTCATATCTACACTTGAATCAGATTTATCAATGTTTCCCTGTGCTTTAGATGTGTGTGCGTTTATACTGTTAATCATGTAAAATGAATGCCAGTTTGATTGTAGAGACAAATCCTGTTTCACACATTTAGAACTTGTTTTGCAAAAGCTTCGATAAATGAGGCCTCGGGACTTCTTGAAAAAATCCCAGAACACACTAATTTCTGTGATGCATAATTCAATTCAATTTTATTCACATTGTCATCAACACACATGCGGACGTGACGCTGGGAAGACGAGCGACTGCGTCAACAAGCTGCCACTGCCACGCCAGTCTTTTGGCATTGCCATCTCTTTTTCCCACAAGCATGTCTCCAGATGATTGCATCAATCTGTCCTCAAATGCCTGTTTTCATTCCATTTTGGGAATATTGAAATATTTTAGTTGTTTTTCTACCTCCTACTGCCTGGTCTTAATCCTAATGTTGCCAGCAGATCTGGAAGCTTAAGAACATGATGTGACTGCTCCAGTCATTGGCGACCTCTCAAAGAGTCATTTTGAAACTGAGAACAGGTTGACATGGTGAAGGAGAAGCAGCATTAATACGTTGATACAACACTCACCCATACTGGCACCTATGTAGGAGGATATTGACAGGACATTATAAATATTGACTGTCTGTCAGATGACAAATAAAATGTGACAGAATGGAGGAGAAGATTATTTGTGCCTTTTAAAGTCAATCATGATGATATTTACGATTATGCCAATAATCACAATTCATCTAGATCATCTTATTGTGAATGTATTTGATCATGATCCGCGATAAAATCATATCTTTCCATCTTCGATGGTGCCACACCAACTCTGTCAAGTCCAGCTAATAAATGAGCTCTAGCTTTGTATTCCAAAGCTTGTTCTGTATTTCCACAAATCTACACCAGAAATACCTGTATGCATGCAGTGCTGTGGCTTGTTCAAGTTTGATTAAACTAAATTGAGGATATTTATTCACAAAAATACATCTTTGGTGTTCAGTGTCTCCCCTATATGCACCTAGCAGCGGCGGTAAGTGGAGAGGAGAGCTCCATCTTATCTCTTTAAAAAACAAACGTTATATTATTTTGTGCTACGGACGCTTCATATCCTGGTCAATTCACATACTTGTGAGTAAAGCATATACACAAGAAACTGCGCTTACCTGATAATGTCAGCACGATGATTATAACAACAAGCATGCTGATCACGGATTCAGGATTATCATTCGCCGAAGGGAAAACAGTCCTGCAAGTTCACGTAAGTATCGCACAGTAACGTTACAGCAAAGACAATCATTTGATAGGAATACGCAAGGAAACACATATCTGAAATAAACAACATTTGGAAGATCCATCTTGATAAGATAGTAGGTATTCCTAATGGACCAATTGTGCCTTACTATGCACAAGGGTCACCGTGACGCATGAAAGCTGTCAATCTCAAAGACAACTGTCTGTCAGTTCCCTCACAGAGATATTAACATACATATTATTTGGATAGGATTCCCTTAAAAAAAACATAAATGTAAGTTGTTTTATCATGTCATGTCATTACATTTAAGTAAATTAACACTGTTTGGTAAAACAACTGTGTGGTGATGCAAGTTCATTCTGGAAAAAAGGACAGTTCAGAATGAATAATTGGAAGAATAATTAGAATTGGACCAGCCAGTGGATGTTAAGGGTCACCCAGTGGGTATGGGGTCACACAAACTAATAGCTTGTTTGTCAAATGACATGTTTTAAGTTTCAGATAAGTTTAAAAGGTGAGAATGAGAAGTGATGACCGTGGTGATGAGCAGTGATGGGAATAACGGCGTTGTAAGTAGCGGTGTTATAAGTAGCGGCGTTATAAGTAGCGGCGTTAGTAACGCCGTTACTTTTTTCAGTAACGAGTAATCTGAATTGATTAGTCATCTCATTATTATAACGCAGTTATCGTTACTGCCCGAAAAATGTGTCGCGTTACTTCATTGAAGGCAGAAAAAAACAAATGTTAAGCTATAGTAAACAGAGACGCGTCAAGCACTAGGACCGGGGGGAAAACGGCCGCTCAAGCTGAAGCCTGTGTGAATGGCCATCCCCGCTATCACTCCATCTTGCTTGCACACCGGTCTGCTAGTCTGCGGTCAGGAGTCCTACAGGAGTCTGCTACTGGAAGTTGGGAGTTTGTTCTGCCTGGTTCATGTCAGTTAGAAGGATTGTAATATCAGAGGTTTCATTTACATTAACGTTTGATTCGGTATCCGTGTGCGTATGTGCGCGCGTGTGTATGTATGTGTGTTTGGTAATTAGACGCAGCCAGGATGTCTAAAAGAACATAAAGGACATAAGAGACTTCTTTAGAAGTCAAAGTGTAAGTTACTCAAAGAAATGCGTTACACCCATCCTGCAACACCTTCACTGGCTCCCAATAAAGCAGCATATCCACTTCAAGATCCTCCTCATCATTTACAAAGCTCTTAATAATCCGATAAATAAAATGTATTAGTATTATTGTTGTTATTATTACTATTGGATTGGAATTGGGTGATTATGTTTTGCTACATGATTTACAACCAGTCAAACCAAAAAAGGGAACAGTAAACTTAAACGTAGCAATAGAAAACTAGAAGAACTACTAGAAAACACAGTGAACTGAAAGAGTTAGTTTTATTAAAAATACTTTTGTCCCCCCCACCTCTGAAATCAAAATTTCATCCTTGCACACAACATATGTACGTAAAAACGTACATACAGTATGTCTACTGTTTTTTCCCCCTAATTTACACTACAAAGAGTAAATATATTTCTTATTTATTTTTGGTACATTGCTTAACAAGCATAATTTCATTTTGCTTAGTTGTGACCTGTTGAGGTGCAATAAATATCAAAAGTTCCAAAAGATATATTGTGTGATTTTTACCAATCCACTCTATAAGCATAGTAATTATAATATCTCCAATAAAATTGTTTAGATTTAGTTTAGTTTAATAAGTTTATTTGTATCAGGGACAATGTACAAAATAACATTAGTCTCGAGATAAGACGAGATGCCTTGTACCGGATTTAGCTTACTAGCTACTTTCCATCCGTAGTCCCTGGGCAGGTGAATAAGAACAATAGAAATATAAGAATTATCAATTTACATAGCATTCTAAACATCCATACACATATGCATATACACCCTCTCACACATCACAAACACTCAGGACATAGTCCTATTTCATATCAGTTAACAAAACATACAGTTATTAAAATACTTCACACTTTGCCAAGGTTAAGAATAATTTAGGCTCATGATTAATGCTGACATGTCTGATTTCTTAGGATTTCTTAGGATCC
Organism: Eutrigla gurnardus; assembly: GCF_963514095.1. Lineage (NCBI taxonomy): Eukaryota > Metazoa > Chordata > Actinopteri > Perciformes > Triglidae > Eutrigla > Eutrigla gurnardus. The sequence goes on along the minus strand of NC_139921.1, from coordinate 13,359,165 downwards.
ATTGTTTGACAGATTTGTGCACTGATTTCTGTTTGTAATGTATTGAGTGTCAGTTCCAATTATAATACTCAGATTTATCATAAATAATTGAACACGCACATGTATTTTAAGTTCCGTCAAAGAGGGATGGAGATGGGGTCCAAATTATTTGACACATCAGTATTTAAAAATTATTTGAAAGTAACGCAATAGTTACTTTCCAAAGTAACTAGTTACTTTTAGAATTTGTAACTCAGTAACAACTTTAGTTACTTTCTGGGGGAAGTAACTAGTACTTTAACTAGTTACTTTTTTAGAGTAACTTGCCCAACACTGGTGATGAGGAGGCGGTTAGTTGGGTAAAGTTTGGGACTGTATGTCCCACTATACAGGACAGACGGTGGTGCAGGGAAGCTCAGATGTGAGTGGTGGCCAGAGCAGAGGAAGTGAAGGAGAAGCAGGACAGGAGCAAAGTGCAGCTGTTGCTGTTGTTAAAAAAGACAATTTAAAAAAAATTGTTTTCCATCCATCCTCAATGGTATTCATTCTATCCCCACCCTGCATGTCTTTGGGCTGTGGGAGGAAGCAAGAGAACCCAGAGAGAACCCACGCCAACACGGGGAGAACATGCAAACTCCACACAGAAAGAACCCAAACCCAAACCGGGAATCATACCCGGGACCCTCTCGCTGTGAGGTAACAGTGCTAACCACTACACCACCGTGCAACCCTTTAAAAATTGTTTTATGATTTAAAATGTGAGCCCAGCACACTGTGTCATCTGACTGGTTAATGTATCAATATATCTATTGTGATATGGTACTAGATATCATCTTCGATTTTAAATAATGTAATATGGTATAAGTGTTTTCTTTTCCTGGTTTCAGTTTCTGTTTATGATTTTCTGACTGTTCTGGCTGTTTTATTATTTGCCTTTACCTACTTAGTCATGGTAGCCACATTACTAATGATTATTTATCAAAACATCTCATTGTGTAAACATTTTAAAGCACCAATGGTTAACTCAATAACATCACAATATCAATATCGAGTTATCTAGTCAACAATATTGTGATATTTGATTTTCTCCATATCGCCCTGCCCTACCTCTGACACTGATTTCATAGATCAGCACTCGTCTCATTTAATGCATGTGATTCAAAATTACCAATAACAATATAATCGTAATCATAATCGTAACAATAACATCAGAGTCCCAAAGGCTGTTTTTCATTTTAAATGAATAACAGTTCTGTCTCTACCAAACAATCCTTAAAGCAAAAACAAGTTGTTTTTTTGTGCTTGAGAAATTAGCGTGTGTGTGTGTGTGTGTGTGTGTGTGAGAGAGAGAGACACGTCTGTTTGTTATTTGATGGTAATTTGGTGTCCGAGAGCGGATGATGTGTAGTTATTACAAACTTCGGCTCTCACAGCAGTGGCTTGTATCTTTACTCCATGGACGCTGCATTGCTGAGCTCTTGACAAATACACTGGTACTCAAAGATGATGTATTACCATGGAGGTAAAATGTATTACCATGGAGGGAAAATGTTCCTAGATTTATTTATTTTTGTTGGCAGCATAAAAGATAACCTCTGAGCTCTTGAAACACTCAGATTTCCACACTCATTTTTATCATCTCTCAAACAAAGAGAACACCTTGGAGCCTTTCCATTTTTTGCATCACTTTTCAATTTGTTGACTGATTCATTGATTTTCTTCTTTTTTCTTTCTGTCTCCAAACTCATGAACAGTAAGGGACCGGGCGCAAATTTCCTGCGAGGATTTATAGCCTCATTTAGATGATAGTGTTGGAGAGTCGATTTACAATTTAAATGGAAACATTACCTTTCCTTTCCCGAGATCAACTGACTGTTTATGAGTAGCTATAAACCCAGACACAGTTAAGACGTAGAGTATATTTTATGGTGCCATTGTGCACACTCACTCACTCCTGCCAGGCCTGCAATCCGCCTCGACATTGATTTGGCCTGCTTTTCCCGGCGGAGGTGTGTGACTGAGTCTTAAAATAAAGCTGAATCGACTTAAATTGTGGTTCCAAAAGTAATGCAGTTACATTCAAGTTTCTGAATTGGTTGCATAAACCTTTGAAACTGATTGGGTTTCATTTTTACTGTCTTGGAAGTACTGTGCCTAAAACGTGACAAATACTTACTGGAATAATTGGGATTAATTGAAGTGGAGGTATTTATCCATAGCTCAGTGTTTTACCTACAGTAGATTGGGCCTGTTATACCCCCAGAGAGAAGCAGCATAGATACTGGAGCAAAGCTCAAAAACACGTATTTTAGTCACCTAAAAGAGAGGCTCACCAATGGAAAAAAATGTGTTTAAATGTATACTATATTTAATCTATATTTAATCTATTTCTATACACATACAGCTCTGGGAAAAAATTAAGAGATCACTGCAAAAGTATAACTTTCTCTGGTTTTACTATTTATAATTATGTGTTCAAGTAAAGTTAACATTTTTGCTTTATTCTATAAACTACTGACAGCAGGTAAAAATGACAAGAAAGATCCAGTGTTGTCAGACCTCGAATAATGCAAATAAAACAAGTTCAAAATTATTTGGAAACAAAACAATACTAATGTGAAGAGTTCAGAAGTCAATATTTGGTGGAATAACCCTGATTTTTAATCACAGCTTTCATGCATCTTGGCATGCTCTCCACTAGTCTCTCACATTGCTCTTAGGAGATTTTTATGCCACTCCTGGCACAAACATTAAATCATCCTGGCTTTGTTTGATTGCTTATGACCATCCATCTTCCTCTTGATCACATTCCAGAGGATTTCAATGGGGTTCAGGTCTAGAATTTGACCTGGCCATGACAGGGTCTTGATCTGGTGGTTCCCCATCCACACCTTGATTGACCTGGCTGTGTGGCATGGAGCATTTTCTCGCTGGACGAACAAATCCTGCGTGTTGGGGAACATTTTCAGAGCGGAGGAAAGCAGGTTTTCTTCTAGGATGACCTTGTATGTAGCTTGATTGAAGCATCATGCACAAAGACAAATCTCTTCCATTCCAGCCTTCTTGAGTCACCCCAAGATCATCACGATCCTTCATCAAATGTCACAGTGGGTGCGAGACGCTGTGGCTTGTAAGACTATCCAGGTCCCCATCGAACCATTAGACAACCAGGTCATGGTCAAAGCTGAAATTTTGGACTCATCAGAGAAGATGACCTTACTCCAGTCCTTTTGCAAACCTCAGCCTGGCTCACCTTTGCTTCTCAATTATAGTAGGCTTTTTTCTGACTTTGAACGGCTTCAGTCCTGCTTTTAGGAGCCTGTTTCGAACCATCCTCCATGTGCACTTCACCCGAGCTGCCATTTTCCATCTTTTTTTGTAGGTGACTTGATGTCCTTAATGTTTTTATACTTTTCCTTGTTAAATAATATTTTTACACCTTTTTAAAATCATAAAGACTTTGCATTTTTCTTTAAATAAATATTTTATATTCTCCACCAGAGCTGTTTATTAGTGGACGATCAAAATGGTATGATGTGTCATTGCTAGCGTCCATTACACACATCCCACAGCTTACCAGAAGAAATGCTGATGGGCTAAATTGGTTGAGTATGGCTTTGTGTGTGTGTGCAAGAGAGAAGAGCAGCACAGTGATCCAATCCCCACTGGGAAGGTTGAGGAGTGGTTGCCGAGCGAACCAGAGGTACTTGATGGCAGGAGTGAAGTGAGGCACTCCATCGCAGCAAGTGTTTAAAGTGTGTGGTGTGTGCACGTTTCATAGATGCTCTCATACAGCGTTTGACACCAGCACTCACTCTCTCACACACAGTCAGGCATAGCATGCATCAGTGGTGTTTTCATGGATCTGTGTAAGAGGACTGATGTTGTTCCTTAACAATCCAATCATATGTTTCCAATGGCCAGCCGCAGTTCACACACATTTTGGACATTTTTATAGTGGAGATGAAAATGCCTAGTAATAATTAGTAATCAAAAATATATTTTTATATTCAAACTGACACTGACACAGTTTTAATAAACAACTCAGGTCAAAGCTGAGTGTGTGTGTGCATCAGTGTAAAGTACCTGCCTGAAATGGTATTTAAAGGTCAGATTGGCTTACATCAAACACGCACGCACGCACACACACACACACACACACACACACACACACACACACACACACACACACACACACACACACACATAAACTGCTTTCCATTGAGACCGACAATAACATAGTAAGTTACAGGTCATCTCTACCTCACTCATCTTAATCAATACACATGACAACTGTCTGTGATTCGTAGATCTATCGGATGTGAATTGCTTAAATCATATTTGTTCCCTTCACATTGACAACAGGGAAATGCCTCTTGCAGCCTGCAAACACGGCTAGCCTCTCCGCGAATACAACAGACTACGCAACGTCTCACAACAATACCGGTTACAATCTAAAGCCTGTACAACACAGCTCCCTGTTAGACAGCAGTATGTCTCACACAAGCCACTGCAAACCTTCCGTGGTTCATTTCTTTTTTTTTTTTTTAAATAGCTAGCTACCACTCTGTGAGCTGCTGCTCCAAAACGCAACATTATCCGCCTCCTAATTGCACATGAACAGAAACTTACCCGCTGTGACTCGAGGAATGCAGAGACAGCTGAGGACGAGCAGGGGAAAAAATCTCTCCATCTTTCTAACGCTCGGACGACGTGTGATCCCATTTACTCTGGTCGGGGGTGCGGTGTTAACCGCCGAACTGGTATACCGTTGCTTTGCTGCCCGGCATTATCGTCAGTTCGTGCGTATTGTCTCGACTGGACTGGAGGGGATACAGCGAACGGTGTGGGCTTTTCAGCACCACGGACAGCGCTCCGGTGACACCTCCGCTCATTCAACAGCCTCGAAGTGTCCACCGGCACACAGCGACCGGCCAGCGAGCCATTATCATCGACTACTCTCAAGCCTGCCGCGTTCTCGGTCCTCCAACACCAAAACCCTCCCCGACCTGCTGCTGCTTTTGGTGGTGATGCTGGAGGTGGCGCTCAATGCTCAGCGCCGCTCGGCTGCTGCAGACAGAGCGAAACGTGCTGCCTTTTTATATGAGCGTTTGGGCTGTCCCTTCCAGCCACACTTACTCCTGCCGGTTTTAAGAGAGAGATGGGGGCTGTAGGACGGTCAAGACAACCCGGCCTTATCATCCGTAAAATATAAGTCAATAAATGTCGGAGAAGCTGGAATATGAAGTGAAACTTTAAGGCTGTTCTATACTTACAGGCCCGCAACCCAGATCCCATTGTTTCTATTGTTCCAATGGTTACAGCGTACTTTCCATCAAAAACCAAGCAACTCCAGCTCATCAAACGTAAACCCGTCACAGAAAAATCTTTCTATCGCTCTAATCCTCCGTTCTTTACTTGCCCACTTGGTGAGCCAGTACTCTGAATTATTACTGCCCACTCAAATATTTAATATGCAAGCACTGGCCCACGCAAAAAAGTATCTGTGATGCAGCTTTCGACCGTTTTTTTCCCTTCCCACTTCAAAAACAAACACGTGCTCTCAACTTCGCCACTGAGTTGACCATTTCCTACTCATTGTTTCGAGAATAGTGAGAGCGCAGGATGGGACCAGTAAGGAAGTGGATAAAGTCTGCATACAGTACCTGCAGCGCGCTGTGCACTTGAAGCCTCCCAGGATAAAGTATGTGTGTGTCCGTAGGAGCGTCAGTCCCGAGTCAAGAGAGACCCGCACTGTCCCCTAGCTGTGTCCCCAAGAAGTGTTTTCTACACCTCAATGCATAGCCTGCTGCCTCTGACGTGCCTCAGACTAAGACTGTTGATGCTGGTTAAGGGGTTATTGTGCTGTTTTTTTCATGCCTCGCTATCCCTTAGGCTACAGCTGATCTCTACCTCCATCTCTCTCTCACTCTCTCTCTATTTTTCTGTGTGTGTGTGTTGGCACATGTGTGGCACACAGAAACACTAAATAATTAATAATTAATATGGAACATAAAACACTTAAAATCATCAGAATCTCATCATAGGCTACACACCTGGTTTATTCATCAACCATGCATTTTAATTTATCTTATTGAAGCCATTGAAGCATTTTAACTCGAACAAGTAAATAGATTATTTGACAATTCCTTGAAGACGTTCAAATCAGGCTGTAAATAATGTACAATAAAAACCCATACTTTTAGATAACATGTTTTGTGTCATCAAAGTAACTTCAAATGCCAAGTGATGTCCATTTGTATTCTACCATTCAAGCCTGCAGCCTCTCACGCACAACCATTTACCAGGTGAGATCAGATGAGTCCCTGAGGGTTCAGGGTTTAAGGCTTTAGGGGTGAACATTGAGATTGGGTCTTTTTGTGTGTGCTCCTTTACTCTGCAGCACATTTTCTATGTCAGTCAGTAAATAATGTTGCATACTACATTTGGAAACCCCTCGTTGATGCCAACAGACAAAAATTAAACGGTTATTTCCAACAGGGGTAAGTGTTATCTAACTTTGAACATGAGCATATCAACCAAAAAGTCTCTTTTGCAAATTTATGCAAATTAAAATATATGATTGGACAGTCAGAAAATGTATTTTGGTAAAAAATAATATCATATGAATATGATCTAGAGGTAGTGATTAAAATTACTTAGATTATATGAAACTGCTAAAAAAAAACGCTCCATCTTGACCAACTACATATAAATGTATCATCAATAGTGAGCGATTATAATATATCCTAGAAGGGGACATTTGCATGTGCTAAGTATACATTTACTTTTGATACTTGTAGTATATTTAGCTGATAGATCCTTTTCCGTGCAGGACTTTTTGTGACGGTTTGTGGAAACACAAGGGCAGGCTGTGGGGATTGGGGAGAACAAGAGGCAATGCTGACGAGACAATGAGACACAGCTGGGAGACAGAAAAAAGGAGGGAAACCAAGACAGGAAGCAAAGCATGTGACACAAGACATAAGGACTACAAAATAAAACAGGAAACCAACACTACAAATCCCACAGTCATGACAGCCTATCACTTGGTCAGGATTATGGAGGGTGATGAATGGAAGACTGGGTTTAACACTCCTCTCAGCCACTTCGAGTACTTGGTCATGCGTTTCGGGCTGACCAGCTGTCGTCCAGTTCTTCATCAACGATGTATTGCGTGACATGCTAAACCAGTTTGTTTTTGTGTACCTGGATGGACGATATCCTGATCTTTTCCCGTTCTCTAGAGGAACACATCCAACTAGTTGTATGTGAAGGCCAAGAAGTGCGTCTTCCATGTTTCCTCCATAGGGTTCCTGGGATTCATGATGGAGGATGGCCAGCTACGATCTCATCTGGCTAAGGTGAAGGCTGTGATCGAGTGGCCCTCTTCCTTGAATCGCAGGGAACTACAGAGGTTTCCGGGGTTCACAAATTTCTACCGCAGGTTCATATGTGAGTATAGCTGTGTGGCTTTCCCCCTCGCCAAACTCACGTCTCCAAAGTCTCCATTTGTCTGGTCCCCCGCCGCTGAAGCAGCGTTCAGATACCCACCCAGATACCAATGCGCAGTTCACAGTGGAGGTCGACGCCTCAAATATTGGAGTTGGGGCAGTCCTCTCGCAGCGCTCGTCGTACCAGAAACTCCACCCTTGCGCCATTTTCTCTCGCCTGCTACTCACCAGTCTCTCTCTCCTCCATTACAGTTTCCTCGTGTACCTCGCCGACCCGCTCCTGAATTCGCCTGCAGCCGCCAGCTTCACACACTTTGTCTCGAGAGAGAATAAACATTGTTACTTCCTTCCTTACCTGGACTTGTGTCAGTCTCTGCTCTGGGGTCCGAACTTGCTTTGCAAATCATAACACTTTTACCTGTAAATGAGTATTTCTACATGAATACAACTGTTAATTGAGGATGCTGAATCCTAGGTATGGGACGAAATTTCATATCATGATTATCTTGGCCAAAATAATTGTGATTCACAACATTTGTTATGATTAGCAGGGTAAAAATGGTTGGACCCAAATGCAGGCGGACACAAAAAGGTAAATTAGTTTATTTGTTTATTTCGGGCATGTCAGTTAAATCATCATCACACATCATTTTCACATAGTAAAATACACATGGCCGAAAGGGAAAGCGGGAGAAGCCAAGGCTTATCTAGTCCCGCCCCCATTACACACAGGATAAAATCATCATCATAATCTTTTCTTTTCATTGCATTTTTCATTTGACATAACTTTTCCTTTTCCTAGTGACATTTGACACAACATGTTACAGCAGTAGGTGGTACAGAGAGCTGAAGTCCAGTGCATACAGATTACGTGTGTTTGCACACTTGTCCATATTTATTCATCACAATAGAGCAACAGTCTCAACATGTAGACAAGTCCGAGGGAAAAGAGAAGTAAAAAATAAATAAAAAATAGAAGAATAAAAGAAAATAAAAAATAAAAATAAAAATAAGAAATAAAAAATAAAGATAAAAAATATAGTCCAGTGTAGGAGAAGTAAATAATGAAGAAAAATAAAGAATGAAAAAAGTAAAAATCAAGATAAAAAATAAAGTCCAGTGTAGGTACTAGTTGTTGAGATGGTGAGAGATGGTGTGGGAGCCCCCCCCTTTTTTTTTATTTTTATGAATCCTCACTGTACTCTGCAGCTTTCGCTGCTCTTGACTTAGCCACTTCCTCCCGGTTATTGGCAACTTCAGCTCGCTTCCGTGACGGGAACTCGCGAAGTGCGGAGAGGTCAGAGCGCATCCCGACCATGGTTGACCGATTGGTCACTATTTCTTCCCGGTTAGTGGCCACTTCAACTCGCACTAGTGCCGTGGAGTCACGAACTGCCGAGATATCAGAGCCCATCCCGACCACAGTAGACCGAGTGGTGGCGTTGTCTGCCCTCACACTGGTCATCTCCGTGGCGATCTTTCTCAATTTCCGATGTAGCATGAATGAATGACAAAAAGGTTTAATTTCAACTAACAAAAGAACGTCCAAACATAAAATCCCACAAGGGCAGAAAACAACATTCAAAAGAAATAAGACACTTAATACGAACCAAAACCAAAAAGGACCCAGAAGTAAATATGTGGCAGCCATGATAAGAGCCGTTCAAGTTCTCTATATGCAAAGGAAGCTCCAATGCTTCCTTTGCATATCTCCTTTAGCATAAGATACAACTGATGTTTCTTTACGAAAGGAAAGGAGATTACACCGCCCCAGAATTCTGCACACCTCGGCCGTTCAGGAAAACAAATTATATGCCTATTTGCATATTTAAAAATTATTTTCATGCAGACATATAATAATTGTAATAATAAATTGTGTTGATAAATGTGTGTAAACAGTGATAATAATTTAGTGGTATTTGTATTTATTTATTTCAATCATGTTACAAATGTTTTAAAAAACGAAACTAAAACAACAAGTCAACAAGGAACTGAAGCTAACAGTGAACAAGCCTTTTAACCAACAACATGGGGAGAAGTGGACGATGCGCTTTTTGTAGTCCAGCAAGGATGCTTTTTTTGTTGCTGTGTTTTTTGTGTGAAGATTCACACATGCCCAGACACATTTACTATACTACACCACAGGGCATTGTATTCACAACCAATAAATGCAGCAAAATAGCTTGATAACATGCTGTCAACACAACCAAATGCACTGTAATATATAACTGCCAGCTTCCACAACAGGCGTGTGCTATCCCATGTCTCAACAAAGCATGCTGACCGATAAAATTCCCCCTCGTCAAATAGTCGGAATTACTAAAGCAACAAACATGCCTCATGGGATGGCACATTGACAGAGAAAGGCGCTTACTTTTTGCCTGTCAGATGTGGCTGTGCTTTGGCCTTCCCACAAAGCTACAAATGAATTCTGCATCTGCAGTGCTGTAATAGGATTATGAGCCAGAACTCAATCATCCAAGAGCTGCAGTTGCTCCGTGTATGAGCTCAACAGACACGTTCACTCCTCCCAATTTGTCAACAGTGTGTGCCAATCAAAATCAAGACTATAAAGGGGTTGGGAGAGAGTAGATAAGTGTTTTGAACTTGTGAGAATTACCATTCTTCTCTTCCTCTCACAGGTTTAATCACACCTTCCCCTGCCATCACAGCTCATATTTGTTGTGTCTCCTTTCTCTGGGCCTGAGTCCCAATCCTATCAAACCCAAACAGGAACGAAGACCTCTTTCCCTCGCTTCCTCCATCCAGCACACACTGATCTCTTCAAAAAAAAATCCCTTCTTGGTTCTGATCCTCCCCTCCGAGCGATCTAACTCATTTTGAAAGGCAGAACTCTGTGGTCGTAGTCCTTCATCCGATATCAGTCTTTGTGACCATACGTGATAATGGCTGACTTATGACTTATGATTTTTTGTTTTTATGTTGCTGAAGTTTGAACAACAATTTCATGTCATGGTGCTGTCAGCAAGATATCCAAGATGTTTTTATTCCCAGCCATGTCCCCCAGCTCCTCTTGGAGTGTCCTGGTATTCTCAGGCTGGATGAGAATATTATTTAAGATGTGGGCTAAAAAACAGATTTATATTTAGTTCAAACAAACTGAAAAGGGTCCCTGGTCTGCCGGCATGACTGTAGCTATATGGTCTCGTGCTCTGTATTTTCACTGGAGAAGTTTCCATCCATCCATCGTCAACCCATTATACTGCAAGGGGTGCGGGGCACCCCTCTTGCTGTGAGGTGACAGTGCTAACAGCCCACTGGAGACGTTTATATTGTATCATTTAAAAGCTACACAGCTCGACTATTTTATAAACAGATTCCTGTACTTTTAGACCCAACGTGTTTAAATAGCCAGATTTAGTACATATCCACCTGTCTATTCCTGGTTACTTTCATGTTGAAAAGGTAACATGTATAGCTTAATGTAACAAATTTAACTGTATACACATAACTCAGTTAATTAAATAATTGCATATAAATCAAAATGGTAAACAAATGGAGAGTTTTTTCTCTCCATTCAACACTTTGGTACATGGCTAAATGGAGCATTACACTAAATTTAAATAGTTCTAACATAGAAAATAGGTGTTGCTAAATATTTTAAATATTTACATGCAGTAATTCCTAGGTGACTCACAATAATTCACTGAGTTGATTTCTTCTTTTTCTGTATTGGGCCATTGTGTTCATAAATATGTTTATTACATTAAGAGCTTTATTGAGAAGTGACAAAGCTTTCCAAGCTAATGAACAAGGTAAATGCTTGCTAACAGAAACATTGAATTACCATAAAGACTAAGACCAAATCAATTCTTACCCTTTGCTCTTGCCTTCAGTTTGTCAACATATCAGTCGCCTGTCAGGTGTGACCCAGGCCTTTCTGTAATTCGCAGTGAGCTGCACAGCCAGAGCTTCCTGAATTCAGTGTTGGGACACTTCTAAGAGATAGACAAGCAGAGTGTAACCTCTATAACTTTTGACAAATGTTCCACTTCATGCCCATCCTTTTTCTCTGACCGAAAACAAACACTACCACACTGAGATAAACAATATCCCACTTCACTGGGTTAAAGCTCACAGGAACATAGATGAACTAGATTGTCCATAAAGACATCAGATTTATTGCAGATTTTCTGCTTGATCTGCATTTAATGTAGAACACTGTGAAATATCAGTGAGGCCAATATCCAGAAGCAAATTACTCGCTTAGGCTGTGCCCTTTGTGTGTTTGCGGAGTGCTGAATTTAAAGTCCATTTACATTCTGTTGGCCCAGGACTTTGAGAGATCCCTGAGAGTTCCCCCCGGTGTGGAAACCATTGAAAATTCTGTGAGTTGTCTTTGTACTGCCTGGGGTTAAAATGATCTTCTGGGTCCAAAAAGTTTAGGAGTGTGTTTATGGGAATTTTTTACCATTCTTCCAGAAGCGCATTTGTGAGGTCCCACACCCGCTTGTTGGACGGAAAGGCCTGGCTCTCAGTCTCCGCTCTAATTTATCCGAAAGGTGTTCTATCGGGTTTAGGTCAGGACTCTGTGCAGGCCAGTCCAGTTCATCCACACCAAAATCTCTCATCCATGTCTTTATGGACCTTGCTTTGTGCACTGGTGCACAGTCATATTGGAACAAGAAGGGGCCATCCCCAAACTGTTCCCAAAGTTGGGAGCATGGAATTGTCCAGCATCTCTTGGTATGTTGACACATTCATAGTTCCTTTCACTGGAACTAAGGGGCCAAGCCCAATTCCTGAAAAACAACCCCACACCATTATCCCGCCTCCACCAAACTGTACACGTGGCAAAATGCAGTCAGACAAATACCATTCTCCTGGCAACAGCGAGGAAAATTCATATGTGGCATCCTATCACAGTACCACGCTGGAATTCACTGAGCTCCTGAGATCGACCAATTCTTTCACAAATGTTATTAGAAACAGTGTGCTTGCTTGCTTGCTTTTATACACCTGTGGCCATGGAAGTGATTGGAACACCTGATTTCAATTATTTAGATGGGTGAGTGAATACTTTTGGCAATATAGTGTATCAATCTAATAGTCATACAGTATAAAATTGTATTTTGTGAAAAATATGTTTAAAGGTATTTTATAGTAGGAACAAAACTTATTATATATGTTGACAAAATAAATGACAGTTCATTTTCAGCAATACATGTTTGGTTTAGGTTCAAAATACGGATTGAGGACTAAATACAGACATGGATGAAGAGGTAGCAGGAACAATGATTTAATGAGGAAAAAACTTCCACAGCAAGGGAAAACAGGGAGAACAGGCTGGGCAATGCACCGTAAAACAGCACAAGGAGCACAAGGAAATCATGAACCGAATAACACAGGAATATAACTCAGGGGAAAGATTCAAGACTAAATACACAGGAGACTTATTTGACAACAAAAACCCAAGAGACAGAAACATCAAAATAAAAGAGGAAATCAACATGACAAAAACCCAAGATCATGACAATAAATCCCAAATGTAAAGTATGAATACATAAATAAAACATTATGTTGCAATTGTTTTTTGCTTAGCAGCCAACGTTCACACAAATGCCGATATATTTGGACAAAGAATTGCATTGTGACAAAGCATGGATTTGGCTCACATTGATCTGAAAGGGTTTGTGCACTTGCCATTGCAGTTTCCTGAACCAGCTGCTGTGTGAATGGCTGGACAAGGGTAAAGGCAAGAAGACTGTAAATCACTAGGCAGACCTGATTTATCTCTTAAGCAAAGAGACCATATCTAGCTCTCTCTGGGAATAGAGAATAGATAAAAGAAGTCGGGTCAGAGATGCAATTACAGTCATCTGCTTCCTCCCTCCTCTCTGCCTTCTCGATATCCCGTCCCTCCAACCTCTACAACCTCTCCCTATTTGACTGAGTCGCAGGAATTACAGATTCATTAATGACATTCAGGGCCCTAGTTTCGTGGCGCAGCGCAGGGCGGCGCAGGGCGGCGCAGGGCGGCGCAGGGCGGCGCAGGGTGGCGGAGCCGGCGCAATGCAAGTTTCGACCCGCGCAGCCTTGCGCACCGTCAGTTTGGCAGTTTGGTGGATCGCCTGCGCCAAGATGGGTGTGGCGGCGCAGCAGGGGGAGGCGTCACAGATTCAGCTTGGCGTAGCGGAAGTTTCGTGGCAAAAAGCCTTGCCGAGACTGCGCTGAAATCTCGCCAGCTCCAACCTGGTCTACTTTCGGCGCAAGGCGTAAATAAAGTCCATTCATTCAATGCGAATCACAGCTGGAGGAGTGGAAGTTTGGCTGACGGCGCGCAGTGCGCACACGTCACCGAGACCTCACAGGCAGGTTTCCACAGTTCCAGGCACATTTAAATGCAATAAATAATCACAACAAACACTATTTAATGCAACTACCGGTAATTGAATCAACACGTGAATTTATATCTATATAGATTGTCCCGTCACATCTGACGTCAGATCAAAGGCGGATGGCACGCGTAACGGAAACTCAGCCTCTCGGACCAAAACATCTCCCTCTCTCTCTCTCTCTCTCTCTCTCCTGTTTTTTATAATATGGGCATTGTTATTATTATGATACGCGCGCACAGCGCGTGATGAGTGTGGTGGGAGCAGCGGCGCTGCTTCTGTCATCGGGTTGTCAAGTGACGGAACTTGCACTGAACCTCCCCTAACGCATTAAAGGTGAGGAGAGGAGCTCATTTGATTGGTGAAGATCTGAATCGGCTGTGTGAATCCCAGTCCACGCCTCGTCTCCTCCCTCTTTCCCACTTGCGCGGGTGGGCGAGACGGGAGGTGAGCCTGCGCGAGTGCGCGAGCCTGCGCGAGACTGCGCGAGCCTGCGCGGTGCACGAAACTTGCAAAGTCCAGGCGGACACACCCCGTCGGCGCGGCGCAGGTGCGCTGAAAGCTGACTGCGCCTGGTCTACGAAACTAGGGCCCTCAGTCTCTCCCTTTTGACCGCAAGAACATCTTATCTCTCCGAGTTTTGTTTGGGTTTAGTTTTCTTTCACTATATTATTTCATCCTTATTCTCTCTTTAATCATATTAATAGACTTTTGTCTGTTTTTATCTGTTCAATTAGGCCATCCACCCAAATAATGACCACCATGAATTAACCCACCAATGAGACAGCCACTGGATTCAGCACCACAATCAACGCTTTTCACTAACTCTATGGGCCCTATTTTAACGGTCTGAAACGGAAGTGGGAAAGCGCATTGCGCAAGTAGCTTTGTGGGCGGTTCTACGGCGCTATCGCTATTTTACAGGCGGATAAATGACACTTCCGCCGCGGCGCAAGTGTCAAAAGGGTTGGTCTGAAGCAGCCTAATTACCCGTAGGTGTGGTTTGGGCGTAACGTGCAATGAACCAATCAGAGCGTTTTCTCGCATCCCCTTTAAGAACGATCGGCGCATGTTCCATGGCGGATTGCTATTATGATGGCGGGTTTGCCAGGCGCACGCAATGATAGGTTCACCAAAGAAGATACGGATGTGCTTGTCAGAGCAGTCAAAGAACGTGAGTTGGTTTTATATGGGGATGGGAGAAACCCACCCAAAATTGCTTCAGTGAAAGCGGCTTGGGAGGAAATCGCCGTAATTGTCTCAGCAGCTGGACAAAATAGGACATCTCTCCATTGCCGTAAGCGATACAACGACGTCAGGAGAAGAGGAAAGGCCAAGCTTGCGGCCAACTTGAAAGCGCGTCAAAAGACTGGAGGAGGATCTGGCAGTTACCAGGACCTCACGCCAGCAGAGGATATCGCTGCGTCAACACTGACCGCTGAAAGTGTTGAGGGTTTTGGGGGCTTAGAGGTCGGCACCCAACCCGATGCACCAGCTGTCCAACCCCAAGGTACATAAATAAAGTTCACATAAATAGAGATGTCGTGAAATTCTTTTTAATCATTTTTGACATTTATTAAATGTAACACAGCCATAAAATAAATCAAAACAATGTCACGTAGCTTCTCAGGAAGAAGACCCTGGCCTCTGGACCAGCGCGCACGGGGCAGCTGAGGGAGACGCCGTGGCAGCAGCAGCAGCATGAGGCCGCAGGACCACCCGTTCCTGCAGCTCCAGCAAACCGGGTTCGACATGCTGGAGCGGGAGCTGGCCGGGATGCGGCGAAGCACCAACACCCGTCTGGACCGGGTGGCGATGTTGCTGCGGCCTCTCGGGCGCATCGCCTCAAGTTTGGACCGGATTGCGACAGCAATGGAGCGTGCATGGCCCCCAAACGACCCACCTCCTCCCCCTGTTGTGCCCCTTCCTCCCCCCATTCCATCTCGGTCCACCCGCTCCTGCAGGAGCACATCCAGCGTCGCCACTCCCGGACCCTCATTGGTTGGATCCCGCCGAGGCAGGCCGCGTAAAAGGCCTTACAGAGGGAGAAAATATTTTTTTTCCCCCTTCAAATCTTTGCAACTTTTCATTTTTCGTTTTGTATTATTTTTTTTCATTTACGCCTAATATTTGGACAAGCCGAATAAAAAATGTCTCAAGGACATACTATACTTTCCGATGTTTTGGGCTCACTTTCTCTGACTCACAAGGTTATGAATGCATGGTAATATTTGTACAATGCTAAACAATAGAGCGGAGATGTCATTAGTTTGCTTACCTCACTATATACGATGCAGCTCCTCTGACAGATGAGCTCTCCTCTCCCGTGCTGCTGCAGGTAAGTTGCAGAGTAAGGTTTTAAATGGACTTACAGAAGGTGATTTCGCAGTCTTCAGAATTGTGGTTCCTGATTCTTGACGGACAACCCACTTTGACAGGTGTCCATTCCTTATATACATGTGTCTCTTGCCACTATTGGTCAACCAGGTTAATTTGATCCGTCATTACGCCTGCTACAATTCGCGTGAATAATTTGGGTAAATGTGTACGCTAGATTTATGCCTATTTATTTTATCTTTATGGACACCACAATGATTTTCCTTGTGTGGTAATATTTTATTGTCCTTGTAATTATGTATGGTTTGCAAAAATGGGAACTGCTGTCCGTGTAGATGAGAGAAGCAAAGTGTATGCGCGAGGTGCACAAGCAATCCGTATGCATCGCATGCGCATGTATGCATGCGCCCTTAAAATAGCATCTGAACAACGCGCCACTGACTTTAAACCAGGTATTTCCTGGCCAGTAGCGCAATGGTTTTTAGAAACGTCAAAATACCGTTTGCGCCAGAACACGCCTCCTCCTTCCGCCGAACCGCCCCTTGGGGCGCAAGATCATTCCCTTTAGCGGCGAGTGGCGCTGGTGGCAAAAGAACGCTCTGCGCCAGTTGTAAACTAGCAACGACACATGCGCCAGTGACTAAGTCACTTGCGCCGGATGCAAGATAGGGCCCTATGAGTGGACGATGAAAGTAGGAGGCCGTTTATGTTGAAAATGAGTGTCACAGGCACTCAACTTAGCTCAAGCCGAGTTATCTGATCTAGTGGAATAGTTACAGTGGAGAGGGACCATTTTATTCCCTAGGTGGGGGAGTTTAGTTTATTGGCCACGTTTTGTATCAAAGAGCACAATTGCATAGAGAGGCTGTTGCCGGTCTCATTGGAATGAAGTTCTCTGACTCCTTTTGCAGCACCTTTTTATCAAGACTAATCATTAATTTAATGGGGAAGAGTTCATGTTTACTGTGTGAAGTGAAGGCAATAACCTGCCTGCTGTGCAGTAGAAAGAAAAAAATGAAACTATTCCTCTTTTATGTGTTGTCTGTGGAATGGTGGATATGCTCTAAAGGTTTTATTGATTTCAACTGCACCATAAGCCTAGATGATTGAAAGAACTCTTTTGCTTTATTGCCATTCCATTTTTAATTTTTTTCTTAAAGCTCGTATTGTAGAACTTTGTAGTGTGCTCAAATGAATGAGATAAAAGTCCCCTAAAATTATCATTAGAAGAGCAGAACAGAGCATCTTAGGTAACTGTCTGTCTGTGGGTGTCCGAGCGCTGAACTGATTCATAGCCCAATAAGTAAATGTTTTTACATTCACTTTCTCAGCGCTGACGATGATCTAACACCCAAACAAAATTCTGCATTTGCAAATTTCCCCCCAGTTTTCATCAAAGCTGCTTCGAACACTTCTAAAAGCTTAAAGTTTGCACAGATCATCTGAGATGAAACAGCGGCAATTGATTGAGAGAAATCCCCTAAGCTCCTTCAGCATCTGGTTTCTGCCACTTTGACTCTTGATCTGCAATGTCATTAAAGTTCCACCGCTCCAAGAAAGCACTCAGGAAAACTACTGCGGCTGCTGGGGATAAAAAGCCTGACATCACCGTCCGCTGTGTGATGAATATTCATTCAGCAGCAGGAGGGATGAAGGTGTTATTATAGGTGTGTATGTGTGCATGAATGTATGTGAGAATGTACATGTCTTTGTATACACGATAAAAGATAACGACATGATGAAAGTGCACATTTAACAAGCTGCCCTGTGTTCTTGACAGGAGAGAAGTCACCATACCCTCCTTGGCACTCTTACATCTACTGTTCAGTCAGGACCACTTTGTCAAAATAATCTTTATTTACTTGCACAAGTTTAATTTGGCGGTATGGTACTGTTCTGGGACTCAAAACAGTGAACCAGAAAAGCACATACAGTGGGAATGCTTATGGGAAGAATTGTGACGGAGAAGGTGGAACAGAATGCGGTGAAATAGGACCATGCAGAGTCATACGATTTTAATGTAGATTTAGCTAAACCAGAACGCATATAGTTAGCAGCTGACAGCATGTAAGACTACAAGGAGGTGTCTAATCTAGCACCGTATGGCGGAAAGGAGGGCAAGCCAGGCTGGATGGCGCTGCTTCTGGACACAGTCTGTGGAATTTCTGAAATTCAAATCGAGACAGAGCATCAGCAATCTTATTGTCTGGTCCTGGAATGTGAGCTGCTTGGATGATGAAGTTCCCCAGCACGGATGCCCAGGTGAGGCGTCTTATAAATCTGTTAATTAATGGTATGGAGGAACGCCCTTTGTTGATAATGTTAACAGCTGCTTCGTTGTCGCAAAATAATATAATTTTCTTCCTGGACCAGTGTTTCCCCCAGAGAAGACAGACTATTATGATGGGGTATATTTCCATCAGGGCTGAGGAAGAAGCACTAGCTGGTAGGGATGACAGTTCTTTTGGCCACGCATCAGCAAACCACTGGTTATTAAAGAACCCCCCAAAACCCACGGAAGGAGCTGCGTCGGTGAATAATCTAATGGCCAAAGATGATTCTGTATAATCATTGTAGAAAAAGGAAATGCCATTCCATTTTTCGAGCAGCAAAGACCAGAACCGGAGCTCTGATCTGCACCCTTCATCAAAAGTTACTGTGTCGTGTAGTTTTTCTGCTGTTTTTGAGAGGTCAAGAAGCCTGGATATGAATGAGACAACGTGTCAAAGATTTTTGGAGTGCTGCGACACCCGAAGGTGAGCCTAGCAAAATACATTTTCTCTCTCCATTTAACGCCGAACAGATGCAATTGAGAGGGGTGTAAAGGCATCTGTGATGTCAGCCTTTGATAACCACACGCCTCTACCTTTGTTTGATGAGCTTGATGGCATCGTCGATTGAGGCATAATACAGAGAGAACGGCTGTAGCGGGATGAGGCTGTTAACACTTTGGACTCCACCCTGATGGGTGGAAAGATAAATCGATGATGAGGCGCTTTTTGCCGGAATATTTCCGGGTAGCGACACCTAAAGGGTTGATGCGCGATACGGGAAAAGGTGATTTGTCCAGAAGTCCGATCATGAAACCTTTCCTGACTTCTTTCTCCAGTAAAGTGTCTACTATTTCAGGCTCTTTCAAAGCAGACTGTAGATTATTAATGCATGAGAAATTTTAGGCAACCATATCAGACCAGCCATGAACCCTTGGACCAGTCCGGTTAACAAATAATTGACAAAGCAGCGGTTAGGATGCTTCCTTAAAGCCTTCCCCAGCTCAGCCACGTTGACTGGGGTTGAAGGTTTTATTTTCTCTTTTCCTTCCTCACAAGGTGGGTTTGTCTGAGACACACAGATTTTGGAGGCCCGGCCCCGCAGTAGCTGCAAGCATGGATATATTTGCAGTTGACAAATTTGCATACATTTTCATTGAAATTATGGCACATTGGAGTCCAAGAAGTCACCTTATCGTCATCGTCTTTTGGGCCTGCCGGCGGATGGACTATAGCCGCAGATTTGGGACACAGGTTGGATGAGTGTGAGAAGGAACCACAAATGGTGCAAGAAAGAGCTTGGCGGCCAGTGCAGTGCCTGCTGATTAGAGCCAGGTCGACCACGGACCAGTCCAGTCTTTGGTTAAACCTCTGAATGAACATGGCAGCCCTGGCAGAGAATGATTTGTGGTATTCATAGAACAGAGTTCCCACGTATGACATGGCAAGATCGGCAATGATGGAGAGATAGGTATCCAGTTCGGCTCGACGGGATGGATAGACTTCACAGATTACATCTCTGTATACCCCATAAGCAACAGTAAATTCTGGTAATGTCAGGGTCTTTCTGAGTCTAGGATCATTATCTTTCAACATAACAGACACATCACCACAATCTACCACACGCTTGTCATTGAAGTCAGAACACAGCAGGATTTTGACTAGGTTGACGTCATTACCTGCGAGGATCTGGCTTCTCAGATTGCAGGAGATAGCAGCAGCCGGAGGGTAGAATGGGACACCGGTGGAGATGGGGACTGCACTTCCCAGAGTTCTGCGTGGGAAAGAGACGCCATCGGGGGGTGACGTCATTGGCCCCGCGTCGAGGAGGAAGCAGCAGGTTCCCGGGGTGTAAACACGGCGGCCTGAAGAGAAGAGCTGGAAGGTGAAGCGGTAGCGGCCTCTAAGCTTTGGATCCTGGAATTCATGTTGGAGCGCTGTCATGATGGCGTCGTTTGCCGGAGCTACAGAGGCGACTGCTGAAGTCGGGGCTCTAGCTCTTTTGGCTGGCGGGGTAGCGGCTGGAGTCTGAGCGAATGCAGAGTTCCGGGAGGTGTGTTTGCGTTTCGCTGAAGCTTTCCGAGGAGCTGAGACAGGAAGCTGATCGGCGGGTGGAGGTTGAAACCCAGCGAAATTTAAAAATAAGGCGAACAGTGTGACGCTCCGACCGGAGCGGTAACATCGTTGGCGAACAGGAACTCCAGCAGCTTCGGAATCGGCCAGTCGTCGAGCAATGGGGGATCTGTAGCGTTTACTTTGCCTGCCAGGCGAGAGCTTCGACGAAGAGATGGAGCCCTCTCATCGTCGTAGATGGCTTCCTCAGTTTCCAGATTTTGCTGAGGCTCCGTACCGTCATATAGCCACGGGTCTTCATCATGGACGGAGGGCGACGACATCAGGAGCAGCAGGGTGAGAACGGACGTGGATATCGAATTGTTCTTCATACGGGAGTTTGTCTTGCGAAAAGCCAGCAGAGGAAGCAGCAAGGGAGGTCAGGCTAGAGCAGTTTAAATAGCGCGCTCTGAATGCAATTTCCCAATAGCAAGCGAGCACGGGGAGTCAGCTGAGCCATCAGCTGATCTCCTCGGTTTGACAGCTGAGCTGTAGCTGCAGATTTGGAGCTTGACGATGTGGCCTGCCAGAACTAACGCTACGCTTGATATGTCACTGACCCTGCTTCTGAGAGAGACACACACACACACACACACACACACACACACACACACACACACACAGGCTAATCAGAACAAAAGCTTTTTATTCTATTAAGAAAAAATTTTACCCAAAATACTAACCATATGAACATAAACATACATAGTGTTACATAAAATGGAATTCTAGTTTCTTGGGTCTTGTTAAAAGAATTTTTCCGTAAACGAATAAATTCACCCAAGGAGCAGATCGGAGACATACCGTAGATGACCATTTAGTAGCCCGGGCGTTTAATATGCTAAATCGACTTGGAGCCCAGGCGTTTATAAGAACCAGGCGCGTATTTGCAACAGGCTACAATTTATTTTTGCAATGAGCAGCACCAGACTATCATGCAAAGAACAAGGAGCTCACCATAGCACCACTGGAACAAAACTACTTTTTCCCCCCGACGCATCTTTATTGACATCAGACAATAAATACAAAGACAGTTTGTCTGTGTTACCGCGACACAGGGAGCTGATCAGAGCAGTGTTATGAATGATAACGGAAGGGGGGGTCGATCGCGGTAATTTCAACACTGTACATTAGCGCATTTATCTATATCCCTATATCCCTCAGTCTAGCGCGCCTGTGTTTGTGTGTCTGTGTGTGTGTGTGTGTGTGTGTGCGCGCGCCTGCATGCGAGAGAGAGAGAGAGAGCGAGAGGAGGGGCTGACTGACAGAAGAGGTGAGAGCCGGTGAAGTGCTGTTAAAAAAAAACTTTTGTTTTCTGTGCAAGACTATGGTAAACACTTAATCGCCCGGGCGTTTAATTGAACCGGCGTTTATTATGCCAAATGAGGTCGGACCCCCGGCGGCTATTAGAGCACAGGCGCGTATTTGCACGCGGGCGATTATTTGGTCATCTACGGTAAGTAAAGTCGACGTCTGACTTTAATCTTGTACAAGAGGAGCAGTTACAGTGCAACAACGTGTGAGGATGCTACAGAGGAAGTGCTCAAATCACTGTTGTGACTTGAGTCTTTTAAAGGCACAGGAGATGATGCGTCATCGACAGTTAATCTTCATGCAGAACTAGACATCATGACTACCAGGCCTCTGATAACATTTAGGTCAGCAATGGGGAGACTAAAGTAATAAACAGTTCAACACATAAAGCTGTAACCTGAACTAAGAAAACTTTAAGACATGAGGTTATACAAAATTCTTATAACATTCCCTCCTGTTTATGCTTATCTTAAGCATAATCATTAGTTAAATTTTGTGGAGGGTGAGAGCGAAAACCCTGTCAGGCAGTTTCTTAGCAACTTCAGTATCCATCTTTACATTTAGGCAGGGAAACTCTCTCACGGCCCCTCTGCCTACAGGCGACCGCCTTGTGGTCCTCCAGTCCAATCGGGAAAATACAATGATTCAATTCAAACAAGGTTATACATAAAAAAAATCTAATCTCTAACAGTCTAAAGCTTCATAGGAAGGAAGAATAGAAATCAAACAAAATGTCCAACGCAGGCTGGTCAACCCATCGATCCCGTTAGTCGAACCTGGCCCTGCCTAAGAAATCTCACCCTAGACTCGTGGAAAACAATAAAACATTACAGACTTCCTTCCATCATGTGATTAACATACAGTGGAGATAACATCCTTCTCTTAGGCTACACTCGTAATGCTTATCAGTATCTTACATCTTCCTTTTGGGATTTTCTGTAAATACATCATTGTGCTGTGGAATTTATGTTTTTATTTTTATTTAAACTACTAATCATAGAAATCCTCCAAGTCTCCGTGCATGTCCTCAGCTTCCAGATCGCCTGGAACTTTCTGCTCACCTAGGAATCGGGAAGCACACTTCACAGGGGTTATTTCATCGTCACTGTAATCTGATAGATATGATGTTGCATCACCTTTATCCTCCTCATCCGGCACTCTGGTGTACAGTAACATCTTGTTCATGGCAACGTCAATCAGCCTCTGAACTAAGTCTCTCGGGAATGGAACACAACAACAACACAACGTAGTCATAATTATGGTCATTATATTTATGGTTATCAAAACTGCATGAGCCCTGACCACCTCCCGAACATGTTCTCCATCCATGAAAAGTAAGGGTGTTCATCAATACCTGAGTTTTCTGCAAACTCCTCGGATAGCGATGTCAAACCTGCCAGCTCCCTAGTCACACTGCCGTCAGGGGCGGTGTTATTGGGAATGAAAGTGCAACACATATCCCCAAACATCTTACACACGCCTCCCTTCTCCTGCTGATAACTTCAGGGTTAGATTACAGGAAGTCAAAGTTCCTACACTAACCGTACCTTCTTCTCTAGACAGACAGGTGTAGTCGCCGTCATATGGCTCAAACCAGGGTGGCCGCGTGTGAGTTGGCACAGGGGGAAACAATTGGTGTACAGTGGTGCAGTTCCTGTCAGCGGGTAGAGACACAAAGTTATACAATTTGCGGTCCGATTTCTCTTTTAGCTCTTAATTTGGCTGGTGTTGAATTAGCTAGCGTTGTATTGGCTAGTGTCGAATTTACAATCAGTGATTCAGCTGCGGTGCGATTGTTGTTGTCATTCGATTGTCGAGAGTGACATTTGTGTACCCAGAGTATCGGAATAACCACTATCACTGCTATCAGACTGATTAGACACAATGTTCCTCTCATACCGCATCCCGTCCTTCGAAACAGATGCCACAGTCTATCTGCCATGGTGTGGTGTTTTTACTTATCTGTCTCCTCCGGAGTGCTGTATTCTCTCTTACAGTGTGTCAGATGAACCCACGTTCCTCTCTCAGCGATGTGGACTGCTGTCGGTGTAGATAGCAGAACCTGATATGGACCTTCCCAGCGAGTAGATGACCAGTGATAACTGCAATGAAACTTTTAGTTGAATGTTAGACATTTCTGATAATTTAGCCATGACTTGGTTTCTGAAATGTGGACCGTTTTCACAATAAATTGTTTCTGGGAATCCGAATCTTAGTGCAATAATAGTAGCAAAGATTTTTGCTACCACTATAGCGTCGTTTGTTGCTGTTGGTGTGATTTCAACCCATTTTGAAAACCTATCTCCTATTACTAGACAGTATTTCTTCCCCTCTGATTTGTTTAGTTCGATGAAGTCCATGCATATTGTTTGGAAAGGATATTCAGCTTTCGGGAACGCTCCTCTTTTAGGTCTCATTCTTCCTTGTGAATTGTGCTTGGAACAAATCAAACAGGATGCACAACATTTTTTAGAGTAATTTTGGAATCCATATGTTGTAAAACATTTACTTATCATTGTCACCATCCCTCCTGTTGAGACATGGGTAATCCCATGGCTCAAAATAGCCGCAAATCGATAGAGGGTTTTAGGAAGGATGGGCTTACCCTCAGGTCATCTCCAGATGTCGTCATCTGTTTGTTTTGCTCCTTTGTCGCGCCACAGTGATTTCTCAGTGTCTGGTGTTATAGCCTGCATGTCCTTCAAGATATCATGGTCAATGTGCTCTGTGTCAGTATCAGCTACAAAAATGTAATCTAAGCCCCGTCCCTCTGTCGCTGCGCGTTTAGCTTCTACGTCTGCTTTGGGGTTTCCCCGTGAAACTGGTTAGAATCAAATCTTTGTGTTGAATAGATTTGCCTGTAGATGTTACCATGCCTCTGTTTTTCCACTGTTGGTCGAAAACATGCAGTGTGGAGAATGCATACTGGCTATCTGTGTAGACTGTGATAGCTTTCCCTTCCCCCAATCTACATGCCTCCATCAAAGCTACTCTGTCTGCTGCCTGTGCTGAGAAATGTGATGGCAAAGGTGAGGATTTCAGCACCCTCCCCTGTGTCACCACCGCACATACTGGCATTCCTGCCATCTGGATTTTTCCTGCAGGAACCGTCAACAAACATTGTTATGTCTGGATGTGTGAGTGGTGTATCAGTCAGGTCTGCTCTCAGCAAAACAGTCTCCTCAGTTTTAACTAAGCAGTCATTTTTATCACCGTCCTGTTCGTATGGCAAAGGTGTAGATGGATTCAATGTGTTGCAGCGTTCGATTGTCAAATGTGGCTGCACCATTAGTATTGTCATACAATTGAGATGCCGTGCTGGTGACATGAAAGCTATTTTGTTTTGCATCAGAAGTACAGAAACCGCATGTGAAACCTTCAATGTCAATGGATGAAACAACACGAGTGAAGCTGAACTTTGTACAGCAATAGCTGCTGCCTGCACTGCCTGTAATCATGGAGGCATAGCACTTGCTATGGGATCAAGTTTAGAAGAGTAATAAGCTACTGGTCGTAGTTTTTGTCCAAAAGGCTGTTAGAACGCTAGTCATGAATCCTTGTCTCGCGTCACATGTTTGGATGAAAGGTTTTTTGTAGTCTGGGAGTGCTGATACTGATGTGCTCACTAAAACCTGTTTTAGTTGTTTAAAGGCCTGTTCTGCCTCCTGTGTCCAAATAATCTTATCCCCGGCTGCCATAGGTTGATCATAGATTACACCCTGCAGTGGTTGTGCTAATTCAGCGTAATTAGCAATCCATTGCCTGCAAAAGCCTGTCATGCCTAAGAATGACATCATTTACTTTGTGACCTTGTTCAGCTAAAAACTTCAGCAGTGCTAAAGTGTCTATCAGTCAGCTCGAGTTTTTGAAGCCATCAGAATATCATCAACATACAATAGAATTTTGGTGGGTTAAATTTGGCTAAATTTGATGACATCGCCTGTGTGCTGTGTATGTGTGTGTGTGTGTGTGTGTGAGTGTGTGTGTGGGTGGGTGTGTGTGTGTGTGTCTCGGCATGACCTGACCGTTGAGATAGTCACGCAGTTGATGAGTCTCGATGCCGTCTGAGTCCTCTGCCTCTTGCCCCTCGTCCTCCTCCGGACCTGCAGCCTCTCACCCAATGTCCAGTTTTAGCAAACATCGTTCCTGTCTCTCGACCTGCTCCCCTCCGCGCCCCCTCCCTCCTTCTCCTCCTCTCCGCCATCCACCCCGCTTTCTCGGTGCACCCTCTCGGTAAAACACATTGCAATCACTCCTCCAATCATCACCATCATCATCAAGACAAAGTAGTCACTTATCTCCTCCTTTCCCTTGTTTCTGTGTATGTGATGAAATAAGAGGATTGAATGTCTTACCGCTACGGGTTTTACCCCCTTGTTCTGCGTCCCATGGGTGCCCTGGTATTTGCGGAGCGGAGGGTTCTGGCGGTTCGGAGGAGGCCGGAACATGTGCCGGCCTGGGGTGGAGTGGAGGTGGCCGCAGATGAGGCTGATCCGGGTAGGGGGAGGGACAGGCGTCGGACCCAGAGTGACTTCGTCATCATCTCTCCGTTGTTCTCGGCGAGAATAAAGAACAGGATAAAGATTAGAACTTGTCTGTTTGTGTGCTTCTTTTTCTTTTCACTCCTGCTCTAGTCTAATTTCCTTATCTTCCTGCTCCCAATCTCTTAGTTTCCTCCACATTTAGTCTTCCCCGAAACCCATATTTGGTTTTCCACAGCTTAAGATATTTGACGCTGTCTTTATCTTTTTCCTGCATATACTTTGAATCTCCTGTATATCACCTTCCGTGTTCCGGCCGCAACACGAATGGCTGTTACCCATTTTTATTTTATTTATATCTAGTTCACCCTATCCTATTTTATTTTAAATAGGTTGTATATATACTCACAAACAAATATAATAATAATAAGAAGAAAAACATACACGGCAGAAACTCACAAACAAATATAATACGAACGTGCTCAGCAAAAAACTAATGTTTGTCTTACCTGAATGATAGCGCTTTTTCCCTTTTTGTTAACTCAGGCGGCCTGGTGGATCAAAGTAGTTTACGTCGTTCCAAAGACGTGTTACTGGCCTCAAGACCCAGTACTTTGAGGTAGGGATCAAAGTAGGTCTCGTCGTTCCAAAGACGTACCTTATAGGCTACTGTTCTCAGACCCAGTACTCCGAGGTGCTTGTTTGACCTCTGGTTTTTTTTACTGACTTAGCAAGACTCCCTCCTAATCAAAACTACCCGATAGGAGAATCCCTCCTCTCCCCCTTTTTTTTTTTTTTTTTTTTTTTTGTAACTGGTCGACTGTTGTCAACACAGTTCTCTGTGTCTTGCTAAATGAGTAGAAAAACCTTTTCACCCGATCTGGTAAAACCCTTTCTCGGTAAGTTGAGAATCCTGGATTGCCTTGTTGCTTCTCGGGCTTGTGTTTTTGAGCCCTGACAGCGCATGCTGACTTTGCCTGAGGGAACTATCCACAGTTCATAGCGTTGCGACGTGAAACACGGGGTTACCAGTATCATTGCTGAGAATAACACTGCTTTCTGTTCCTTTTCTTCCATGACCAAATTCCTGAATCATCGCTCCTCAATCCATCGGTCGACTCCCCTCTTCATCACGGATGAATGCAAACCCAACGATGAGATCCTGGTCTCCTCCAAGCTTCGAGATCTCTGTTTGAGCTGGAGCCTTCCACTATTATGCTATTCCTCTCACTCCTTAAGAACCGGTGGAGCCACAACAGCAGCCCTCTAAATGCCAACCTAATCTTAAATCCCTGGGCTGCCGATCATCATCTCCTCCTATTGCTATGTCAGACTTCAAGAAAGAAATACTAGCCACTCAAAGCTTAGGAGTACTTGCGCCCCTGTTTGTTGTGGCATGGTTTTGTTTGAAATGTTTGTATCTGCTTCGCTGCCAATAATGTTTACTGCATATCAGGTGGTTTGCTGGGTTGAGAGCTTCCATCACCTTAGCCTAAGATAATTCTAGGTAGTACATTCTCCTATGAGCCAGGTGCTCATGGGATATGGCCACACAGCGGGTGGAGCCAAGGTCCACACATAGCAGTCAATAGGTAGTGTATTGTGGCCCCCGGACTTTAAACCGTGCAATCCTAGACAGCTTCGCAGCGCTTTTTGGGTCTCCCACCCCCTCAACGCTTTTCGGACCTAAGCCTAAGCCCCCCGGATTTTAAACCCCACGCTTTTTTGGACCGTAGCCCCCGGACTTTAAACCTGGCTGTCTATTACTGGCACCAGACGCAGTCTTCGAGATCCCAGATCTCAGTTGTTTTACCAAATGGTGAAAATCCTCTCATTCAGGAATTTTGTGTTTGCCCGATTTGTTTTAGATGCCTCAGATTCCTCCTTCGTTCGGACCCCGTCACTGCTCTCCTCTCCAGCCGGGCCCGCCTTGCAAGGTGTTCAGGTCCGGTAGTTGGAGAAAAGAAACAGATATTGGGCCCCACGTTGGGCGCCAAATGTTAAAAGAATTTTTCCGTAAACGAATAAATTCACCCAAGGAGGAGATCGGAGACATAAGTAAAGTCGACGTCTGACTTTAATCTTGTACAAGAGGAGCAGTTACAGTGCAACAACGTGTGAGGATGCTACAGAGGAAGTGCTCAAATCACTGTTGTGACTTGAGTCTTTTGAAGGCACAGGAGATGATGCGTCATCGACAGTTAATCTTCATGCAGAACTAGACATCATGACTACCAGGCCATTGCTGAACATTTAGGTCAGCAATGGGGAGACTAAAGTAATAAACAGTTCAACACATAAAGCTGTAACCTGAACTAAGAAAACTTTAAGACATGAGGTTATACAAAATTCTTAAAACAGGTCTCTTTGTTTTTTTGTTTTGTTTTGGTTGCTTTTTATAATCGTGACATTGTAAAAGGAAAGTAAAAGGTATTTAAGAATGTAGTTTAGCCTACATTGTATTTAGTTTGACCTTGAGTTTTTGAAAAAGTGCATGTATTTTTACATTGTAGGGGCATTCACATGTTTACAACCTGTTGACCATTTGAGTTTCGTCTGACTTTGTTGTAGCAATGTCACTGTGTTTCCCACAATAAAATTGGGAAGGAAAAATACAAATACTGCTGACACACACACACACACACACACACTCACACTCACACACTAAGTATTAGCAAAGACTGGGGGTCTCACAAAAGGATGAATAAACACAAATGATGGCAACATGAGAATAGAAATGCATGTTGCAGTGTAAGCAGTCACACTAAGCTTGTGTGGACGGACTCACTGGCTTGCCGAATTACTGACTCACCACAGTGCTCATTTGCCTCCTCAAAATAGTACATCGGTTCTTGTGTTTTGTAGTGCCTCTGTAATGGGGCGTTCACACCGGACGCGATAGACGCGAATTGAGCGGCGACTCTACATTGAAAATCAATGTAAATGGCACGATGACACGCGATTCAGGCGGAGGCTGCGCGAATGGAGCGTCTGGCGCGATTAGACGCGGCACGAATGGTGCGTCTGAAGCGACGCGAATAAAGTTGAAAATATCGAACTTTTCAGGCGGCATCGCGCCGCGACATCCAATCAGCGACGAGTTCAAGCCGACAGACAGATGAGCTGAGATGGACGGGCTGCATTCCCAAACAACCCGACTCGGGAAGACCGGACCCCGGCGCGACGGGACTCAGGCCCCCAAGCGACACCGGGCAAGCGGTCTTCCGTACACCACATTTCCCACGTCCGCCCGCCCGTCGGACGGGGATTCGGCGCTGGGCTCTTCCCTCTTCGCTCGCCGCTACTGAGGGAATCCTAGATAGTTTATTTTCCTCCGCTTAGTAATATGCTTAAATTCAGCGGGTTATCTCGTCTGTTCTGAGGTCTAGTCGAATGTGGCCCCGACTCTCCCTGGGGAGAGGTGCGAGGGACTTGGCTCCCAGAGGAGGCTCATGGACTCTGGCATCGGGTACCCCGAGGCGGAGGAGGAGGGTCCGCCGACGTGACCCGCCGGCCCCCCGCCGGCGCTGGCCTTGTTTCCCCCACTAGAGCGGCACCGGTTCAAAAATGAGCGTCATGCGCGAATGAAGCGAATGACGCGAATGACGCGAATAGTCTAAAATGATCAAGCGCCGCGATACACGCGTCTCACGCGTGTTTTCGCGTCTATCGCGTCCGGTGTGAACGCCTCATAACAGAGCACTGTTAATTTCAATCAAGGTTTTAGGTTTGTAAATTCCCAGCCACACCAACACAGGCAGAATGATACATGAATTCTCACAAAAATATGTTTTATTACTCTTCTAAAAACAAGTTCATCAAGATAATTACTCCTTTAAAAATGACAGAATTATTTAAAAAGTCTTTTCGGTTGTCCAATGCTCTATACCAGGGGGAGAAATACTCAGTCCATTCCAGTCTCCTTTTAACGCCTCCAACGGGAATCTGCTCCGGGACTTACGAGTAGCCTCTGCTCCAATCCGGAAGTCCAGCACCAAAGATTCCATGGGGCTGCTTCGCCGGAGTAGCTCTTGCTCCAACCCGGAAGTCCAGCGCCGGGGAATCCGAGGGGCCGCTTTGCCACTACCAAAGACAGACAGGAGGAAAATCAGTGTGTGCCTTGCTGCGCGGGGGATTTAAAACACACTAAACTATTTAGCGTGACAACTTTCCTTCAGGAAAATCTTATGCAGGCCCATCAACAAATACATCATCATCGCTCTGTCATCTGGACCCAGTACTTCTCTTTAGTTGAGTGTTGCGAGTGTTGACACTGCAAAGTCCGGGAGACAACTTCAGTGGGACACAGGAGATCCAGCCAGCAGAAACACCGGGGGAATAGAGGCGGCGATCCAGTCCGCGACAGCGTGCGGAGCGTTCGTCCGAGCAGAGAGTGTTTTTCCATTAAGAGATCTAGCCTCCTTTTATAGGAGGATCTGTTCAACTGCCAATCAGATGCTGATTGTCACAGGGTTCAACAGGTGTGTCAATTAGTTCAATGACGTCCGTGTTCATGCAGTTCATGGGAGAGGTAAACAATATAAAAAGTCCAAAGCAATAGTCCACAGCAACAAATGAAATCACAGCAAACAAATGAAATCACAGCAGACAATAATAAATGCAGAAAATAAAGTTAAAGTGTTTCTTTGCCACTTTCTTTCGGCCCATCCACCTTCCTGTCCACTTGATGAGGCTGAACCTGAGCCGGACTCGCTTGAAGAGCTGTCGCTGGATGGGTCATAGCTGGGGTCCTGTAAGGCCATTTCCCCAAAGCTCATACTCCTCCGAAAGTGCCGAATGTTCTCCGTGTGTCACTGGGTGTGTGAGAGGTAGTCATGACATGAACATGATTTTTGGGGGATGATCCCCTCCCCCTCTTCTTCATCCTGGGCTAATAGGCTGTCTAACGTCATCAGATTTGCGAGCTGCTATGTGAAATATTTCACCCAAAAAAATGCAAATCCCAACATCTCTAAAGACATACACAGTATTGACAAATCCCCACAACCTCAACATCACAGTAAACTTCTGTCAAACAACACAAGTGACACAAGTGTCAGTGGCCCTATGCTAGATCTGGAAAGACGGTAGAAACATCAACTTGTGCGTACATATGGGCTGCTGTTTAGCTGTAAGCAATCGTTGCTATGTTGTAACATAGCAGCTTCATGTAGGACATAACAGCTTCATGGATTTATTATGGACATGACGACTGCACTGCTCGATCGTTTCGTTATGGATACAAAACCCAAACTACGAGGAAAACATTTTAGTTTCTGCAGTGAGTGGGAGGGACGAGCACCCGCTCGGCACTCTACTACTAATGTCTACGGGGTGATTTGAGGGGGGTAACTCAAAAAACACATTTATGTCATTTCGCCACATAAATTTGAGCTAAACGAGCGCTGTCGTGTCTCGTACGGACCCAACCTGTGTTGCATAGGTCTTAGAATTATTTTCTGAGACCCAGAAAAGAAGATAAATATTGCCCCTATGGGTTAGCATTGGAGCTATTCTGGAAGGCTGCCAGGCAGGTACAGCTCTCGGGCTAGGCAACATCAATTTTTGTCGGGTATTTTGCTTCTGAAAAGTCGGGATGACCCTGGGGACAACGACAATGGGGTCAAAAATGACCGGATTTCTCCTTTAAGTGCCCAAGGGCTTAGGGCTGTCCCACAGTCACATTGTGAAGTGCGTGCAGACTCGCTTGCTGACTTTTTGAGCCCTGACAGCGCATGCTGACTTTGCCTGAGGGAACTATCCACAGTTCATAGCGTTGCGACGTGAAACACGGGGTTACCAGTATCATTGCTGAGAATAACACTGCTTTCTGTTCCTTTTCTTCCATGACCAAATTCCTGAATCATCGCTCCTCAATCCATCGGTCGACTCCCCTCTTCATCACGGATGAATGCAAACCCAACGATGAGATCCTGGTCTCCTCCAAGCTTCGAGATCTCTGTTTGAGCTGGAGCCTTCCACTATTATGCTATTCCTCTCACTCCTTAAGAACCGGTGGAGCCACAACAGCAGCCCTCTAAATGCCAACCTAATCTTAAATCCCTGGGCTGCCGATCATCATCTCCTCCTATTGCTATGTCAGACTTCAAGAAAGAAATACTAGCCACTCAAAGCTTAGGAGTACTTGCGCCCCTGTTTGTTGTGGCATGGTTTTGTTTGAAATGTTTGTATCTGCTTCGCTGCCAATAATGTTTACTGCATATCAGGTGGTTTGCTGGGTTGAGAGCTTCCATCACCTTAGCCTAAGATAATTCTAGGTAGTACATTCTCCTATGAGCCAGGTGCTCATGGGATATGGCCACACAGTGGGTGGAGCCAAGGTCCACACATAGCAGTCAATAGGTAGTGTATTCACCTATGAGCCAAGGTTCTCATGGGGAATGGCCACATGGCGGCTGGTGCCAAGGTCCACACTTAGCAGTCACTAGGTAGCGTATTCTCCTAAAGAGCCAAGGTTCTCATGGGGAATGGCCACACGGCGGCTGGTTGCCAAGGTCCACACATAGCAGTCACTAGGTAGTGTATTCACCTATGAGCCAAGGTGCTCACGTGGAATGGCCTTACGTTGGCTGGTGCCAAGGTCCACACATAGCAGTCACTAGGTAGCGTTTTCCCCTATGAGCCAGATGCTCATGGGGAATAGCCACACTGCAGTTGGTGCCAATGCTCACACATCGAAGATTTCCAATAAGCAACATCAGGCTCCGATCTTGTCCTGGTTTTGGGGGATTAAGATATTTAGTCATTCCCATCATCTCTATGTAAACACACATGGCGAGTGATGATGCCAGAGCCTAGACTCAAACTATGTTCTGTTGCTACAATAAACATTCTAAACGCGAGTTGTCTGAACTACAGTAAGTAATTTGTTGAATGTTTGTTGACAGTGGATATTTATTCCTAACGTTGTTACAATAATCTTTTTCAACATCTAGTGTAGTTTTTTCTTGTTGGCTTTGTCTCACACTGCTTTGATGCTTTTAATTCAGGTAGCAAAGTATAAAGTTATTTCTCAGTTGATTATTTCCAAAATGTCTGCATGCTGAAACACAAGGACTTTCTTTTGTCTAAATCCTATCTAATATTATGATATATCTTTATATCTTTAGAGATTCTTCTGATGAAGTCAGTACCAGCAGTGGTAGGGACGGAGTCAGATCCGAGGCCAAGAAGGTGCTGATGCTGCTGGTTATGCTCCTCCTGGCCGGTCACTGCATCACCAAGAGGCCTGGGAGTTTTTGGACATTGCTTTATTGTGCACAAGGAGCAGCAGCAGAAGCCAATGACCCACCTAAGCCCCCCACTTAAGGCCACTTTCCTGTACCCACCAATGCAAGAAAGGACACTGAGGAAAAGACAGGAGGCAGGCCTGGAGAGGAAACAGTGCACACACTGCCATAGAAGCACACCCTGGATATGTGAGGAGTGCATGTTGGGCCATGTGGTTACACTGCTCAAGGAACACTGTGTCTGCAAGGTATGCCAAAATTCTTCCAGACTTATCCTTCTCCAGTGGCGCAATTAGAATGTTCAGTACACATCTGCCCTCTACACCTGGTGTTTAATCAAAAATGGCTGCAACAGGCTATTTGGCAAAATCAGTCTTGAGAGGTTCTTTCTGCTGTAGGTAGACATCATCCAAGTATTTTTCCTGAAGCTGGTGGTACCCAGGAATCCCTCCACCATTGACAACCTTCTCTGTGAGGAATTTACTCAAAGAGGGGTGGTCACTCTTTGAGAGTGGAATGTTTACAGCTGTGCATATGGCAACCCAATCTTGACTTTTTTCTTGACAAAAAAAGTTCATAAGGGAATAAAAACATCAATACAAGATAGAATTACATTTTCTTTGCATTATCACCCTGTCCAAATCCACATACATCTCATTCTCATTCATCATATTTTCATTTATTTTAAAAGTTACTTGTTAATGCACACACACTTACATCCACATTATGGGATGGAAATGGAGCCCATCTATCTATCAAACACATGTGCAAACACATACAGAGATGTCTTTTGACAGTATGACCATAATTACCATTAGTTTAGTCATGCTCATGATAGCACAAAATGAGTTTCTGTTTCTTTGTTGTCTATCGTTATACCCCTGTATACTTTCCAATTGTTTAGTCCTGCTCATGATAGCACACAATTGTCTGCTAGTTTCTGTTTCTTTGTTGTCTATTGTTGTACTACTGTGTAGGCTAATGTAGCCTAAACCTGGAAAGAAGAGAGAGAGGGGGGAGAGACAGCGAGAGGGAGAGGCTATTGATATGCAAACAAGAAATCACACCAGTGGGACTACATGATAATTAGGGCCAGGACTTTAACGCGTTAATTAAGATGAATTAATTACACAAAAATTAACGCGTTAAAAAAAAAAAAGCATTTTAATCGCACTTATTTTTGCACCGCGGAATGTTTCTCACTGGATGAGTTTCCGGGCGGACCGATTATACTGGAGCACCAACTAGCGTTCATGACTTCAGACAACAACAAACCACAGTGAACATGAACGAAGAAGAAGCTGATGACCGCTTTGGTTGGCGCCGTGGATGGGAAAGTTTGTTATAAAAAACGAACGGATGGAGCGCGATTAGAGCATGGTTGTGTGCAAGCTATGCAACAAGGAATTCGCATATCACCGCAGCACATCGAGCCTCAAGTATCACCTCAATGCAAAACATATAGCAGCTAGCGTGGACGCTAGTGTGGTAGCTAGCATGGACGTTAGCACGACTCCGAGTACAAGGACCCACACCCAACCCACACTCCACCAGATGCTTTTGCTACACTTAATGGCAAACATTGCACTGGTCTGTTGGACTTGATTGAACAAAAATAAACTATATTTTGTTGCTTAAGCTTATGTATTCAGTCAAAAAATTACTTTGCACTGTTCTCAGGTCAAATTATAAATGCGATTAAAAATGCGATTAATTTCAATTAATTAATTACAAAGCCTCTACTTAATTAGATAATTTTTTTTAATCAAGTCCCTGCCCTAATGATAATATATACAAACGTTACCACTAACCATGCACATTTAAAATAATTCACCTTGATTCTTTTCGCACTGGTAATTGACTTGGATGCAACAGCCTGTGTCAAAGTGATCAGTCTTGTTGCCCGACATCCTGCCTGCAGCAGGCTTGGAATTTCGTCATGTTAGGGGCATTTTCTTTAAGAGCACAAAGGCCACATGACAGGGCACAAAGGTCGTTTGGTTACATTATGCTGGTTTTACCTTTCAGATTAATACCTTAACATTCTCATTCACCAAGAAACATTAATTATGTATTAAAAAATGTGTTTAAATTTAATTTAAAATGTAAATGTTAAGTCTGTCAAATACTACCACATACTTCAGTTAAATCATATCAAAACAGCTTGGCCCGCTTGCTTACCTGTGCTTGTCTCGCTCCCTATTTGAGAGGCTGGTTGTGTTCTTCTTGCATGTGATGTTGATAATTCACCTGCGCGGCGAAGTTGCGCAAGTTCTATTTTGGAATAATCACAGCAGAGCAATCGCTCTGATCCACAGACAGCGGACTAGCCTACTGTACGCACTAGGGTGGCTGTAAATTAGCGTTGTTTACACTGGAAATTTGACAGGGGGCATGAATTCAAATTTTTTCACAGGGCATCAAGGCCAAAGTTAACGTTTCCAAGTGGTTTTCTATTTGATGTATTGTTGAGTTAAGTGTGTAACCTTAGTTCAGTTGTTAGTGATTCTAGAACAGACAGTTTGCATGCTCACTTTCCTAATGGCTCTACATATATTACAATATTATATATTAAGTATAGTATTTAGTGAGATAGGCCACTTAGACTTAGTGTATGTTTATATGTGTATTGCTAATAAACCCCTTTTGAACATAATGCTGTTTTTAATGTTGTAAAAATAGTGAATATCAACCTCCATATGCTAATAGTTATTAATTATTGGCATTTGAGTACAAACCCCTCTATATGAGACGGAGTACAGGTTCTGTTATCTTTTCCCTGATTTCAGGATGGTGCCCTGTTTATGATTAATTATATTAATTATTTATGAAACAAATCTGCTTCTGCTAGTAACCCAACACTGTTGACCACTTAAGATTCTTCTGACTTTTGTTGTAGCGATGTCACTGCATTCATTTACATTTACATTTAGGGCATTTAGCAGACGCTTTTGTCCAAAGCAACTTACAATAAGTGCATTTGTCAAAAGAAAGAAACTACAACATATCATTACCGATAAAGTAAGAGCTAAAAAATAGAAACAAGTGTTAGGTCCTCGTCTGAGTAAAGTAGTAGCTGTTCAGCAAACATACCTTAAGAACAACAGTGCTATGATCAAAGTGCTAGTGGGTCATGCTATGCAGAGTCGAGGTGAAGTCTGAACAGGTGGATCTTGAGCCTTTTTTTGGAAGATGGCAAGTGACTTTGCTGTCCTGACATTGGCCGGGAGTTTGTTCCACCACTGAGGTGCCGGAACAGAGAAGAGGTCGGGACTTTGCTGAGTGACATTTGTTTGATTTCAGCGATGGTGGTACCAGCCAGCCAGTTGAGGTCAAGGGAGGAGGGGGCGTCACATGGAGTATTTGGGTAGATCGAAGACAAGGCGTGCTGCAGCATTCTGGATATGCTGCAATGGTTTAGTTGCTGAGGCAGGGAGTCCAGCCAGGAGAGAGTTGCAGTAGGTCAAGGCGGGGGATGACCAGTGCTTGGACCAGGAGTTGCGTTGCATCCTTTGTGAGGAAAGTCCTGAATCCTACGGATATTGTAGTGGGCAAATCTGCAGTGATCGGGCCACAGCAGTGATGTTGGGGGTGCAGGATAGTTGGTCATTAAGGATTGCACCCAGTTCCTCGCAGTTGACGAAGGCAATACTGTGATGTCCTGGACAGTGACCACAGGTCCATGCGAGGGCAGTCTTTCCCCGGCATGAAGAGGACATTCT